>NC_134478.1:42345506-42443006 GCF_964194025.1 Convolutriloba macropyga
AAGATTTCAAACCAACATCAACGGCAAATTTTCTCGACGACATCTGCTGACGTATCACGTGCCAGCACCAATAACAATACCTTGTCTAAAGTGGTTTCAATACCACTTCCGCAACAGTCAATGGCGCATATACTTCAATCACTGCTTTTCATCAGATGCGGCCCAAATTTGGTGGCCTAAATTTCTTCCACTCAGAACTTCGCTACCGTCCTTTAGTTGGTATCGTGCTACAGACTCCGGCCTCAAGGTCTACTGGCTTTCCGAACTCGGTTCCAAGGCTACCGGCAACAAATTTTGAAGGAGATACTTTAAATTGATCAAAATGGTTCAGGGTTTTTCAAGCAAGTTGATCGTTCTCCAAGGCACTCAGCGCAAAAATGATTTTTCTGCTGTCACTTCTGATTGGGGATGCAAAAACGCTGGTTAAAGGCTACCACTGCTATGGCATTCTGTACGCCCCTGCTATAGCACGTCTTGAAATTAATTTTGGTCAAACGAACAGGGTTGTCAAAGCGTCCCTTGAAAACCTTGCACATTTTTGACCCCCTAACCTGACAATCCAAGACAGTTATACGCACTTTTCGTTTTCCTCGTAACCTTAGTAGACTCATTCTAACTACTTCTAACTAATTCTAGCTTCAACTATCTCTGCAAGAGCTTTCGGAGTCAATATTTATTTACGCAAACTCTTGCAGTGATCTACCCAGTCCTTCTGCATCAACTCATTTCTCAAGCAATCATTCAAAGACATCTAGCAACCTTTTGAAGCAATCGAATCAGTAAAACCAATTCAATCGTTCGTCGAACAGCTCACACCATGTTCAACGGACAAACTCATCAAAAAGCTTTCAACCTGGTTCTTCAAAAGGTTTCGTTTGTGAACGTATCCTCATTTTCAACATTTGTCTCCACTCGGGCGACAAAATCATTTGAGAAAATTGAAACTGGGTATCAACTGTTTTGGTATTCACCATATACAACAATTCGCATCCTAAAATATTTGTCGCTCTGCAGATTGCGACACAAAGCTTCATACAATTTTTCATGAAAAATTTAGTGAAAAAATCAAGCAATATGACAGTCTTCAACAGTTAAATCGGTTCAATTGCATTGCACAGGTCAAGTTGCTTACTTACCCGTTCAAATGCGTAACTGGGCGAAAACGGTCGGGACATTTGTTTTTCTCAATAACGGAAGTTGTCAAAGCCTCCTTCTCCAATCCAGAGCTCTGAATCTAGATATTGATGAGAAATTTGGGCAAAGTGCCTTTTAGTGGCTAAAACACAACAAACAAGATAGATTATTCTCCAGTGTCATTAAAAATTAAATATAATCTGTCTAATAAGACACAAATTCTTGCAAACGAAGTTTTAAGTGTTCCCGAATTGAACATGAAGCGTGTTCAGAATATTGAGATGAACGAACTCTATAAGAAATTTGAACATCTGAAGCATATTTTCTTTCCTAATATAATGACGACAAAGTCCCTATGATTATCGGCACTACAATTTGAACCTTAATGTAATCAATGGCTCAAAAAAATACGCCTTTGGCAGTAGAAATTCCTCTTATATGAAGTTGTGCTGGTAAAACTAGTGTTGGTGCAGACGAAGAGAACTGCGATATAGCTACATCAAAAAATGCTTTGACTAAAAATGATGAAAAAGCTCTCTCAATTCTTGAGTCGACTGCAAATTTTTCTGATAATCATTATGAAATAGGACTTCTCTGTAAGGAAAACTCCAAGTTACCTAACAGCAGATGGCCGGTAGAAAAATGGTTTAAGCAATTGAGCAAAAAAATTCAACAAAACCAGACCTCCAAAATAAGTATGAAGAGACGCTCCAGAAAGATCTCCAACAGAATTATGTTTTCAAAGTTGATCCAGTTACGGAAAAATGGAACAGTATGTTTTTGAAGGATGTGTTGAGTAACCTTGCGGGAGTCAAACTAAGATTCCGCGAGCAACAAGGAGCAATTTCAGCAGACATTGAGTAGATGTTAACACAAATTACAGTTGCGTCCTCTGACCGTCGGTTTCTTTAATTTCTCAGGAATCACAATGCAATATCAATGAGTATGAATACACACGTCCTATCTTTAGAGCGACATCTTTATCAAGTGTTGCACTTCTTTCAGCGTAAGGTCTGATGGACAAAGCGCAGCAGCAAAAGTTGAATATCGCAACATCAAACGTTGAGAATGCATTAAAACATATGAACACTACCAGAGAGTACATTCCACTTGGTGCTTTCAAGCTCAAATATGGAACTCCAATTCCGACGAGTAATTGAAAAACGTCGCAAGTAAAAATCAGTTTAGGCCCGATCTGTCAACACCTCAACCTCAGAAAACAAAAGTTTTAAGGATAACGAACCTTAAGGAGTTTCAAGGAACCCAACCATAGACGAGTAATTTTTTGAAAGAAAGCTTTTCAAAAAGGTTCTCAATAATCAATTCAAAAAACCCACGAAACTTCGTCCGCTTCATTTTTCGATCCCTTGGCCGTTATAGCCCCTTGAATCAGGATGAGAAAAATATTACAAGTAACCGGGAATCACTTACCAAAAACAGGACGCGGGAATCAATTACCAAAAACGAACTTTTATCATACCAGAATGTCAGCATTCCACGTGTTCTTTTTCGTAGAAACACAAAAAATTAGTCAACAGCTCTTCACTCGTTCAGAGACGCTCCTGTGTACGCACTATCAGCAGTTTTTGCGATGAGCAGATGAGCTCCGATCAAGAAGGTGACCATTCCAAACCTGAAGTTGCAGGCGGCAGCGATTAGCATTTAGCTCAGTTTATCATTGAACAGCATCGCTTGGAACTCGGATTTTTTTTCTGGTCCAATAGTACAACAATACTGATTGGTAGAGAAATCCCAAAAAACGTTATTAAATTTTCGTTGCCAATAGACTGGCTAAGATTATCAAACTCAATTTATCTCTCAATTGCTTTATTTGAGGATCCCGCTGATGACAGCTCAAGAGGCTATGAGGTTCAACAGACGAACGCAGCTCCTCGTTGGTTGAGTGGATCATCATTTCTCCGCTCCGAAGTGAAAGAACAGCCCTTTCAGCGTGGTAAACCAAAAGAGTATCCGGAGGCCGTAGAAGCTGTCACTGCCACCCTCTATATGGACTAGATTCAGTGGAATCTCACGATTTGGCCCTAATTAGCTTAAAGTAACAACTTTAACATCTGGGCCAGAATTGGCTGATTAAATGAGATTTCAAAGACGAAATTCGTTGTCATCAACATCAATAAAAATTCAAAATAGCGCTGGCTCTAAGTCTTGTGTCAGTGGTCTACAATCCAATTGGCCTTGTCGCACCGTTTTCAATATATATATATATATATATATATATATATATATATATATATATATATATAAATATATATATATATATATATATATATATATATATATATATATGTTTGTATGTATAAATATTCATATATACATATAAAATATACATAATACAAAGGATCCACAGAGGATCCATAGAGCTAGATACTCAAGTGCAATTTCAAAAAGTGGAGGATCAAATTTCCAAGGTTTAGGCATCCAGACCGAAATGTCTTCTAGTCAATTTAATTTCGCACAAACATTTGCAAATCGTGCTTTAGGCATACATGATCTGAAAAACTGTTGGTGCTCAGATATTCTGGACAAAGATGAGAAAGTTCGGGTAGTATGATCAGAAGTTTTTGGGCATTGAATCGTCTGTTAAAAGATAAAAGTGGCCTTTTTGCATTCGTTTTGATGGTTATCAAGAACAACCAATACTTGCAAGCAGGGTAGTACTTACCCAAAATGTAATTTTATGACTTGAATTCTGAAATTTATCTTCAGTTCAAAAGGTATTGTTGGCCCAGGAGTGAAAATTTTGCTGAGATCTTACCTCGTCAAAACAAATCTTTTTGTAGGGGAAGAGCTTCTACCTTAGTTTAGAACCTCAATTTTCAACAGACATTCCTCGGTCATCTTAATGTACCTGTGGTACAGAAAATGCACAACAAATCAATTCATAAAAATGAATACCAGATGCCTTAATTTGACACAATAATTGACTCTATATCCCAAACAAAAACAAACTACCAATTTGAATCACATGAAAAACTTTTTTCCTGCCAGAGATCTCAAATATGGTGTATACATGGGTTATACATTTATAGGCCTCAAGAATACTCACTGTTTTCTTGATTACAAAATATTCATAAGAAAAATTTCTGAAAAAGGTCATTTCAAAGTGGTGACTGATTGTCTTATAAACTCGACGCCGATAATTTTTGTATAAAACTACCAAAATGCTCTTTGCCAAACCGGAAATATCCTTGTTAGGTGATAACATAACTCGTTCAAGTATTTGCTCTTTTCAATCAAAAACATCTGCCATCTTTGCACTCAATCCTTCTAGCACACTTAAAAACCTCCAATCTTTGCTTAGTTCCGTAAACTTTTTTAGTAAATTTGCCACCCTTTGAAACCACTCCTTTGCAAAATATTAAAATAAAAATTGACTGAAGAACAAATTACTATTTTTAATGCTATAAAACCTCTTTTAGTGCTTTAATGCTATATGATCTGCATTACGATTCTTACCAAAAATGTTCACTACAACCCGCAACCTGAAACACGTGTTAAATGTGTTTCTTCTCTTTTACAGCTCTTGGACAACTGATAGTTGATGGATAGAGACCCATAACATTTGCTTCTGTGTTTTCAAATAGCAATGAGGAGCTGGATAGAATAAATGAGTTAGAATTACCCGTATTACTTTGGTCCATAGAATATTTAATAAACTTTCTTCTCTACGGCAAGAATTTTTTGGTAATAACTGATCATCGAGCTTCTCATTCAATTTTTATAGAACATCGCTCTAAAAAAAAACACTTATCACACTGGGTCGACCATCTTTTACCTTTTCAATTTGAAACAGAGCATTTACGCGGAGCCAAAATGGGTCTAGTGGATTACATCTCCAGAAATCCATATCATTCAGCGAAAAGCATATCAAACTATGATGAAGAGTTTTTGGTTGTTACATTATCAAAGATTCAATCTGCCGCAAAGCTGCTAACAAACAGAAAAACATGCTCCGCCGTTTATCTGAATAAACACATTTTATAAAAAAATACCCGATACGCATATCACTGCAACAAATCAATCTAATCCTGCTAGTGACATTTTGAATATTGATCATGCGCCCCCTGTATACTCAACCCAAAAATTTTATTTAAATTGCTGAGCAAATTACCACTCATAAAAGACCTATGAATCATTCTTTTAATTATGATTCATAGGTCTTTTATGGGTGGTAATTTGCTCAGCAATTTAAATAAAATTTTTGGGTTGAGTATACAGGGGGCGCATGATCAATATTCAAAATGTCACTAGCATGATTAGATTGATTTGTTGCAGTGATATGCGTATCGGGTATTTTATATGAAATGTGTTTATTCAGATAAAAGGCGGAGCATGTTTTTCTGTTTGTTAGTAACTTTAAGTCAGATTGAATCTTTGATAATGTAACAACCAAAAACTCTTCATCATAGTTTGATATGCTTTTCGCTGAATGATATGGATTTCTGGAGATGTAATCCACTAGACCCATTTTGGCTCCGCGTAAATGCTATGTTTCGAATTGAAAGGGTAAAAGATGGTCGACCCAGCGTGATAAGTGTTTTTTTAGAGCGATGTTCTATAAAAATTGAATGAGAAGCTCGATGATCAGTTATTACCAAAAAATCTTTGCCGTAGAGAAGTAAATTTATTAAATATTCTATGGACCAAAGTAATACGGGTAATTCTAACTCATTTATTCTATCCAGCTCCTCATTGCTATTTGAAAACACAAAAGCAAATGTTATGGGTCTCTATCCATCAACTATAAGTTGTCCAAGAGCTGTAAAAGAGAAGAAACACATTTAACACGTGTTTCAGGTTGCGGGTTGTAGTGAACATTTTTGGTAAGAATCGTAATGCAGATCATATAGCAATAAAGCACTAAAAGAGGTTTTATAGCATTAAAAATAGTAATTTGTTATTCAGTCAATTTTTATTTTAATATTTTGCAAAGTAGTGGTTTCAAAGGGTGGCAAATTTACTAAAATAATTTACGGAACCAAGCAAAGATTGGAGGTTTTTAAGTGTGCTAGAAGGATTGAGTGCAAAGATGGCAGATGTTTTTGATGGAAAAGAGCAAATACTTGAACGAGTTATGTTATCACCTAACAAGGATATTCCCGGCTTGGCAAAAAGCATTTTGGTAGTTTTATACAAAAATTATTGGCGTCGAGTTTATAAGACAATCAGTCACCAGTTTGAAATGACCTTTTTCAGAAATTTTTCTTATGAATATTTTGTAATCAAGAAAACAGTGAGTGTTCTTGAGGCCTATAAATGTATAATCCATGTTGTGGTACGGTTGTACCTTATTTTAGTTCACGTTCATTAAGTTGTACTAAATTATTTTATTCTTGTCCTTGTCAGACTAAAGTCATCGTTCACATACAAGTAATTTACCGCCGACTAAAAAGTCAATATTTCAGATTGTTCACATCCCCCACTTTTGATTATTTATTCATTCTCTTGAATCTTGTTTCTGAATTCAGTTGCATTCAAATCTAGTCTGTTTTGCACTAGTCGAGATCCTATTGGATTTGAGGAGGAATTCCACTCTCACTAATTTTGTCTGCAATCGCAACACGATTGTAGCTAAGTTTAAAAGTGGTAATTCAATAATTCAGTAAAAATTGGATTCGCACCTCGAATCCATTCACCTACTTCTAAGTGGATTTGTGACACGAATTGTATCTCTACAGTCAGGGATATCATATGGCGCAGTCAGCAACTAAAGAACGTGCACTCTTGGGAATCGAGCCCTTTTGGGATAAACCAACACTTGAACCTCCATTGCGATGGGATAGATGGCAGATCATGCTAAAATTGGCTATCATGGCTAAAGAAGGAATTTCAATTGACACTCTCCTTGAGGACTCTCCGGACAAGGTCACTCTAGCCCAGGACCTTTTTACGACGAACAGCTCAAAAATTCGTGGCTCAATAGATGTCAAAAAATAGAACTTGTTGGCATACTGTGTGGAGAAAAACCTTGGAAGTACTGTGATAGCAAAGCAGTCTCTCTAACATACCTCAGCCTGGGAATGGAAGGGAGACGAATATTCGCAAGAACCGAGCATCTAGATCGTTAGAGTGACAACAAAAGTTCTTTGGGATTGCCTTGATAGGGTGTTCACTAAGCAAAGAAATATCACATTTGATCGATACACATTTCTCACTCGAAAAGAAATGAAAGGAGAACCTGTGGAAAAGTTCTACCGGTGTCTTCGAGAGTTGTCTCTAAACTGTGATCTAGGAAGTCACAAGGAGTCGATCATTCGGGATGTCTTCATTGCTAATATGCAAGATGGTTAAATCCAAAGGGAGCTACTCAAAGAAACACGGACGGCTAAAAAAGCTCTCGAGGTTGGAATGAACATTGAAATGGGAATACAAAACCAATTGAAAATTTCTGGAACTCCAATTCCCAACACCACAAATAAAATTTCAAGTCAATTCCACGATTAGTGTTCAAGGATCGTGGAATTGAACCCGAGCACCGACAAACCAGTTTGTCAAACCTACGATTTGCCCAAATTGTGGCTATGGCTGGACTCCTTCTCATAGACAAAATGGTCCTGCCCGTGGAAAATCTTGTAAAAATTGTGGAACCGCTAATCACTTTGCAAAAGTTTGTCGCAAATCAAAACAATCTAGTAAACCTAAACCTAGAGTAAACTATGTAGATGACTCGGTTTCTGAGGCGGCTACAGTAGGTACTTCAACAACGGCGGCGGAACAAGTTAACAATATCAGCAAGCTTCTACAGCAGAAAAACATTTACGATGCCAACTACGACTCCGATTACGATGATTATAACGATAACTGTGTAGCTGCAATTTCCATCAAAACCGACACTCGTGAGGTAGAACCCGTAAATTTAGTCATTTGTGTTGGAAAGACATGAACAAAAGCATTGGTGGACTCGGGAAGCGTATGCACTATTGTAAACAAAAGTCTGGCGGACACAGTGGTGTCCGAATGCAGAGAAATTTATTGGGTACAGTCACCCGAAATACATGATCTGAAAACTTTTTCTAATGATATAATCAAGATTGTCGGTGTAATCAATACATCAATAAAGTGTAATGACTGGATAGCCACGGGCGTTGATGTAACTGTCGTGGACCGACCCATCATTGGACGAGATCTCTTTCCAAAGCTAGGCTTTTCTGTTATTCAATTGAAACAAGTTGCAAATATTGATCAAAATCAATGTCCAATCAAGAGTCAGATCTCTTTTGATTTTCCAGATCTCATCACCCGTGTTGGTAAATCTTTAAAACATTCAGTAAAGTCAACATTTCATAATGATCTTACACCTAAACATCAAAAAGGGCGACGAGTTCCAATTAACTTACAACCACTAGTTAATATAGAACTTAAAAAACTACTTGACGAAAAACACATAATAAAATTAAACAGTTGTTCAGATAAAAGTTTTATTTCACCTATAGTCATTACAGTTAAATGAGATAAAACAGTTAAATTAGCTTTAGATTCCAAAATCTTAAAAAAATCTATTCATGAAAACAAATATCAAACGCCAAATATTGATAAATTGATTGACACAATTCAACAGAGTTTGAATACATCTGCATCACAAGAAACAGCATATTATTCAACACTGGATTTGAAGTACGCATACAGTCAACTTAAATTAGACCCGAAAACGGCTCAACACTGTAACTTTAATATTATTAGCGGTGAGAGAACTGGAACATACCGTTTTATTACAGGTTTTTACGGTTTAACTGATATGCCAGCAGCTTTCCAAAAAGTGATGGATTACACTTTAGTCGGACTTCAAAATACCTATTGTTTTCTGGATGACATTATAGTAGTTAGTCGTGGTTCTAAGGATGGCCACTTAAAACTCGTCTATAAATGTTTAAAGAAATTAGATGAGGGTAACTTACGAATCAACTTACCTGAATGTCATTTTGCAAAAACCGAAATTGAATGGTTGGGACATAAGTTTAGTCAATCAGGAATAGCTCCACTTGAATCAAAAACAGCGGCAATCGCTTCACTATCAGCACCTAAAAATTTAAAACAACTTAGATCTTTCTTAGGTTCTGTTCATTACCTCGGAAAATTTATCCCTAATTTGTCCCAATTGTGTCATCCCCTTCGTCCCTTATTAAAAAAGAACACAAAATTCATTTGGAACACTGAACATGATACACACTTCCAAGCAATTAAAGATAAAGTTGCAAACACCACAGAAAACACACACTGTAATCCTCACTTGGAAACGCGGATCAAATGCGACGCTTCAAGAGCGGGTTTAGGAGCAGCATTAGAACAACGTTCGCCTACGAGCTGGCACACAGTTGCATTTGCATCTCGTTTCCTCAACTCTAATGAGGAACGCTATAGTATTAATGAACTAGAATTATTAGGTGTGGTGTGGTCTGTAGAATATTTTAAATATTACTTATTTGGCAAATCATTCACAATTATCACGGATCACCGAGCATTACTCTCCATTATGAAAGAACATAGATCAAATAAATCCTATAATAGTAGATTAACACGCTGGATCGATCGTCTTTTACCTTTTGATTTTAATATTGAACATATACCCGGTGCAAAAATGGGGCTGGTATTTTATATTTCTCGCCAACCAAATCAAAAAGCAAAAGTTACAAACAAATATGACGAGGAATTTGCGGTAGCAACAATTACCCGCATTCGTGACGCGATTGCTGCAATTTATGTAAATACCACACCACAAACCTGTCAATCACAGCACTTTAACAGCGTTACTCACACAAATTCCACACGTGCCTCGCATCCTCGCTTAACAAACTATTCTAAATTGCTTTCTGCCATTAATCGTAATACAACTCAGTTGCTTCTTAAAAACTCTGCAAACGCAGCACAATTCCAATCTCTCTCTACTAGTAGTACAAAGCCAGTTCAAATCCAGCCTCATCTTAATTTCCCATCATACACATCACATATCCATTCACTTCATAATCATACAATGAGCAGCTCTGCATCTAATCCGCAAACTCCCCCTACACACAGCCGGGTCACGTTCCAGTCTACCCCCAATTCAGGAGTGAATACCACCCGCTCATTGAATGAAGGTCAAACATCACCAAACTTGGAGCTGTCAAAAGAAGAGGTCTTTGAGAACAACTTAACACAACTCTTCACAAAGGGATTCTTGGCAGTTCTCACCAGTAAAGATGCAGTTTTGAAGGAAGTACGTGACTGCATCCATCAAAATGACCCCCAAAGGTGTAAGGAAGTGAATCCTTATCTCTTCTCGTACCGGAGGGATTTACATGTCCGCTCGGGATGTGTTTGTGTGGACGAACACGTAGCGATTCCACATTCGATTCAGGACGCGGTCTTGGAAAGCCTCCACTTAACACATCCGGGAAGTTGGGGCATGATAACGCTCGGGCAATACGCGTTCTAGCCGTATATGCAACGAGAAATTTTGAACAAAGCGGCCCAGTGCAAGCCTTGTACCGATATTGGTAAGAATCTTAAGCCTGTTATTCCGGCGTCTAAATGGAAACCTTTATTGCCATGTACAGGGCCGAATGAAGAAATACAAATTGACTTTGGAGGTCCAATCACCGATGAAAAAGATCAAGATATTCATTTTCTTGCATGTATTGATCGTTTTTCTAAATATCCTTCTGTAGAAGTATTTGATAAAGCTAATGGACCCAATGTTCTTAAATTTCTAGACGACTACATTCAAATTCACGGTGTCCCTCGAAACATTAGATTAGATCAAGCACGTTGCCTAATAGGTTATAAAGTTAAAAACTTTTGTAAACAACATAATATTAACATTCTCACTGCCCCAGCAAACGATCATAGAGCTATAGGATTAGTGGAGCGTTTGATACAAACTATTAAAAGACGCTTAGGCTGTATGAAATTAGACAATAGAAATACTACATTCACAATTAAAGAAGCAATAAAGTCAATTGTCTATCAATTACGTATATGTAAACAAAAGACAACAAACGTAACACCTTTCCAAGCATATTTTGGAAGAAAGCCAAATACACCACTGAGTTATATAAGTACAATACCTAAATCATCTAATTATCATATGAAAACATTCTTCACCGCTATTTAGACGCTGATACCGTCCCAGTTGAAGACTTCTTGGACGAAAATGGATGGGTGACGGGGGATCGCAGTGATATCTTGATCGACGAGGCCATGCAGAGAGCTCAGGTAGATGCAGGTCGCCGCTACAATGGTGATCACTACAAGTCTATCTCCCGTTTCATTCTGCACCCAAAATTGAATAATCCGATCCCACGGAGAGAGCAGTCAGTGGACCTTAAGTTGGCTGGGAAAGTAACGAAGCGTTCAAAACGAGACCTTCGCGGACTCTGGGAAACCCTGGCCCCCGGTAGTACAGTTGTCCGTACATCTAATACTACTATAGTCATTAAGGAACCAGGAGTACCTGAGGTCAGTGTCCGCAATAGCGATATTGCTTAGTTCGGCACCCGTGCCGAACGCAGTACAGATCTATGGGAATACGCTAAACGTCGACCTCTGCCGTATGAAAAAACGACCGAGGAAAAGATTGCGCAACATACCAAAGAATTGAAGAAAAAATTCCGCGGAGAAATTAAAATCCGTCATCGCCCCAACCAGTCTGATGCAGCATCGGGAGTTTCATCTGCGAACAGCAACATTTCTAAAGCCACGGCGTCTCGAAAACCCCGAAAACCCCAAGCAGGAGGTAAACGTTCTCGTACTACATCTGCCACGCTGAACACCTCCAATGCTTCCTCTGTTGCTGCCTCGTCTGCAACATCATCAGTTGCCTCTCCATCGACTTCCCACACTAAACGTAATCGCCGCGCGCCTGACTACTACGGATTTGAAAGTTCGGCGTGTTCTTTGAGTGACGATTCGGCTGCTCCTGTCTCTAAAAAACAAAGACCCGCAAATCCTGTGATAGAGACTATCATTCAGGAAGAAGCAGCACAGCCTCCCGTTCCTGATACGAATTACGAACTGCGAGTGGTGAGCCCTCCTGCGCCCCCTCCAGTGAGAACATGGTCACCTGTGGATTATGACTATGACGATTATGCACGAGAAATAAGTATGAGCGTCTTTGACGCCGAAAACCAAATTTGAATCAAAACTGCTTAAACTGTCATCATTAATTGTTCAATTGTTAAAATTTAAATTCTGTAATTGTTCAGTTAAATATGGAATTGTCACACTTTTCACTTTTCCATTCATTTCATGTTTAGTGTGTACTATATATTTGTGTTCGTGTTGGGTATTCTTTAGTTAAATTTGATATGGCCCATGTAACCATATCTCCTGTGTTATACTTTTGCCGGATTTGCGTAGCGATTGTGCCTTAATTTATATTGCGTGCATACATTTTACTGTAAATGTTGACAGTTTACTTTGATTTAATTTACTTCCACATTCGAGCCACCTTTTCACTACTTCTCAGCTACTCGTCTGTTGTTGCTCACAATCTTCATTATTTATAATAACCAGTACATATGTTAATATTATCATAAATTTTTCACTGTTGCAGTTCAAAATTTTGCTCAGCCCAGGATATGTGGTACGGTTGTACCTTATTTTAGTTCATGTTCATTAAGTTGTACTAATTTTTTTTATTCTTGTCCTTGTCAGACTAAAGTCATCGTTCACATACAAGTAATTTACCGCCGACTGAAAAGTCAATATTTCATATTGTTCACATCCCCCACTTTTGATTATTTTTTCATTCTCTTGAATCTTGTTTCTGAATTCAGTTGCATTCAAATCTAGTCTGTTTTGCACTAGTCGAGATCCTATTGGATTTGAGGAGGAATTCCACTCTCACTAATTTTGTCTGCAATCGCAACACGATTGTAGCTAAGTTTAAAAGTGGTAATTCAATAATTCAGTAAAAGTTGGATTCGCACCTCGAATCCATTCACCTAATTCTAAGTGGATTTGTGACACGAATTGTATCTCTACAGTCAGGGATATCACACATGTTTACACCATATTTGAGATCTCTGGCAGGAAAAAATTTTTTCATGTGATTCAAATTGGTAGTTTGTTTTTGTTTGTGATATAAAGTCAATTATTGTGTCAATTTAAGGCATCTGGTATTCATTTTTATGAATTGATTTGTTGAGAACGTTTGAACCGAGAGCAAGTTTTATAGTTTTGCTGCTTCTAACTGTAATGACAATGGGTGAGATAAAGTGTTGATCTGAACAAATGCTTAGTTTTCTTTTTGTTCTTCTTTGAGTGATTGTCTAATTTCAGTGGTGACCCTTTCTTGTATCTTAATAGGTGCTTGTCTATTTTTTTTGTGCTTTGGTTGGAACTGTTTTTGAAATTTTTGTTTGACAATTTGTTTTTCAGAATGTCCAATGCGTGATTAGGTTTGGAAATTGTTTTGCTGTTCTAATGTTAAATGAACACTGTGTTTCGATGTTATTGATCATAATACCTTCGATAGGGTTTTGAGTTTGAGTGACTGATATGCCAAATGCGTCAAATATATCGCGACCAATGAGTGGCTGTAGAACATCTATGATTACTACAAGTTCGGCATCCCCGACTCGGCAACATTTGCTGGCCACTGAATTTTACATCATGCCAATTACAGAAATTGGCTCATTGCAAAAAATTTAAGGTCTTATGCAGGTGCGGCTGTCAATCACAATTCGAGAGACTTGTTGATAATTTTTGTGGCTAGTGACCCGTTCAGGATGCTACCGACAGTTCCAGAGTCAGTTAAGGGACCCAATTTTGTGTTTCCGTCTTTTAGTCTCGTACATTTGGTTCAAGTTGAAGAGTAGTTCTTGCAATATTGCCTTCTGAACTTTTATAATCGGATTCACATTCCACATTTTAATACATGTTGGAGATTTCCCTATCTGAATCATCTGTTGTAATTGCTTCGATTAAATTTACATTTGAACGAGTAGTTTGCATAGGAGTAGACTTTGTCTTTCGGCACACATGAGCAAAGTGGTTTTGGAGGCCACAACTGTTGCTGGTAATACGTTTTGCTATGTATTTGATTCTGTGGTTGATTGACCAAGTGAGACCGCAGTTTTGACAGAGTTGATTTTTAGATCGAATTTGTGGTTGAAGATTTAGACGACGATTTGCGTTGAGAAAGTGGCCTTGTGGTAAGATAATGTTTAATTTTGGAGAGGATTGACTATTGGAAATTTGAAGTCGATTTAGGCGACCGAGTTCCTTTTTGATTGTAAAAATTAATGGTTGGCCAGGATAAACTGTTCCTTTTAACAGTTTTTTCTGAATTTCAGAGTCCTGCATGTTGGCTATAAAGGTCTGCTATTAGAGTATCTTCTTGTTTACTTAGCTCGCAATTTTTTGTTAGTTTTTTAAACTGTCCCGTACAATGCTCATTTGACTCATCTTTTGTCTGTGTTGTTATAAGTAGCATATGTCGGTCGAATGTGATGTTTCTTAGCCTAACAAAAGCCTCCACCATGATACGCTAATTTTGTGGTGTAGTTAGGATGTCTATTCTGAGGTTCAGTTTTCAGCTACAGACAAATCTCCGCCCTTCGGTTCCAATGTAGAGGTATATTCAGGAGACAGTCTTTCGGTCTGCCTGATTCCCGGGGCTTATCAGAAATCATAATCCCGATTCTCAATTGATATCGACAACGATTTTACCAATTCATCTTGCACTGTGCATTCCGCGCTTGTCTCTCGTTTTGACTTGCTGATGATCCTTCAATGATGTCTTCATCAATCGGTTTAAATTGAAAATGCATTTGTTTTGGTTGAGGCTCGAGTAGAGTTTCTAGAATTATGTTTTCTTTCGCTAAAAGAGCTAACTTTAACTGAATCTGCCATTTCGCCCATTTTAGAGGAGGAGCCGACTTTGGTTCCCCCAAAAAACTGGATGCCTAAATGTGTCCGTTTGTGAGAAGCCGACTACGCCATGTCATATATAAACGGATTTGTGTACTTTATTTGAGACTCAAGTGGCTTCCGTTTATCATTGTCGATATTTCTGCGCGTACACTTTACAAATTCTAGTAGAATGATTCGCTTAGCGAATTGCCTAACTAAATGTTGTCTGCTAGACTTGAAGATGAAGAAGACTTGCAGAATAAATGAATTAAAATGAACCACTACACACGAGCAGCAAAATTAAGAGAATGAATCTTTGGTAGATAATAGACTTCATGCACAAAAGAATCCCAATCCGGAAATATGAGCAACAGACATGTTCGTGAACAATATAGGTCAACTTGTTCTTTACCAATGAACTGAACATAATTTTAAGATATACTGACCTTTATGTAAATTACTTACAAGGTTAATTTGAGCACATCAATTATGAGCTTTTCTGCACTAAAATAAATTGAGATTACTATGTACGACAGCATAAAAAGACTGTCCCCGACGGGTTTTAAGTATGAAAAAATAGGTTTTGATTTACGTTATGTCGTCTTTATGTCCTGTGGCTGCTTGAACTATAACAAAAGTCCTCGACAATTGGAGGAGAATGAATCTTGTCCTGGAGTTTGGCTGGATAAAAAAATGGTTCCTGGGTTTGGGCTGGAAAATAAAATGTGGACCGGAACAATAAGTTTTTTTGCGTACAATTTAAAAACCTGCCATTAATTATAAGGCAGTCAGCATGCATGCTCCTTCAGATTTTGCGTTTTAAAAGAGCCCACAACCTATCAAAAATCAGCATCCTTTGTGTACGAAAAATTGTTTATAATTTTTAAAGGCAAAAAATGAACAAGCCTCATTTTCATCATAGCTAACGAGAAGATCTCTACAATTAAACTACGTTGTTTCATTCATTCACCTATTGTGATAATAAAGTCATGTTGTGATTACTGCTCTATCTTCAGAATTGCAAAAATCTTAAGTCTTTACCTAATTTTTAAACAAAAACAGTTCAATAAAAAAATTTAATTCATAAGTAAGCTCAGGAGCAGAAAAATTCGAAACTTAAAAAAAGAGAAATGAAAAGACTTGGATTGACAAAGCTCTACCCAAGTTAAATTTGAGAAGACACTGTTTTAGAGTCAAAATGCCTATGAAAAGACTTTTACTCGACCCGTTAAAAGTTTTTGGCACAAATTATGAAAGGAAGTAGCCTAGAATTTAACTAGGGTCCTCGGCCGTGTAATTTGTTTCAATGTTTACCTTCACATGGAATTAATTGGTATTTTTTTCTGGACTAGACTAAGGTGTGACTGATCCAGACTTTCGTGCGACCTATGACCAGACCATAGTTCGACTTTGCCCTCTGATCAGTCCGTAGAGCGACCATTGTCCAGACTTTCATGCGACCTATGATCAGACTATAGTGCGACTTTGCCCTCTGATCAGACCGTAGTGCGACCATTGTCCAGACCATCGTGCGACTCAAGCGTTACCCAGACCATGTATTTTGGGTCGCACCACACGATAATTTCTCATTCATATTGATGTGTAAAAGTCTATTATGGTTTGCTTGCCATCCGAAAGGCGAAAAGTTAGTGATGGCAACTTGTTTCTACTAGCTGTGCCGACTGCTAATGAGAACCAGAGACAATGTATTGTTCAGAAATGTATATTAGGGGCATCGTCCTCGATTTCAAATATAAAATAACTGCTCTAATTTTTTGCGCGCTGAAATATTCTCTCACTAATGGAACTTGGGAATCTTGGGAATAGTTGTTGTTTCAGAAGTTAGTTTCGGAAATAGTTTTTGTTTTCGGGAACAGAGTTTGTTTCAACACAATATGTTTTTATCGGAACTCATGAACAAAATGAGCTCAACCCATTACAAGACTTCTCTTCACAGCCAAAAATCAGTGCCGCTAAAACAATTTGAGTTGAGACATGAAAAATTGCTGAGCCCATGAAAATGATTCGGCGCAACCAACCTAAAGAAATTGGTTTGAATTGAACTCGAGATCCGAAAACGTATTTGCAACACACTTGTACCGCGTGGAGATACTGTTTGTTTTTTCATGGAGTCGAGGTCTCAACTCAGATTTTCAGATTGGATCGACCTGTTAAACAGAATAATTATTGTTGTGCTGATGAGATAGCGAAAAAGGAGGGTTCTCCTAAAATGTTCAAACACCTAACTTCTGTGTTATAAGAAAATTGGATCTATTTTGTTTCCGTTTCCCCAGTTTTTTTTGGGCATTTGAACTGTACGCCCCCCCCAGGAGCACGTGCTATTTTACATTGCAGCGGACTATATATAAAACACAATTTGTAATTTGGAAAAAAAATAGTGGGAGGTGGGGGTGGGGGGGGGGGGAGAATACATCAAATCTTTTAAATTCTTCAAATTTCTATAAAGCAGCAAAACTGTGAAATAAAAGGTTTCTAAATTCTGTAAAACAGTTTTTATTGGTTCAATACTTTTGTTTGACAGTTTTTAAAGATGCCGCTGTTACTAATTGGTCCTCCTATTTCCACCCTGGACATATGTCCAGTCATATCTCCAATCAAAACACACACCCACAGCACGAGCCAGCACTCGGAGCAGAACCCGACAGTAAGCATAGTTGGGTTTCTCATAGTAGGTCAGGTTCTTAGCATACGAAAGGAGCATCTGGAACTCAATTGGCAATCCTGCGCAGAGGACTGTGATTGGGGTTGAGATTTTCTTCTCAGCTATTTTTTCGTATCGTTCCTTCTTCGGGTCTGGCTTGAGTCCTTGCCAGGGAAGAATTCCTACAGGAAAAAGCAGAAAAATAAACTTGTGCAAGTACAGAAAGCTATGTCTCAAAGTTCGAATTAAATTTTCATTCAGCTTTCCTCAGAAAACAAAAGTTGAACTCGTTTTGTTGATTCCCGAACTCTCCTGTGATAGTAAATAGTACTGATTTATGATATCCCAATAATAAAAGGATATATCAGTACTGTTTCATGGTAATCTAAGTTTTTTTTGGCTCCAAGACTTCGCAGAATAAGCTGAGACATTTTTTTTCATGAGTCCAGGGCATTGGAATCCAGAGCAGCTACTACTTTACTACTTTAGCAAGAAAATTCTGTTTTTTTTTCAAGTTGTTATGAACTAACTTCATTTTTTCTAGTATTGTTATGTGACATCCAGATTATCCTAAATTCGCCCTATTTTGTAGTAATTTGTGTTTATACACACACGCTGCAAAACACACGTGATCAAAATATGATCGTAAAAAAATACAGACTGAGAAATAGTATGCTCCAGCTCTGAAATACTATGTTACTATGTTACGGGTTGCTAAAAATTTCTATTTTTGTTCACAGTTTTGAGTCAATGAAAGTAAACTTTCATTTAATGAAAATCTGTTTCAAGAATTTTATAGTTTGAAAATTCATTTCTAGTTTTCCTGTACAGGGCGTTTTTTAACCAACAATTGAACCGTGAGATGAACTCTGCGTTGAATTGACTGGAGAAATAAATTAATTGAAACCGGCAAAAACTGGAATGTGAAGCTCTTAAGAAATGAGTGGTTTGGTTATTTAGTCCGCATTTAGTTCCCTAGTTCAATTATGTCCAAAATTTACGAACGCCTGGAAATTTTTTCAGACGTCAGAAACACCAGAAACAGAATAAACAACATTTTGGTTTTGGGTTTGAATCAGTTTTCTAGTAACGCTTAATTACCTTTTTAGTGTTTTTAACGTCTAATAGCTGTTTTCATAGTTTTCATAAAAGCTTCCCAATAGATCAGCGTCAATATTGTTTGATGTTCCAAGCAAGATTTCCTAAACAATTTTTTGGACGCTGTTTTTCAATGGAATTTTAAAGTGGAACCAAATGCGGGGAAACTTCAAAATTAAGTATATTAAAAACTAAAATTCCTTTTGCTTATCTGATACAAAATTGGCAATAATATTTTTAGTTTGTGCATTTAGTTTTCATAGTGACGTAGACAATGACTTGTCGTGCCTCGATTTACTCTGCGATACTAAAACTCTATTCTTAAAATAGTCAAGAAGTTTTTTGGTTGGGGTGGTAATTATGTTTTTATGTTTTTCTTGACGGGCAGAACTACTAAATTGATCAATTGTTTCCTCGTGTTTTTGTGCGTTTTTCCAAAACACTAAAATTAAATTAAGGAGATAATTATTTTGCAAATTTTAGTTTTAGATCACTGCAGCAAGGTTTTGCTTTCGTCCATAAATTTGAAATTCTTGAAAACTTTTGTATACCTTAGCTAGGGTATCTGTTGTAATATGATCTCCCACAATAACAAGAATCTTGAATTATGGCTCAAAGGATTTTTTCGAAAACGTTTTCTCGGTCTTTTGCTCGTTTTATGCGAAACAGTAGTTACCAGTTTGTGAACAAGTGTGAAGTGCAAAAAGTTGATCAAACGGTGCATTATATCGTTTTGAAATGGAAAACTTTGAAATTAGAGTACTAGATCAGCTTTATTGTTGCCTTTTATCAGCAGCAAAACTGGGGTTTAAGACGTATCCTTCCAGTCACATTTGCTGAAAGGGGAGTTATGAAATTGTATGCTTCACGCGTATATTTTAAAATCAAAGGATGTTTTTTTAAATCAGATACGAGTTATTGTGATGGGGGATCCACAGTTTGGTCTGCTCAGAACCAGTACCTTGCTTCCAGAGAGTTCAACACTGAATCGTAATTACACACTTATCTTAAGAAATCACATTCTGTTTTTGGGCTTGAGGAGTAACTGTAAATCTCAGCCCGGGCATTAATAGTATTCAAATTAATACTCCATCCCTAGGGTATCCGCAAAATTGTTCAATTAGTGAGTGGTATGGGTCTTCGTGTTTTTATTGACAGTTAGTATTACAAAATTGATCCGTTGTATCATCGTCTTCTCTGGCTTAATTTTTGCACCAAATCACTTTTCAAACCAAAATAGTGTAAACAGAACTGGTTGGTGATTACTAGTAGACGTATCTAAACCTGAGAACATCCACACTTCCTAATAAATTGGACCTTACAAAACAACAGTTGTCTTTCCTGGTCGAAAATTTTTCCCTCTCAAAATGCTTATTTTAAAAGTTTAAAATCCTTGTTCTTTCTTCATTTTTTCGTCTTTGGGGGCTATGGTTCGTTAATAACAATTGTCTGGAATATGTCGAACTGCATATAGGACCTGATTTAAAAATAACCGATTTTTTTTTAAAAAATTGTTTTTCTGGCAATGGTTTTTCTTTTCATCTTTAGTAGAAGCTTAAAAACAGTAGTTGCTCAAGCATTAATCATTTTACTGAGATCTGCTCCATTTTAGTTTGTTCTGTTATGTATCATGTTAGCAGTTTTTTTTTGTTTTTAGGTTTTTGTATGGGACCTTAGTAGAGGCCTTCCCGGTTGCGATCCTGAATAAAGTTTTTCAACTTACTGGAAAAAAGCGGCTCATTTGTTGGTTAATAAACTAACGGGAGCAGTTTTTTTCCGACATTCTTGACAATTCTAGCTAATTCTTGATAGGTCCTAATAATTCTTCCTTAATTCTAAAATTTTGTGAGAAATCTTGTTTTTGGGTGCTATTGAACTTTTAATAGTTGGTACGTCTTGCCAAGTCGAAGATAATCTTTCGTGAAAATCGCGCCAAGATCTTGTTTCTTGACAGCCATGGAAAGATTGTCGTGGTCGATAACACGGGTCAAAAAATTCAATAAGTTGAACTTTAATTTAAATTTTGAACTGAAAATATACAAAAATTAGCTTGTTTTTATATTGGTTATCTATGCGAAAATATACAGAGAAAATTTAGATTAGCTAAAAATATTTTACATGATTGGCATGTGAATAGATCTTAACTCCGAATCCCGGAGGTGATTTTCTATTTTCATCAACATTTCATGAGAAACATATATGGCTTGGGTAAAATCGAGTTCATTAGTTGGAGGTCGGTGGATGTTAGAATCAGGTTTCTGTTGGTGAGAGAATTTACTTCTGATATATGTTCGATAGGTCAATAAGATAATGATAGCGCCAAAACAAAATAAGAATTGAGTTTAGTTTTGTGGCCATTACTTATCGACACAGCAATAAAGTTCCTCAGGTAAGTTCTTCTTTCGTTCTTTGAAACCTTAATAAGGAAATCTTCTAAGTTTCTTGATGTTTCTTTGAAACTATCACATCCTCCCTCCTCTTTAAGTAAGTTTGTGGGTATAGGTTCTCCAAATCTGTCGGGTTGTTTTCTGTTTCGTGTTCGTGAAGGCTCTGAGGTTTCGTGTTGTTGGTGCTCTGCAGATAATGTGGCTGCAGACGCTTCATTTTGAAGTGAAGGTCCCACATCTGTGCTCTGAAGTTGTTGTTCTGATTGAGATATGGTCTCCTCCACTGCTGGTTCAGATTTCACATTGTCCTCGTCTAGTCTCGCAATTTTGTTGTCGCTCACTAGAATAGTCCGTGCTGAGTTTTCGGGCTGCATGAAAGATGTGTTCAAGCCCTTGCTGATGATTAAGGTAGCAGGAACTGTCTTTGTCTTTTTGTTGGCCTTGAATAGAATGGGTTCGCACAAGCAGAAATCTGCTATTGCTGGTAATCTTACTCTGCGTCCCCACAAGAGTTCACCTGGAGTTTTGCTCCTCGTCTTTGAAGTGTTGCGATTTGTCATCAGTCCCCTTTGCAGGAATGTTCCAAATGACACATTAAGGTTGGGATTGCACGCTTGAAATGCCCGCTTCACTGTCTAAACTGCTCTTTCATCTAGTCCATTAGCTCTTGGATGATAGACGGATGATTCCATTTTCTTAATTCCCGGTGATTCACAACACTGTTTAAGGTCACCACTTACAAATTCAGGACCATTATCAGATACTAAAGTTTTTGGTATTCCGAATCTTGCAAAGATTTGACTAAGATATCTTTTAACTGTTTCTGATGTTCTTTTTCCCGCGGGGAAGTATTCTATTCAACCAGATTCTGCGTCAACAATTACTAGGATATTGCTTTGGTCCTTATCATAACCCCAGTCCATGTGGAGCCGTTCCCAAACGTCGGCTTCTGGTCATGTAAAAACTGTTTTTCCCAGGCTAGGCCTGTTCAATTGACAATTCTTACATTTACTAACAAAGTGTTGAACGTCTTGGGTAATGCCAGGCCGTCATGCTATCAATCTGTCTGATGCCTCAGTTGCATTCTTCCCGGGATGTGTCTCATGCGCTTTTGCCAAAACCAAGTCTCGTAGTTTGGGTGGAATGAAAGGAACAACACCTCTGAAGATGATTCCATTATGTAAAGAAAGTGCATCTTTCTGTTGTTCAAATCCTTTTTCCGCTTCTGAACAATGTTTCCAATTGCCGCTTTCGATTTGTTTCATTATGTCCTAGAAGAGTGTTTGTTCCAAGTTCAGTTTTGATTTCTGCTTGGGTCACCAAATCACTCTGGGCGAAGTAGATGTTATTGATTGCGAAGCACACTCGATCGTTGTCCGATTCGTCCTAGTCAAAATCCATTCTGCTCAAAGCATCTGCATTGGGTATCTACTCTCCTGGCGTGTACTTCAACTCATAGTAAAAACCCATTAGAGCTATTGCCCATCTTGGGATCCTCGCTGATGCTGTCTTCGGGATCTCCTCGTCTGGTGCAAAGAGATATTTGAGTGGTTTGTGGTCAGTCTGTAGGGTAAATCGTCTTCCAAGAAGGAATTGTTTTAGTCTCGTGACCACAAACACAACTGCCAGTGCTTCCCGCTCTATGTTCGAGAAATTTTGCTCCGCTTGAGTCAATTTTTTCAATACATATATGACTGGATGTCCTTCTTGCGAAATAAACCCGCCAATGACTTTTTCAGAGGCGTCAGTAGTAATTTGTTTCTTTTTATAGACTATATGGCTGTACTGGTGGGTTAGCACATAATTCATTTTTTATGTCTTCAACGGCTTTTTGTTGCATTTTGCCGCATGAGAAATCGCTAGCTATTTCTCATGTTATTTAAGGGTAGCATTTTTGTTGCAAAATCAGGAATCATTCTTCCGTAAAAGTTAGCTAGCCCAACAAACGATTCGAGTTGTTTATTGTTAGTTGGTGCTTTTGCATTTTTTGTTTTTTCAACATGTTTGGATTCGGGTGCTATTCCCTCCTTTGAAATGGAGTGTCCCAAAAAGCTAAGGCTATCGACTGGTTTTGAGTTGGAATTTTTCTCATTAATAGTAAAATGTTTCTCACCTAGTCGACTCTTGACTGCAAGCATTCTCTTGTCGAACTGCTTCTTGGTAGTTTTCCAATCCCTGAGGTAGTCCCCACATCTTGAACAATCCCTGAGATGTGTTGATTGTGCATATATCTTTTGCTTCTTCGTCAAGTTCAATTTGATATTAGGCATCTGAGAGTTCAGTTTTGCCAAAGTATGAGGCCCTATGTAGGTTGTGGAAGATCGTCTCCATTTCTGGTATTGGGTAGTACTCATCCATGACCTTGCCATTGATGTGCACTTACAAGTCCACGCAAAGTCTGAGTTCTCCACTCTTCTTTCTGTGCCACACAACTGGAGATGCATTATTGACTCCTCCTGGCTGTACCGGTGCAAGGATGCCTTGTCTGACCATTCGTTTCAGCTTCTCTGTGACCTTGTCTTGAAGAGGTAGAGGTATTTTTCGGGCTTTGCAGAACATTGGCTGCGTTCCTGGTATCAGCTTTACATGAGTTTTGTAACCCTTCACAGCAGGTAGGTGCTCGGCTGTGATGTTGTTCACACCGTGCTTGGGTAGAAGATCTCTACCAAGTAGTCCAAATTCTTTATCAGACTGCACAACGGCTAGTTCTTTTTGCGTGAGCGTGCTTCCGTTCCATTCAATGTCACAAGTAAGTGATCCCAGAAGCGTGATCCCAATTGATGACCATCATAAGCTTCGAGATGTCTTATCTTACCATCCAAATGAGGTTTACCAAGCTCAGTCCACATTTTTGATATCACTGTGCTATCTGCACTTGTGTCTACCTGCATTTTTACTTTGTAGTTATTTATTGAGATATTTTCACATGTCACAGACATGCTAAAGATTTGTTCTTTAGTATAAAACATTCCCATCTTCGATGCTGGAGATGCTTGCTCTGAAGAAACATTTTCTCCTTCGCAAAAGTTATTCTGTTTATTGTACTTACCTGAATTTGGTTGGGGTTTGCTTCTACACATTTTTGAGAAGAGTCCCACCTTTTCATAGGTGTTGCCTTTTTCACTTAGCGCTGGACAGGTTCTACTAGAGTGTCGCTTACCTCCACACCTAGTGCACATGTTGTTGCTTTTAATAGCCGTAATTTTTTCATTTGGTTTTCGAAAGGTCTTTTCGAAGTTGAACCCAACTTCTTCTTTCACATTAAAGGGCTCATTACCTGATGAGGAACCTGAAAAAGCCATTGCTTGACTTCTGAACTGTAAGCTCTCGGTCATTTCAGTAACCGACATTGCTGGTTTTGCTTTAATACCGTCTAGTAGTCTAAGTTTTGCTTCAGGCTCCCTCAAACTTGAGATAAACTTTATTATTACCAACTCCTCTTCGGGGTTCGCCGCTGTTTCCAGTTTTTCGAAGTCACAATAGCGTGCTTCTTCTCTTAGACGAGCTAGGAAGTCGTCGTCTGACTCCCCTACACCTTGTATTACGGACAGAAATTTAGCCCTTTCTGCCGTTACTACTCTCTCTTTAGGAGAAATATAATTTTGAATCGCCAATCTTGTGTCTTTATACAGAGTGTCTATCACATTCCTAGGACTCATTAGGCTCCTAAGTTTAATAATTGTATCTTGCCCGCACATACTAAGGAAGAGATTGGTTACCTGTAGGTCCTGTACAGTACCATCGTTGTTGACCTTGTCCTCTTCTTCTCTGCGCGACCTTTCGCCACAAAAGACATCTTCCACGCAGTAGCTGATTCTGCATTCTGTAGATCCAAAATTTGTCTGTCTGTAGCTGAACTGGACACCATTGTCGTGGCCGATAACACGGGTCAAAGAATTCAATAAGTTGAATTTTAAATTAAATTTTGGACTGAAAATATACAAAAATTAGCTGGTATTTAGAGTGGTTATCTATGCGAAAATATACAGAGAAAATTTAGATTAGCTAAAAATATTTTACATGATTGGCATGTGAACAGATCTTAACTCCGAATCCCGGAGGTGATTTTCTATTTTCATCAACATTTTATGAGATTCATATATGGCTTGGGTACAATCGAGTTCATTAGTTGGAGGTCGGTGGATGTTAGAATCAGGTTTCTGTTGCTGGGAGAATTTACTTCTGACATATGATTGATAGGTCAATAAGATAATGATAGCGCCAAAACAAAATTAGAATTGAGTTTAGTTTTGTGGCCATTACTTATCGACACAGCAATAAAGTTCGTCGGGTAAGTTCTTCTTTCGTTCTTTGAAACTTTAATAAAGAAAACTTCTAAGTTTCTTGATGTTTCTTTGAAACTATCACAAAGATCTTCCAAGTTTGTACATATCTTGATATTATGTAACATGGCAAGATCTTGGCAAGATATACCCCGTTTTTATATGTTTCTTATCTAGGCTATCATGTTTTGTTTCACTCGACCAGAAATAGGGCGCGGACCTTTTAGGAAGTAGAGCAGGATGTAGAAAAAGCACTCGATGTCGTCTCTCCTGGACTGTTCCAGGCCCAGGTGGTTGTTCACACTGGCGTACCTCGCTGTGCCAGTCATGTTCTTCCTCTCGTTGTAGTCGTACTGTACTCTGGTCCTCTTGTCCCTGTACTGTTTGCACAGCCCAAAGTCTATCAGAAACACCTGCACACCATCATGAAGGGTTACAATCAAAATTTACCCTCGATGAATGTAGCATTTTTGAAAACATGGCTTAGTGAATACTGTATAAAGATATAAGAATTCCACAACCTCACCAAGATGAAACTCGTGACCCAAAACAGGTGAGGGCGAGACAGGGGACCGACTCGAGCCGCAACTTCGGCCAGGCCCTTCTTAAACGTTGCCTATTCACCCTCCTCCTTACACAAAATTGTACTCGGACTGGCTGAAAGTATGATTGTATGGTTTCATAAAAAAATGTCCGAATTTTATGGGTTTAAAATTAAAGCAGAAGGAAAAGAAACGTAAATTGCGTTTTATTGTCGATGATTTTTGAGTGAGTTTCGTCAGATACAGAGCGTACCTTCCACTGGTTGCTCTGTTCTTTGCCAATCATCATGTTGTCTGGCTTCATGTCCCTGTGTATATATCCCTCATCATGTAGACACTGCAGCCTCGTGATCATCTGCTCCGCTATCATTATCGCAGTCTTCACTGTGAATCGGCGGTCACATTTATCAAACAGACCTGTGAAAGAATACTCTCCGGTCAACGTTTTTTTTACCGATAATTATGATAGAAACATACTGATGGGTGCAGAAGTTGGTGCAGAGATTCAGGTCAAAATTCTCTTCTTTTCCCTCCCCCATTAAAGCTCATTCCCCATCATGGTATATTTGCCGTAATTGGGGGCTATGAGTTCTGTTGGTATAACTAAAAAATCTCCAAGTTTCTTCTAGGCTTTGAATGCCAGCGAGAAAATTGAAAAAAAATAACGCACGGTTTGTTACAAGTTATCCTGTTTATCATAAATATACCTTTTGAACCCAACAGAAACTATGCAATATACTGGTGGCGACAGGGAATGATTATTTTGTATGATTTGTGACGACAAATTTTATTGTAGTATGATTCAATCAAAACTAGTGGTCTCAAAAGTAACTATGATTTAGCAATAAAAGAACTGCCATATCACAAAAAAATACAGGACCAGCAGCTCTCGAGGCTAACGATTTCAACTTTTGCTACTTCTTCGAGGTCCCATTCTTACGTGATTACATTTTATTTGACAGATCTTCCTTCGGGTGAAGGATGATCTTCCTTTGACAGATCTTGCTTTGACAGAAAAAAGATGATATGCACATCTTTGGATTGATGACAACCGACAATTCTCAGTTTCAATTCAGCTATATAAATTAACAACAATTCAGCCATTCATTGAATTTAAAAGCAAATGAATGCAAAAACCAGAACTGGTTGAACTCAATTACCTACTGAGGTCGTGTCAACAGACAATTTATTTAATTGTGCAGTTTTTTACGACATACTTGGAGTCTAGTAAGCCGAAATGCTTTAAGAGAACTTAATGCCCGCTGGAGGCTACCTGTTTATCCAATTGTTGATAACGAAATGTCTGAGGGGTCAGACGAAAAGTCTGTCCAGCAACAAATTGCATACAAAGACCAACAGGACTCATATAATTGCTATAAACTTCGTTTGAGTGCAGTTAATCAGTTAAATGAGGAGTGATGGCATTTGTTCTTTTGATTTTTTGCGCTGTTTTATTGGACATGTTGGTTTCGGCTTGTTTCCGCGCTTGCTGTTTTTGAACCATTTTTACGGTATCTTTACGCCTATCTTTACGGGAGGGGTATTTGTTATATGACCGACAATTTTTGTGGTTGGAATAAAACATTGGGTAAAACCCAATTAATTTCCCTCCGCTGTCTGTGTGTATAAAGGAACGGTTGTTTTAGCAGCAATAATGGTTTGCGAAATGTAGTTGATATACACCACCGAAACAATTTGGGTACCATTTGAGAGTATATATATCAAGTAAAGATCAAATATCATTAATCTACAATGTTGAAATTAGCTCACAAGAAAATCCCATACTACACTTTATTTTTCTGAAAACGAAAACAGTGCTTTCCGTTTACAATTTATTAAAAAATACCTTGTCCGCAATAATGTGCTGCTTACCTTCAAATCACGACAATAATAATTGACTTCCCAAAGACCAATTCACTTCAACGAAAAATTACGAATCATTTAATCTTAAAAAAATGATATCAAGTAAAAGTGGCAGCTGTTTTCGGGCTTTGCCATTAGCTAGCTGAGCGGCTGTAGTAGGCTAGCTTAATCTCAATTGCGGGGGGGGGGGGGGTGAGTGGGGGAGACTGTTTGGGGTTACAGTTGAAATAAGGTAGAGAGGGGGGGGGGGTACCGGAGATCGGAGTGGGGAAGGAGGAAATGGGGGCGTTTAGAGGAAAGGTGTTAAGTGGGGGGATTAAAGGGAGAGGGGTCAAACTCTAAGAAACAATCCTCATATAATGAAATTGTTGCTCTCAATCTGCTTCCCTGGCACACATACTTAAATACTGCTGAGTCAAAAGGCTCTACGAGAACTCAATACCCTTTGAGATGAACCTGCTTATTCTGTTTTTGGAAGTTCAAAAAGGTCAAAAAAAACCGTTGAAGCGAAAAATCGCATAAAAACATAGCCCGCGGAATACCGGAAGCAACTCAAGGAATAAGTCGGGCGATATAATCTCTAAACCAGCATAACCAAGTTAACTCTGGAAACCGATTGGCAGAATCAATTGGAAACGCGGGGCTTTATTGAGAACAACGGAAAGTAATAGGAGGGTAAAACGATGAAGAGTGAGGCTACAACCAAACATTTTCTTAGAAAATCAAACCAATGCAAACTTCAGTTGTACGTTTTGCGATCTTGGCAGCATATTGCAGTCTCAAAAAATGTACGGTTTTGTTAAAAAAGTAATCCCTCCGTTGGAACTTTTTTGGAACAAAATAATTTAAGTTATGCCATGAAGATGTCTGAAAACAAATGATTCATGACAAAACGCCAGCGTATTTAAAAGGCGAAAGCGTTGTATGCTTGTAAGATTTCCGGCTTTAATTGGTAAAATTTCTCAACTAAAAACCACCAAAATTACAAAATCACAATGCTTTTTCAAAATAAAATGGACGGAATCTGGTTAAATTAAAAAAAAACAATCTTGTTGTCTTTCCCATTTTATCCCCCAAGAAATTGTAGCCTTCCAGTATGGTATGTTTACAACGTTTGGAGGGTTATACTTTATCTGCCTGCCAAAAGCAGAGACTCTTTTGAGAAACACTAATTTTTAGAAAGACATTGTTTCAACAAATTTTTAGCGTTGGCACACTCGAATCAGTCTGTTATATTTTCGTTCCCCTTTACAAAATGTGTCATCAAAAAAATTACAGAAGATCTACATTTTAACAAAACATAATTTGTGGTTGAGGAACGGTATTTTTTTAAAGATTTGCCGCTCTTAGTGGTAATATTTCCCCAATAAAAACCACCAAAAAAACTAAATTTCAATACTTACTTAAAATAAAATGGAATGAATCTTTTTTAACTTATCTATTAAAAAACTTGCAGCTTTTACGATTTGCGGCTTTTAGTGGTAATAGTTCCCGATTAAATACCACCAAAATTGCAAAATATCAATGCTTAATGAAAATAAAGTGGATTGATTTGCTTCAGTTTTTTTTAAAAAAAAAACAATCCTTTTGTGGTTCCCATTTTAGCCGCCTTTGAAATCACAGCCTTCTAACATGTTCTGTTTTTAATATTGGGAGTGCTACCTTTTACCTGACTGCTAAACGATGAAGTTTTATTGAGATGGAATATATTTTGGAAAGAATTTGTTTCGACAATTTATTAGCATTGACAGCTTGTGTTACAAAATGTGTAATCAAACAAAAAATATAGCTTTTCTAAATTAAATTGTAACAAAACATATTGTGTCGTTGAGAAGCAATATTAATTTTCAAGATTTGCGCCCTTAAAATGCGCAGATTGTATGATTTGCGGCTTTAAGTTGCAATGATTCCTCAAAATGCTTCAAAATAAAATGTATTGATTATGTTTTAGATTAAAAAAAAGCAATCGCCTTGACTTTCCTATTTTGCCACCACTAAAATTTAGACGTTCAGTTTGGTCTGTTTACAATATTGGGGGGCTATACTATATCTGACAGCTAAGCGCGGATGCTTAACTGAGAACCATACATAGGAAAGATATTGTTTCAACTTTTCCTAGCGTTGACAAACTCGAATCAGCCTCTTAATTTTTTTCTTCTTTACAAAATGTGTCATCAAATATAAACTATAGCAGTTCAACACTTTAACAAAAGATATTGTGTGGTTGAGAATCAGTAATATTTTTAAGATTTGAGACTTTAAAAATTTGCAGTTTGTAAGATTTGCGGCTTTTAGTGGCAATGTTTCCCACTAAAAGCCACAAAAATTACAAAAGCTCAATGCTTGTTCAAAAAATGGATGGAAATTGTATAAAGTTTTTTGAAAAAAACATTCATCTAGTCCTTCCCAGTTTGCCCTCTTGAAAACATAGAATTTCAGTATGGTCTGTATACAATATTGGAGGTGCTGTACTTTATTTGACTGCTAAACGCGGATTTTTTTTGAGAACAACTACATTTTGGAAAAATATTGTTTCCACGTTTTTTGTGCGTTGATACGCTTTAAGCAAGCTCTTAATTTCTTGTTACCTTTACAAAACATGCCATCAACCAAAAATTATAGCAGTTCCACATATTAATAAAAAAAGAAATTGTGTGGTTGAAAAGTTTTGCGGCTTTTAGTATGACAATGTTTCCCAACTAAAAGCCACCAAAATTACAAAATCTCAAACATGTTCAAAATAAAATAAGTTGAATCTGTTTTAATTTGTTTTTAAAAGCAATCACTTTGTCTTTCCCATTTTACCCCTGCGAAATTACAGCCTTTCATTATGGTCTATTTTTAATATTGGGAGGGCTATACTTTATCTGACTGCTAAATGTGGATGCTTTATTGAGAGCCGCTATGTATTGGAAAGAACTTTTTTCAACATTTTTTTTGCGTTAAAACACTCGAATTAGGTCTTTCAGTTAGCCCTTTCACTGTTTACAATAGTGGGAGGGCTATACTTTATCTGACTCTTAAACGCGGAATTTTTTTGAGAACTACTATTTTTCTGAAAAACATTGTTTCAACTTTTTTTTGTGTTGATACGTTCTAATCAGGCTCTTAATTTCTTAATGTTTTTTTTACAAAATTTGTCATCAATCAAAAATTATAGCAGTTATATTGTCTGAGAAGCAGTTTTATTGTTTTTATACCACTAAATAATAACAAAATTGCAAAATCTCAATGCTTGATCAAATGAAAGTGGACTGACTTAGCCCTAAATTTTAAAAAACACGCTTTTTGTTCTTCCAATTATAGCTACACGAAAATGTAGCCTTCTAGTATGGTCTGCTTACAACATTGGGAGGGCTAAATTTTATCTGACTGCTAAACGTGGATGCTTTATGTAGAACCACTATTATTTGAAAAGACATTATTTCAAATTTTTTCTAGCGTTGATACACTCTAATCAGGCTCTTCTTTTCTCGTTCCCCTTTCCAGAATATGTCATCAAACAGAAAATATAGCAGTTCTGCATTTAAAAAAAGATATTGTATGGTTGAAAAACAGTATTATTGTTAAGTTTTGCGACAATTAGTGGCAAGGTTTCCCCAATAAAAGCCATCAAAATTACAAAATTTAAATGCTTGTTCAAAAAAATGGACTGAAAATGATTAAAGTTTTTGGAAAAAAAATTATCTTGTCTTTCCCAGTTTGCCTTTATGAAATTAAAGAACATTAACATGGTCTGTTTACAATATTGGGAGGGCTTTACTTTAAATGTCTGCTAAACGCGGATTTTTTTTTATTGAAAACCACTATATTTTGGAAAGACATGGTTACAACGTTTTTTAGCGTTGGTACACTCTATTCAGGCTCTTAATGTCTCGTTGCCCTTTCAAAAATATGTCATCAAACAAAAAGTAAAGCAGTTTCATTTTTGACAAATGATTTCTTTCGGTTAAGAAGCAATATTTTTTTAGGATTTGCGGCTTTGACAATTTGCGGTTTGTAAGATTTGCTGCTTTTAGTGGTAAAATTTTACCTAAATTTTACCTATGAATACCAACAAAATTACAAAATCTCAATGCTCGATCAAAACAAAGTGGAATGAATTAGCTCTAATTTTTTTTTAAAAAAAGCTCTTTCTTGTCTTCCAATTATAACTACACGAAAATGTAGCCTTCCACTATGGCCTGTTTACAATATGGGAGGGGCTAATTTTCATCTTACTGCTTCGCGGATGCTTTATTTAGAGCCACTTTATTTTGGAAAGACATTGTTTCAATTTTTTTTAGCGTTGATAGTCTTCAATCAGGCTCCTAATTTCTCGTTCCCTTTTACAAAATGTGTCATCAAACAAAAACTATAGCAGTTCTGCATTTTAAAAAATTCTGTGTGGTTGAAAAAAGAGTATTATTCTAAGTTTTGCGGCTTTTTGTGTGACAATGTTTCCCAACTAAAAGCCACCAAAACTACAAAATCTCAAACGTGTTGAAAATAAAATGGGTTGAATCTGTTTTAATTTGTTTTTGAAAACAATCATCTTGTCCTTCCCATTTTACCCCCACGAAATTACAGCCTTTCATTATGGTCTATTTTTAAAATTGGGAGGGCTATAATTTATCTGATTGCTAAAAGTGGATGCTTTATTGAGAGCCCCTATATATTGGGAAGAACTTTTTTCAACATTTTTTTTTGCGTTAAAACACTCGACTTAGGGTCTTACTTTGTCTTTCTCCTTCACAAAATGTGCCACCAAAAAAAAATGTGCCCCCAAAAACAACAAAATGTGCCACCAACCAGTTTTACTTTTTAACAAAAGGTTTTTGCGTGGTTGAGACGCAGTTTTATTTTTAGGATTTGCGGTTTTTAGTGACAATTTTTCCTCACTAGAAGCCACCAAAAATACGAAATCTCAAAGCTTGTTCAAAATAAATTGGGCTTAATCTGTTATAATTTCTGTATGAAAACAATCATTATGTCTTTCCCATTTTCCCTCACGAAATTATAGCCTTTCAGTATGGTCTGTTTTCAGTATTCGTCTGTTAATATTGGGAGGGCTATACTTTTTCTGACTGCTAAAAGTGGATGCTTTATTAAGAGCCCCTTTTTTGGAAAGAACCTCCTTTCGACATTTTTTTGCGTTTTTTGCGAAATTATAGCCTTTGAGTATGGTCTGTTTTCAGTATTGGTCTGTTAATATTGGGAGGGCTATACTTTATCTGACCGTTAAAAGTGGATGCTTTATTGAGAGCCCCATTATTTTGGAAAGAACTTCTTTTCAACATTTTTTTGGTTGGAACACTCGAATTATGGTCTTACTTTGTCGTTCTCCTTTACAAAATGTGCCACCCAAAAAACTTATAGCACTTTTAGCTTTTAACTAAAGATATTTGTATGGTTGAGACACAGTTTTATTTTTAGGATTTGCGGCTTCAAAAATATGCGGCTTGTAAGATTTGCGGCTTTTGGTGGTAAAATTTCCCCATGGAATACCAACAAAATTACAAAATCTCAATGCTTGATCAAGACAAAGTGGAATGAATTAGCTCAAAATTTTTTGAAAAGCTTTTTCTGTTCTTCCAATTATATCCACACGAAAATGAAGCCTTCCACTATGGCCTGTTTACAAAACTGAGGGAGCTAAATTTCGTCTTACTGCTCAGCGCCAGCGCGGATGCTTTTTTTAGGGCCACTATATTTTGGAAAAACATTGTTTCAATTTTTTTAGAGTGATAGTCTTCAATCAGGCCCCTAATTTTTCGTTCCCTTTTACAAAATGTGTCATCAAACAAAAATTATAGCGGTTCTGCATTTAAAAAAAATCTGTGGTTGAAAAAGAGTATTATTTTTGTAAGATATGCGGCTTTTAGTGGCAATGTTTCCTCACTAGAAGCCACCAAAAATACGAAATCTCAAAGCTTGTTCAAAAAAAATTGGGCTTAATCTGTTATAATTTCTGTAAAAAAAACAATAATTATATCTTTCCCATTTTTCCCTCACGAAATTATAGCCTTTCAGTGTGGTCTGTTTTCAGTATTGGTCTGTAAATATTGGGAGGGCTATACTTTATCTGACTGCTAAAAGTGGAAGCTTTATTGAGAGCCCCTTTATTTTGGAAAGAACTTCCTTGCAAAATTTTTTGCGTTGAAGTACTCGAATAATGGTCTTACTTTGTCGTTTTCCTTTACAAAATGTGCCATCAAGAAAACTTAAAGCAGTTTTACCTTTTAACTAAAGTTATTTGTGTGGTTGAGACACAGTTTTATTTTTAGGATTTGCGGCTTGAAAAAAATGCGGCTTATAAGATTTGCGGCTTTTGGTGCTAAAATTTCCCCAGGGAATACCAGCAAAACTACAAAATCTCAATGCTTGATCAAGACAAAGTGGAATGAATTTGCTCAAAATTTTTCAAAAAGCTTTTTCTGTTCTTCCAATTATAGCCACACAAAAATGAAGCCTTCCACTATGGTCTGTTTACAAAATTGGGAGGGCTAAGTTTCATCTGACTGCTCAGCGCCAGCGCGGATGCTTTATTTAGAGCAACTATGTTTTGCAAAGACATTGTTGCAACGTCTTTAGCGTTGATACACTCCGATCAGGCTCCGATCAGGCTTAATTTCTTGTTCCCCTTTACAAAATGTGTCATCAAACAAAAATTATAGCAGTTCTGCATTTAAAAAAAATTCTGTGTGGTTGAGAAAGAGTATTATTTTTGTAAGATTTGCGGCTTTTAGTGGCAATGTTTCCTCACTAAAAGCCACCAAAAATACAAAGTCTCAAAGTTTGTTGAAATAAATGGGCTGAATCTGTTCTAATTTTTGTTTAAAAAGAATCATCCTATCATTCCCGTTTTTCCCTCACCAAATTATTGCCTTTCAGTTTGGCATGTTTCTAATATTGGGAGGGCTATACTTTATCTGACTGCTAAACGTGGATACTTTATTGAGAGCCACTATATATTGGAAAGAAATTTTTTTTTCAACATTTTTTTGCGTTGACACACTCAAATCGGGGTCTTACTTTGTCGTTCTGCTTTGCAAAATATGTCACCAAAGACAATTTAAGCAGATCTACCTTTTAACAAATGATAGATGTTTGGTTGAGAAGCAGTTTTGTTCTTAGGATTTGCGGCTTTAAAAATTTGCGGTGTGCAAGATTTGCGTCTTTTAGTGGTAAAATTTCCCCACTAATTACCACCAAAATTACAAAATCTCATTGCTTGTTCAAAACAAATTGAACTGAAATTGCTCTAATTTGTTTTTTTTTTAAAAAACAATGTTTTGTGGTTCCCATTTTAGCTTCACGAAAATGTAGCCTTCCAGTGTGGTATGTTTACAATGTTGGTACGGCTGTACTTTGTCTGACTGCTATACGCAGAGACTTTTTGAGAAGCACTAATTTTTAGAAAGACATTGTTACAGCAGTTTTTTTTTAGCGTTGACACACTCGAATCAGTTTATATTTTCGGTCCCCTTGACAAATTGTGGATTTTAGTTGCTAAAAACAACCGTCATGTTTTTCCTAATTTATTACCTAAGAAGATCTAGCCTTCCCATTTGATCTGTTCACAATATTGAGAGTGCTACACTTTATCTAATTGCTGAACGCGGAGTCTTTATTGAGAAAAACCAAATTTTAGAAAGACATTGTTTCAACATTTTTTTAGCATAGACACACTCGAATCAGGCTGTTACGTTTACGTTCCCCTTTACAAAATGTGTCATCAAGCAACAATTATAGCAGTTCTGCAATTTCACAAAACATATTCTGTGGTTGAGAAACAGTATTATTTTTTATTCAGGTTATAAACGTAAGAGAATTATGGTCAGTACTAAGTTCAACAATTTTGCGGAATCTGAGGTGCCTGCTTTTATTGAGCTGTTTGTTTGACAACCAAAAGTAACACCGGCTTACAAAACACCCAGGTTCAAACCCACGTCCTGATCCAGCTCTGATAGACCAACTTGGGTCCTGTACAGGGGGAGCAGCAGTTGTGAAGTACGAATCAGGGAAAGAGGTTGACATTAAGTTTACGTTCTGGAAAATCTGATCAGAAGAGCAGAGTATAGTAGAGATAATCAGATAGTATATTGCTGGATCAAAGGTCGGTCTGGTACCCCCTGTGCGCAACCCAGGTCAGTCTGATCAGCGTTGGCTTCAGTCACGTACCTCAGCCAGTGTAGTAACACAGTCAAAGGGCACCATTGAAACGTTGCTATACCAATAAATACCTTCCAAGCTCTCGCCGAGGAGCTGTAGAACCATTGCGTAATAGGCGTCATTCATTTTGTAGAAGCCATACACTCTCGGATAGCCGTCAATGTGTTTCAAGTCAGACAGGAGTGTGTACTCTGATCATGGAACATGTCCATTGGAAAAACTTCTAAGAGTAACTTGGCAAAACCTGTTTTCATCTAAGTTCTTGGTGATAAGATGCAAAATGATGGCGATTGTATTAAAAGCGTCTACCCGTGCCAATTTTGTATTTAAATTCTTCGGGTTTTTCTCATTATAGCCCCCCCCCCCCAGCTTAGTGGTCAGATAACCTATAGCCCCCCCCCCCCCCCAATCATGGTAATTATACCATAATGGGGGGCTATAATTTCATGGGGGGGGGCTATTATGGGAAAGACCCAATTCTTCCACCTTTGGAGCTGGTCTCCGACTTGGTGTCTTAATACATACCCTAGTCGAACTCCGACGCTTATCTTGCAAGATCTTGCAAGATTCTTGCAAATGACGCTTATCTTGCAAGATCTTGCAAGATTCTTGCAAATGACGCTTATCTTGCAAGATGCAAGATCCGGACGCCTATCTTGCAAGAACCTTGCAAGATCTTGCAAGATAGACGTCGAAAAATGTTCAAGAAAAAAGTGAAATTTTAAAGTCCTATTAACTCAATGATTCTTTTCTCTTATGAGTTCAGACGTCAAAGGGAGCTCTCTGTTCAAAACAGAAACTTTCATATCACTTCTGCCTTCAACAAAATATTTGAAACTCTCATTTCAGGAGAAATTGTTCAATGATCGTTTCAATGGTTCATTCTGTTCACAACAAGTGTGAATCACTTGGTAAGCATTAAAAAGGGCCATAAAAAGGCATCCAGAGAGTTCCTGCTTATGATATGTAATGTTATAATCGACTTTTTGTTCTGTAAATGAGACTTTTCTGTGAGTCTATTCACTTTGAATCATTAATAGGTTGCAAAGACACAAAAAACCAAATGCAAGTAACCGATTGAGAGGGAAATAGCAGATAGTCCCCCCAATAGAGTCAATCATACGTTCTGTGTTACGATATTATAACGTTTTTCAATGATTAAACAGGTACCTGGCGAAAAACGTAAATGGTCACTTTTCTCAACCTTCCAATCCCTTGTAAAGTCATTCTATAGCATAACGGCACTCCTACTGAAACTACCACACAGTTTAAGGAAGAAAAACGGGGTCCAAAAACTTTTCGCCTTAAAGTTATTTTTCTCTCGGGCCTAATCGGAAAGTTTCATATCAACTTTACCGTCGATAACGTGTTTGAAATACTCGTTTCGAGAAAAAAAGTTCAATGATCGTTTCAATGGTTCATTCTCTTCACACCAAGTGCGAATCACTTGATAAGCATTAAAAAGGGTCATAAAAAAGCATCCAGAGCGTTCCTGCTTATGATATATAATGTTATAATCGACTTTTTGTTCTGTAAATGAGACTTTTCTGTGAGTCCATTCACTTTGAACATTAATAGGTAGCAAAGACACAAAGAACCAAATGCAAGTTAGCAATTGAGAGGGAAAAAGCAGATAGTCCCCCCAATATAGTCAATCATACGTTCTGTGTTACGATATTATAACGTTTTTCAATGATTAAATAGGTACCTGGCGAAAAACGTAAATGGTCACTTTTCTCAACCTTCCAATCCCTTGTAAAGTCATCCTATAGCATAACGGCACTCCTACTGAAACTACCACACAGTTTAAGGAAGAAAAACGGGGTCCAAAATTTTTTCGCCTTTAAGTCATTTTTCTCTCGGGCCTAATCGGAAAGTTTCATATCAACTTTACCGTCGATAACGTGTTTGAAATACTCGTTTCCAGAAAAAAAAGTTCAATGATCGTTTCAATGGTTCATTCTGTTCACACCAAGCGTGAATCACTTGATAAGCATTAAAAAGGGTCATAAAAAAGCATCCAGAGCGTTCTTGCTTATGATATATAATGTTATAATCGACTTTTTGTTCTGTAAATGAGACTTTTCTTTGAGTCCATTCACTTTGAATCATTAATAGGTTGCAAAGACACAAAAAACCAAATGCAAGTAACCGATTGAGAGGGAAAAAGCAGATAGTCCCCCCAATATAGTCAATCATACGTTCTGTGTTACGATATTATAACGTTTTTCAATGATTAAACAGGTACCTGGCGAAAAACGTAAATGGTCACTTTTCTCAACCTTCCAATCCCTTGTAAAGTCATCCTATAGCATAACGGCACTCCTACTAAAACTACCACACAGATTAAGGAAGAAAAACGGGGTCCAAAAACTTTTCGCCTTAAAGTTATTTTTCTCTCGGGCCTAATCGGAAAGTTTCATATCAACTTTACCGTCGATAAAGTATTTGAGAGACTCGTTTCCACAGAAATAGTTCAATGATCGTTGCAATGGTTCATTCTGTTTACAACAAGTGTGAATAACTTGGTAAGCACTAAAAAGGGCCATAAAAAGGCATCCAGAGAGTTCCTGCTTATGATATATAATGTTATAATCGACTTTTTGTTCTGTAAATGAGACTTTTCTGTGAGTCCACTCACTTTGAATCATTAATAGGTAGCAAAGACACGAAGAACCAAATGCAAGTAACCAATTGAGAGGGAAAAAGCAGATAGTCACCCCAATATAGTCAATCATACGTTCTGTGTTACGATATTATAACGTTTTTCAATGATTAAACAGGTACCTGGCGAAAAACGTAAATGGTCACTTTTCTCAACCTTCCAATCCCTTGTAAAGTCATCCTATAACATAACGGCACTCCTACTGAAATTACCACACAGTTTAAGGAAGAAAAACGGGGTCCAATATTTTTAAGCCTTTAAGTTATTTTTCTCTCGGGCCTAATCGGAAAGTTTCATATCAACTTTACCGTCGATAACGTGTTTGAAATACTCGTTTCCAGAAAAAAAGTTCAATGATCGTTTCAATGGTTCATTCTGTTCACACTAGGTGTGAATCACTTGGTAAGCATTAAAAAGGGTTATAAAAAAGCATCCAGAGCGTACCTGCTTATGATATATAATGTTATAATCGACTTTTTGTTCTGTAAATGAGACTTTTCTGTGAGTGCATTCACTTTGAATCATTAATAGGTAGCAAGGACACAAAAAACCAAATGCAAGTAACCGATTGAGAGGGAAAAAGCAGATAGTCCCCCCAATATAGTCAATCATACGTTCTGTGTTACGATATTATAACGTTTTTCAATGATTAAACAGGTACCTGGCGAAAAACGTAAATGGTCACTTTTCTCAACCTTCCAATCCCTTGTAAAGTCATCCTATAGCATAACGGCACTCCTACTGAAATTACCACACAGTTTAAGGAAGAAAAACGGGGTCCAAAAACTTTTCGCCTTAAAGTTATTTTTCTCTCGGGCCTAATCGGAAAGTTTCATATCAACTTTACCGTCGATAAAGTATTTGAGAGACTCGTTTCCACAAAAATAGTTCAATGATCGTTGCAATGGTTCATTCTGTTTACAACAAGTGTGAATAACTTGGTAAGCACTAAAAAGGGCCATAAAAAGGCATCCAGAGAGTTCCTGCTTATGATATATAATGTTATAATCGACTTTTTGTTCTGTAAATGAGACTTTTCTGTGAGTGCATTCACTTTGAATCATTAATAGGTAGCAAGGACACAAAAAACCAAATGCAAGTAACCGATTGAGAGGGAAAAAGCAGATAGTCCCCCCAATATAGTCAATCATACGTTCTGTGTTACGATATTATAACGTTTTTCAATGATTAAACAGGTACCTGGCGAAAAACGTAAAGGGTCACTTTTCTCAACCTTCCAATCCCTTGTAAAGTCATCCTATAGCATAACGGCACTCCTACTGAAACTACCACACAGTTTAAGGAAGAAAAACGGGGTCCAAAATTTTTTGCCTTAAAGTTATTTTTCTCTCGGGCCTAATCGGAAAGTTTCATATCAACTTTACCGTCGATAACGTGTTTGAAATACTCGTTTCCACAAAAAAAGTTCAATGATCGTTTCAATGGTTCATTCTGTTCACACCAAGTGTGAATCACTTGGTAAGCATTAAAAAGGGTCATAAAAAAGCATCCAGAGCGTTCCTGCTTATGATATATAATGTTATAATCGACTTTTTGTTCTGTAAATGAGACTTTTCTGTGAGTGCATTCACTTTGAATCATTAACAGGTAGCAAGGACACAAAAAACCAAATGCAAGTAACCAGTTGAGAGGGAAAAGGCAGATAGTCCCCCCAATATAGTCAATCATACGTTCTGTGTTACGATATTATAACGTTTTTCAATGATTAAACAGGTACCTGGCGAAAAACGTAAATGGTCACTTTTCTCAACCTTCCAATCCCTTGTAAAGTCATCCTATAGCATAACGGCACTCCTACTGAAACTACCACACAGTTTAAGGAAGAAAAACGGGGTCCGAAATTTTTTCGCCCTAAAGTTATTTTTCTCTCGGGCCTAATCGGAAAGTTTCATATCAACTTTACCATCGATAACGTGTTTGAAGTACTCGTTTCCAGAAAAAAAGTTCAATGATCGTTTCGATGGTTCATTCTGTTCACACAAAGTGTGAATCACTTGGTAAGCATTAAAAAGGGTCATAAAAAAGCATCCAGAGCGTTCCTGCTTATGATATATAATGTTATAATCGACTTTTTGTTCTGTAAATGAGACTTTTCTGTGAGTGCATTCAGTTTGAATCATTAATAGGTAGCAAGGACACAAAAAACCAAATGCAAGTAACCAGTTGAGAGGGAAAAGGCAGATAGTCCCCCCAATATAGTCAATCATACGTTCTGTGTTACGATATTATAACGTTTTTCAATGATTAAACAGGTACCTGGCGAAAAACGTAAATGGTCACTTTTCTCAACCTTCCAATCCCTTGTAAAGTCATCCTATAGCATAACGGCACTCCTACTGAAACTACCACACAGTTTAAGGAAGAAAAACGGGGTCCGAAATTTTTTCGCCCTAAAGTTATTTTTCTCTCGGGCCTAATCGGAAAGTTTCATATCAACTTTACCATCGATAACGTGTTTGAAGTACTCGTTTCCAGAAAAAAGTTCAATGATCGTTTCGATGGTTCATTCTGTTCACACCAAGTGTGAATCACTTGGTAAGCATTAAAAAAGGTCATAAAAAAGCATCCAGAGCGTTCCTGCTCATGATATATAATGTTATAATCGACTTTTTGTTCTGTAAATGAGACTTTTCTCTGCGTGCATTCAGTTTGAATCATTAATAGGTAGCGAGGACACCAAAAAACAAATTCAAGTAGCCAATTGAGAGGGAAAAAGCAGATAGTCCCACCAATATAGTCAAACATACGTTCTGTGTTACGATATTATAACGTTTTTCAATGATTAAACAGGTACCTGGCGAAAAACGTAAATGGTCACTTTTCTCAACCTTCCAATCCCTTGTAAAGTCATCCTATAGCATAACGGCGCTCCTACTGAAACTACTACACAGTTTAAGGAAGAAAAACGGGGTCCGAAATTTTTTCGCCCTAAAGTTATTTTTCTCTCGGGCCTAATCGGAAAGTTTCATATCAACTTTACCATCGATAACGTGTTTGAAGTACTCGTTTCCAGAAAAAAAGTTCAATGATCGTTTCGATGGTTCATTCTGTTCACACCAAGTGTGAATCACTTAGTAAGCATTAAAAAAGGTCATAAAAAAGCATCCAGAGCGTTCCTGCTCATGATATATAATGTTATAATCGACTTTTTGTTCTGTAAATGAGACTTTTCTGTGAGTGCATTCAGTTTGAATCATTAATAGGTAGCGAGGACACAAAAAACCAAATGCAAGTAGCCAATTGAGAAGGAAAATGCAGATAGTCCCACCAATATAGTCAAACATACGTTCTGTGTTACGATATTATAACGTTTTTCAATGATTAAACAGGTACCTGGCGAAAAACGTAAATGGTCACTTTTCTCAACCTTCCAATCCCTTGTAAAGTCGTCCTATAGCATAACGGCACTCCTACTGAAGCTACCACACAGTTTAAGGAAGAAAAACGGGGTCCAAAATTTTTTCGCCTTAAAGTTATTTTTCTCTCGGGCCTAATCGGAAAGTTTCATATCAACTTTACCGTCGATAACGTGTTTGAAATACTCGTTTCCAGAAAAAACTTCAATGATCGTTTCAATGGTTCATTCTGTTCATACCAAATGTGAATCACTTGGTAAGCATTAAAAAGGGTCATAAAAAAGCATCCAGAGCGTTCCTGCTAATGATATATAATGTTATAATCGACTTTTTGTTCTGTAAATGAGACTTTTCTCTTTGTGCATTCAGTTTGAATCATTAATAGGTAGCAAAAACACAAGGAACCAAATGCAAGTAACCAATTGAGAGGGAAAAAGCAGATAGTCCCCCCAATATAGTCAATCATACGTTCTGTGTTACGATATTATAACGTTTTTCAATGATTAAACAGGTACCTGGCGAAAAACGTAAATGGTCACTTTTCTCAACCTTCCAATCCCTTGTAAAGTCATCCTATAGCATAACGGCACTCCTACTGAAACTACCACACAGTTTAAGGAAGAAAAACGGGGTCCAAAATTTTTTCGCCTTAAAGTTATTTTTCTCTCGGGCCTAATCGGAAAGTTTCATATCAACTTTACCGTCGATAACGTGTTTGAAATACTCGTTTCCAGAAAAAAAGTTCAATGATCGTTTCAATGGTTCATTCTGTTCACACCAAATGTGAATCACTTGGTAAGCATTAAAAAGGGTCATAAAAAAGCATCCAGAGCGTTCCTGCTAATGATATATAATGTTATAATCGACTTTTTGTTCTGTAAATGAGACTTTTCTCTGAGTGCATTCAGTTTGAATCATTAATAGGTAGCGAGGACACCAAAAACCAAATGCAAGTAGCCAATTGAGAGGGAAAAAGCAGATAGTCCCACCAATATAGTCAAACATACGTTCTGTGTTACGATATTATAACGTTTTTCAATGATTAAACTGGTACCTGGCGAAAAACGTAAATGGTCACTTTTCTCAACCTTCCAATCCCTTGTAAAGTCATCCTATAGCATAACGGCGCTCCTACTGAAACTACCACACAGTTTAAGGAAGAAAAACGGGGTCCGAAATTTTTTCGCCCTAAAGTTATTTTTCTCTCGGGCCTAATCGGAAAGTTTCATATCAACTTTACCGTCGATAACGTGTTTGAAGTACTCGTTTCCAGAAAAAAAGTTCAATGATCGTTTCGATGGTTCATTCTGTTCACACTAAGTGTGAATCACTTGGTAAGCATTAAAAAAGGTCATAAAAAAGCATCCAGAGCGTTCCTGCTCATGATATATAATGTTATAATCGACTTTTTGTTCTGTAAATGAGACTTTTCTCTGAGTGCATTCAGTTTGAATCATTAATAGGTAGCGAGGACACCAAAAACCAAATGCAAGTAGCCAATTGAGAGGGAAAAAGCAGATAGTCCCACCAATATAGTCAAACATACGTTCTGTGTTACGATATTATAACGTTTTTCAATGATTAAACTGGTACCTGGCGAAAAACGTAAATGGTCACTTTTCTCAACCTTCCAATCCCTTGTAAAGTCATCCTATAGCATAACGGCGCTCCTACTGAAACTACCACACAGTTTAAGGAAGAAAAACGGGGTCCGAAATTTTTTCGCCCTAAAGTTATTTTTCTCTCGGGCCTAATCGGAAAGTTTCATATCAACTTTACCGTCGATAACGTGTTTGAAATACTCGTTTCCAGAAAAAAAGTTCAATGATCGTTTCAATGGTTCATTCTGTTCACATCAAATGTGAAGCACTTGGTAAGCATTAAAAAGGGTCATAAAAAAGCATCCAGAGCGTTCCTGCTAATGATATATAATGTTATAATCGACTTTTTGTTCTGTAAATGAGACTTTTCTCTGCGTGCATTCAGTTTCAATCATTAATAGGTAGCGAGGACACCAAAAACCAAATGCAAGTAGCCAATTGAGAGGGAAAAAGCAGATAGTCCCACCAATATAGTCAAACATACGTTCTGTGTTACGATATTATAACGTTTTTCAATGATTAAACAGGTACCTGGCGAAAAACGTAAATGGTCACTTTTCTCAACCTTCCAATCCCTTGTAAAGTCATCCTATAGCATAACGGCGCTCCTACTGAAACTACCACACAGTTTAAGGAAGAAAAACGGGTCCGAAATTTTTTCGCCCTAAAGTTATTTTTCTCTCGGGCCTAATCGGAAAGTTTCATATCAACTTTACCGTCGATAACGTGTTTGAAGTACTCGTTTCCAGAAAAAAAGTTCAATGATCGTTTCGATGGTTCATTCTGTTCACACTAAGTGTGAATCACTTGGTAAGCATTAAAAAAGGTCATAAAAAAGCATCCAGAGCGTTCCTGCTCATGATATATAATGTTATAATCGACTTTTTGTTCTGTAAATGAGACTTTTCTCTGAGTGCATTCAGTTTGAATCATTAATAGGTAGCGAGGACACCAAAAACCAAATGCAAGTAGCCAATTGAGAGGGAAAAAGCAGATAGTCCCACCAATATAGTCAAACATACGTTCTGTGTTACGATATTATAACGTTTTTCAATGATTAAACTGGTACCTGGCGAAAAACGTAAATGGTCACTTTTCTCAACCTTCCAATCCCTTGTAAAGTCATCCTATAGCATAACGGCGCTCCTACTGAAACTACCACACAGTTTAAGGAAGAAAAACGGGGTCCGAAATTTTTTCGCCCTAAAGTTATTTTTCTCTCGGGCCTAATCGGAAAGTTTCATATCAACTTTACCGTCGATAACGTGTTTGAAATACTCGTTTCCAGAAAAAAAGTTCAATGATCGTTTCAATGGTTCATTCTGTTCACATCAAATGTGAAGCACTTGGTAAGCATTAAAAAGGGTCATAAAAAAGCATCCAGAGCGTTCCTGCTAATGATATATAATGTTATAATCGACTTTTTGTTCTGTAAATGAGACTTTTCTCTGCGTGCATTCAGTTTCAATCATTAATAGGTAGCGAGGACACCAAAAACCAAATGCAAGTAGCCAATTGAGAGGGAAAAAGCAGATAGTCCCACCAATATAGTCAAACATACGTTCTGTGTTACGATATTATAACGTTTTTCAATGATTAAACAGGTACCTGGCGAAAAACGTAAATGGTCACTTTTCTCAACCTTCCAATCCCTTGTAAAGTCATCCTATAGCATAACGGCGCTCCTACTGAAACTACCACACAGTTTAAGGAAGAAAAACGGGTCCGAAATTTTTTCGCCCTAAAGTTATTTTTCTCTCGGGCCTAATCGGAAAGTTTCATATCAACTTTACCATCGATAACGTGTTTGAAGTACTCGTTTCCAGAAAAAAAGTTCAATGATCGTTTCGATGGTTCATTCTGTTCACACCAAGTGTGAATCACTTGGTAAGCATTAAAAAGGTCATAAAAAAGCATCCAGAGCGTTCCTGCTCATGATATATAATGTTATAATCGACTTTTTGTTCTGTAAATGAGACTTTTCTGTGAGTGCATTCAGTTTGAATCATTAATAGGTAGCGAGGACACAAAAAACCAAATGCAAGTAGCCAATTGAGAAGGAAAATGCAGATAGTCCCACCAATATAGTCAAACATACGTTCTGTGTTACGATATTATAACGTTTTTCAATGATTAAACAGGTACCTGGCGAAAAACGAAAATGGTCACTTTTCTCAACCTTCCAATCCCTTGTAAAGTCATCCTATAGCATAACGGCACTCCTACTGAAACTACCACACAGTTTAAGGAAGAAAAACGGGGTCCAAAATTTTTTCGCCTTAAAGTTATTTTTCTCTGGGGCCTAATCGGAAAGTTTCATATCAACTTTACCGTCGATAACGTGTTTGAAATACTCGTTTCCAGAAAAAAAGTTCAATGATCGTTTCAATGGTTCATTCTGTTCATACCAAATGTGAATCACTTGGTAAGCATTAAAAAGGGTCATAAAAAAGCATCCAGAGCGTTCCTGCTAATGATGTATAATGTTATAATCGACTTTTTGTTCTGTAAATGAGACTTTTCTCTTTGTGCATTCAGTTTGAATCATTAATAGGTAGCGAGGACACCAAAAACCAAATGCAAGTAGCCAATTGAGAGGGAAAAAGCAGATAGTCCCACCAATATAGTCAAACATACGTTCTGTGTTACGATATTATAACGTTTTTCAATGATTAAACAGGTACCTGGCGAAAAACGTAAATGGTCACTTTTCTCAACCTTCCAATCCCTTGTAAAGTCATCCTATAGCATAACGGCACTCCTACTGAAACTACCACACAGTTTAAGGAAGAAAAACGGGGTCCAAAATTTTTTCGCCTTAAAGTTATTTTTCTCTCCGGCCTAATCGGAAAGTTTCATATCAACTTTACCGTCGATAACGTATTTGAAATACTCGTTTCCACAAAAAAAGTTCAATGATCGTTTCAATGTTTCATTCTGTTCACACCAAGTGTGAATCACTTGGTAAGCATTAAAAAAGGTCATAAAAAAGCATCCAGAGCGTTCCTGCTTATGATATATAATGTTATAATCGACTTTTTGTTCTGTAAATGAGACTTTTCTGTGAGTGCATTCAGTTTGAATCATTAATAGGTAGCGAGGACACAAAAAACCAAATGCAAGTAGCCAATTGAGAAGGAAAATGCAGATAGTCCCACCAATATAGTCAAACATACGTTCTGTGTTACGATATTATAACGGTTTTCAATGATTAAACAGGTACCTGGCGAAAAACGTAAATGGTCACTTTTCTCAACCTTCCAAACCTTTGTAAAGTCATCCTATAGCATAACGGCACTCCTACTGAAACTACCACACAGTTTAAGGAAGAAAAACGGGGTCCAAAATTTTTTCGCCTTAAAGTTATTTTTCTCTCGGGCCTAATCGGAAAGTTTCATATCAACTTTACCGTCGACAACGTGTTTGAAATACTCGTTTCCAAAAAAAAGTTCAATGATCGTTTCAATGGTTCATTCTGTTCACACCAAGTGTGAATCACTCGGTAAGCATTAAAAACGGGTCATAAAAAAGCATCCAGAGCGTTCCTGCTTATGATATATAATGTTATAATCGACTTTTTGTTTTGTAAATGAGACTTTTCTGTGAGTCCATTCACTTTGAATCATTAAAAGGTAGCAAGGACACAAAAAACCAAATGCAAGTAACCAATTGACAGGGAAAAAGTAGATAGTCCCCCCAATATAGTCAATTATACGTTTTGTGTTACGATAATATAACGTTTTTCAATGATTAAACAGGTACCTGGCGAAAAACGTAAATGGTCACTTTTCTCAACCTTCCAATCCCTTGTAAAGTCATCCTATAGCATAACGGCACTCCTACTGAAACTACCATACAGTTTAAGGAAGAAAAACGGGGTCCAAAATTTTTTCGCCCTAAAGTTATTTTTCTCTCGGGCCTAATCGGAAAGTTTCATATCAACTTTACCGTCGATAACGTGTTTGAAATACTCGTTTCCAGAAAAAAAGTTCAATGATCGTTTCAATGCTTCATTCTGTTCACACCAAGTCTGAATAACTTGGTAAGCACTAAAAAGGGCCATAAAAAAGCATCCAGAGCGTTCTTGCTTATGATATATAATGTTATAATCGACTTTTTGTTCTGTAAATGAGACTTTTCTGTGAGTGCATTCACTTTGAATCATTAATAGGTAGCGAGGACACAAAAAACCAAATGCAAGTAACCAGTTGAGAGGGAAAAGGCAGATAGTCCCCCCAATAAAGTCAATCATACGTTTTGTGTTACGATATTATAACGTTTTTCAACGATTTAACAGGAACCTGGCGAAAAACGTAAATGATCACTTTTCTCAACCTTCCAACCCCTTGTAAAGTCATCCTATAGCATAACGGCACTCCTACTGAAGTTACCACACAGTTTAAGGAAGAAAAACGGGGTCCAAAATTTTTTCGCCTTAAAGTTATTTTTCTCTCGGGCCTAATCGGAAAGTTTCATATCAACTTTACCGTCGATAACGTGTTTGAAATACTCGTTTCCAGAAAAAAAGTTGAATGATCGTTTCAATGGTTCATTCTGTTCACACCAAGTGTGAATAACTTGGCAAGCACTAAAAAGGGCCATAAAAAAGCATCCAGAGCGTTCTTGCTTATGATATATAATGTTATAATCGATTTTTTTTTCTGTGAATGAGACTTTTCTGTGAGTGCATTCACTTTGAATCATTAATAGGTAGCAAGGACACAAAAAACCAAATGCAAGTAACCAGTTGAGAGGGAAAAGGCAGATAGTCCCCCCAATAAAGTCAATCATACGTTTTGTGTTACGATATTATAACGTTTTTCAACGATTAAACAGGTACCTGGCGAAAAACGTAAATGGTCAATTTTCTCAACCTTCCAACCCCTTGTAAAGTCATTCTATAGCATAACGGCACTCCCACTGAAACTACCACACAATTTAAGGAAGAAAACGGGGTCCAAAACTTTTTCGCCTTAAAATTATTTTTCTCTCGGACCTAATCGGAAAGTTTTATATCAACTTTACCGTCGATAACGTGTTTGAAATACTCGTTTCCAGAAAAAAAAGTTCAATGATCGTTTCAATGGTTCATTCTGTTCACACCAAGTGTGAATCACTTGGTAAGCATTAAAAAGGGTCATAAAAAAGCATCCAGAGGGTTCCTGCTTATGATATATAATGCTATAATCGACTTTTTGTTCTGTAATTGAGACTTTCGTTGTAATTTTTGTAAGGCTATATTACTGTCTTTACCAAAATAGATAGTAAATTGAGTTGTCAAAAAATCTTTTGGGACACAAAACTGCGGTTCAGGGTTTTGCATGAGTTATGAAATACCTTTTTTTAAATTTTTCTGCTTTTGGTTTATTTTCTGCCACAACAAATGGGATAAGCTTTCTTAACGTTTACTACACTCTTTTGATCCTTCTTCATGGCAAACAACCTAATTAGGTCAATTGGATACTGGTTTCAAAATAATCAAAAAAAGTTGTGTCTATGAGCAACAAATGAAGTGGATAATTGCTCACTGACATGAAATCAGCTTCCTTTAAATTTTAGAAGGAGCTGCTATCTTTTGAATTTTTTGACAGTTTAAAGGCCGTAAAACGCCACTATTAGATCACTAACAAACAATTGCGGTGTTCGTTAGAAAACAGGCTGTTCAATTATCTTTCAAGTATAAAAATTGGACAGCAATTTCTTGAAAGCTAACACGAAACCAAAAATTAAGTGTCGCTGATTTTTTGTCTTTTTACAATAGTTCTTTAAGCATTATAGACAGGAACCGTAGGAAGTGTGTCAAGTTGGCGTGTTGTCCTCCTCTGTGTTTGCAGGTCACTAGTTTTAAAAAAACTTTGCTATGGTGTTGCTTTTTTGAGTGCAAAGGAAATGTAAAAAATGTGTTTGTACAAAACTATGCTGCATCTACGTCGTGCAATTGTTTTTGTTGCCGGTAGTCTATTTCAGGCACCCGTCTGCGATTATCCTTCAGTTTTTAGGAATTCAAGTGACTGCTGTTTTGAAATTTTGGCAATTCTTTCACTGTTTAGGTATTTCGTAAAACTAGCAGTACTCGGTTGTGCTATTTTTCAAAAAACGTATTTACAAAGATTCTACATGAAACATGCGTTTAAAGATGATGCGAAAACCATGTTAGCAAAGCATACCCAGCAAGAACATCAAGGAGAGCCTACACTGCGACCCGATTTGTGTTGCGTTAGCGTTTCTTCTTCGTAGAGCGTTTTTTCACGCAGGAACAGGCCTTATTGTGTCATGAAAAAATGGTGTACGTCTCAGTAATATTGAAATATCTCCGTGAATACTGAACGGATTTAAGCGAACGTAGGCTTGTTTTGTCGTGCATGGAACCGTCTCGCCGATTGATAGTGGTTGCGGCTGTAGCTCGGCGAGGTCGATCAGAATTTTTAGCGGTAAAACGGAAATTACCCTATTTTGGGTACTTTTCGGAGCGGCCGATTTTCGAAACTTCAAAATGAGTGATTTAAGCTACAGATAATGGTTCTGGAGCTTCGTCCTTATGCCTGGAGTCCGTTGCGTATGTTTTTCTATGTACTTTTCCGGAGTTTAGGGGTTCAATTTTCACTCTGCACGTGCCGTACCCCCATTTTTCACAAAAACGTGCCCTTAATGCAGAGGTTGATAAAATGTTGAAAAATTGGTGTTTTGGTGTCAAATAATGGCCTATGACACCCAGTATTATGTACTGATGGAATTGTAGTGTAGTGTGTACAAGTATTTCAATGTTGACATTGAAAATTTTGACGATCCAGGTCACGTACCAGGTGGATTATTTGACCTGGTACGAAACGTTAATTTTGCAATATCTCCACGAAAACTTAACCGATTTTAGTTTGTGATGGCTCGTTGAACTTGTCTTGAGCTCTAGTTTGATTTGCTATACGGTTTGTGATAATTCGCCCAGCCGTTACGAAAAGATAGTCCATGACAGGTCAAGCCTGATTTGACCTGAAATTCGACCTATTTTACCTGTTTCTGCTTATAAAACAACGTTCCCGAGTTCTGTTTGTGATATTTATAGTCCCCATAGTATTGTGATGACATGGGTAAAGTTTCCACAAAGTGTCATTTTCATAACCCAGTTATAAGTTATAATTTGGGTCAAATTATGGGTCAAATCCCATATATATGTAGGTTTTGGTACTGTACCTTAAAACTCCAATATCTCTCCGTATAGTTATTCAATTTTAATTCTGTTTGGTGATCTGAATAGGCCCTGAACCGAGGTTTAATTTGATATAGGTGCCGCTAATTTTGGTGCGTTCAACGTTGAGTTATTCACCTGTGAATACCCGCCCAATTTACCTGTGAAAATGGGCCCTGGTACAGCGCCTTTGATCTTTAATAACTCGTGCCCGAATGGTCCGATTTTAAATTTGGTTAGTGCGTTTAACAGGTCTTGAACTGAGGTTTATTTTGATATAAGGTTCATTCATTTTGGTCCAGGCATCTTGGAGTTATTGGCCTGGACATGACCCCTCCGGTGTACCCATGAAATGGGCCCTAGTACGGTACATTTGATCTTTAATAACTCGTGAATGAATGGTTCGATTTCAATTGTGTTTGGTGCATTTAAGAGGGCTTCAACTGAGGTTTATTTTGATATAAGGGTCGTTTATTTTGGTCCAGGCATCTTGGAGTTATTGGCCTAGACATACCCGTCATTTAGCCCATCAAATATGGGCTTTGGTACAGTACCTATAACCCTTAATAACTCCTAGTGTAGTTGTTCAATTTTATTTTTATTTGGTGCGTTCAACAGATAATAAATTGACGTTTCTGTTGGTATAAGGCTCGTGTAATTTGATTCAGCCGTCTTTGAGAAATTGGTACCGAAACACCCTCCCATTTTGCCCATTTTGACCCATTTTTTGACCCGAAAATTGATAGTTATTCATTGAATTTTCATCGAAATGGTATCTAATGGCCACCGTTAGGTTGATATTAGTGAACTATGACTGATACAGGTCTGTCAATGTCGTTGCTGGGGTCAGCGTAACTTTATAACAGTGATTTTGTTAAAGAAATGCCCTATTTCAGATTTTGAATCTTGAAATTCTTGATTTTTGACATTTGCATTTTGCATTATCGACTACACAGACCAACATCATCTTCAAAACCAATACAGTAAGTTGCAGTACTGTCATTTTCATGCTAGCCGTGTCGTAGATGTCTCAAAAAATGTGTTAGTGGTTCAGTTGTAGAATTGAGACCACAGTTGTGTAGCCGTAATTTTGCTTGGTGTAGCAATCTTAGTAACAAATTGCAATCTGTGTGTTATCTGAAAATTAAATAGAAATACCAGACATTATTGTATAATAGTCTATTCGAAAGGAATCAACCGGGGGTAGCCTCGGTATTGTTGTAGAAAAGTTTGTTTGGGTTTGTATGTGCTTGGAGTGGTTGCCTCCATATGGGTTTAATGCTGACATTTGTAATCTAAGTTGTTTTTTGTTTTTAGCCCGACCACCATGAGGTAAATTTCTCCGCTTTATTTTGTTCAAAATGACTGCTTAGGGTAGCTTAGACAGTCACTGCCACTATAACAGCGCAAAAAAGAAAAATTTTGTCAGAATCCTCTAAAATTTTTATCATTTTTTTCAGCTGTTCTTTATCAACGCCAAATTTTGGACTGTGTTTTCAAATGCGGGGCCCTGCCGTTCTGTACGCTTGGGATGTTTCTTGTTGAGTCATTATTGTAAGGCAAAATTACTTTTTGAACTTGCTCTGACATCAGTTCTCAAAATATTTTTGTAGGATAGCTATTACGAATTTTTTTTTTGCAATTGTTTTTTGGCCCAACCTTTTGCGTGACTGATGTCTTCTATACTGATCTCCCTAACAGCTAACAGGAACGAGCTCTTTCTCCTAATTTCCAAACAAAATAGGATAAGAATGCATGCGTGAAAGCATACAGTTTCTACAAGTCAGTTAAATTCTCCGAAAGTTTTTTTTTAATTCTGCTGCTAATCCAAATCATTGTAGTTAATCTTTCTCATCGTTATCCCATATATAAGGGCTGCGCCAGAACTGTATAGGCTCCTATCTGCCAAGTCGATTTTTTCCGGGGCACACCTGTTTTCACTTCCCGAAATATTTACTTTCTAAATACTTTTTTTCTGTTTACTTATTCAGGTATTGCTCTAGGCGTTTTTGTTTAGTAAAAAAATGAGCCTCTAGCGGTCAAACAAACCCAGTACCTCAAAGGGCAATAGCAACAAGGTCCCCTTGCGTGCAAAGTCTTCGAGAAACAAAGAGAGTGATATTGCTTTTCCACCCGATCACCGCTTTCTTGTCTATTTCGAATGTGATGGAAAGTTCGATATCGTAAAGCCAAATCAAACCAGTTGGCCAAAACATATGAGCAGCTCAGTTAAGTTGTCGATGAGATACGAGGACGTGCCTTTCAAATCGGATAAGAATCCAAAAATTTTTGTGAACGGTCTTGTCGTAACGAATGGTCCCGAAGAGATTCTGACCCGCGTTGGAAACAAAATGAATGTTTTGCTATCGGAAGGTGTAGAACCTAGGGACATGAATGTTACTCAGGTGTTTCAACAGGCATACGATGATATTGAAATTGAAAAGAAGACATCAAGTCAGGTCAGAAATGATGAAGTTATCGAGGAACCATTTGAAAGTTGTGATAGCGATGATTCGACTGATGACGCTGACGAGCCAGACCTGCCTGACCTAGAAGTTCAAAAGGCCAAAAGTGTTAAGAACATTGGCACTGTGCAGAGTGTAACTGCAGAACAAGTGGTAAATATGATAAGATGTTTTGATAGACGAAGGAAAAGTTAAAGCTAGACTTCTAATTCTTTTTTCATTTATTTCATTTTTTTTTAAAATTTTGGGCTGCTAACCTTAATAATCAATTCTGCTAGGAGTTTATTCTCAAAATTGGAACTTGATGCCTTTAATTAGATCCAACAGCAAAAAGTAGGCAAAAGCTTGATTATAACTCAGAACAAAAGTTAGGGTAAGAGTAAAGGGCGCAAAAATGGTTGGTAGCAACCAGATTGAATAATTGTTTTTAGGGCGATTTAGTGAAACGATTCGATCGAGTTATTAGCAGACTAGAGTCCCGAATGGACAGAAGTGACCGTCTCTTAGATGATCTGACAAAATTTTCGAGGCGAGCTTTGGACGAGATATATCGGATCTCCGAAACTCCCGTTGCGCTTTCACGGAACATGGTTGAGAAAGATAATGGAACGGAAGAGGAGCCCAACCAGCCAGAATTGGTGTTCAACGGTCTGAATCTTTACAATCAAGGTGGCGTTTCTTTCGTCGAAAAGGCTTTCAACATTGTTAAGGTTTTGTGGAATGACGATGAGCGACTAACACTCTGTATTGACCCCAAAAAGGTTTTAGATCCCAAGAACGGTCGTGTTGCTTCTGACCAGGAGAGGACTGAGCTCTACCAAAGAGCCATCCAGTTTGTTTTCGGAGACCAGTATACTAATAAACTATATCGCGATACACTAAAATTGGTTAATCAGCGACTACGTGAAAAAAGAGCGTCAGGTGCTCTCGGTTCTGATAGCCAGAAGTAGTTCTGGTTGGAGGGAACTATTCTTTGATGTGGAAAATTTTTTCACGCTGCATTACTTTTTGTAATATTCTCGCTCTTTGTGTATATATAGGATGCTTCTGGTTGATGAAAGTGTAAATTTGTTGAAAAATACGAAGTTAGGTTTGATTGACTCCTATGAATATTGCTTTTGATTATGAAATGTTACAAAGTTGTCCTAAAGTTTTGCGGTTGTTGAATTTTTGTTTCCTTTCCAAAGTTAAATTCAGCCTTCCTGATAAGTCCCTCCGAGTCTTTATTGTTCCTATTTGGCTTAAATGACTTAATTTTTATTTGGAAATTTCTTGTTGCTAAGCTAAGCATTTTTTCAGTTAATTGAAATGAGCTACCGCTTTAAAGATTTGAGAAGTGTTCTAAGTGGTATAGAAACTATTGAAGGTTCCTTGCGTCGAAGCAATGCCCTGGAAGTTGAAGCACGTAACCGAATGCTCGAAGTCTGGAAGGGACTGAAAGAATTCGTAAGTATTGCACAAGTTTTGATATACTGGCTTTTCTACAATTTTATTTGGTTGGTAGCAACCAACATTTTTTTAAGTCTTGACTTTTGAATAGAACGATAGAGGTGTGAGAGCTCAGAGGGCTGCAGTTGATCAGAAACTGGTCTATAAAGGAGTCGATTTGTTGAGTTATGATGGCTGTCGTCATGACTATGCTGCAGTTGGAAGGTTTCTTGCACGCTCAATTCATTCAAAAGAGGAACGTTTGGAGTTTTGTTGGTTCGTCCAGAGAAACAACTTGAAGCACTGTGCAAGAAAATTAGCATCAGCTGACGATGAGAAATTTTTCAAAGGTTTTTTTGCAGCTTTTTTTGGAGCTTTTATTCTTTCTTAACTGTTTTTTTTTGTTTCAGAAGCTGTCAAGCTAATCTGCGGAGACAGTCTCTACGCTCTTCGACGAGCAAAAGACGCAGCAAATTCTCTAGGGCGTCATGAAAAGGCTGAAATTAATAAACAAAATCTTTGTTGAATTGTTTTTAGTAAAATTTTTGGTTTTCCATGCACTCTAAACTGTCTTCGCTTTTGCATTTTGGGTTGCGGTCTACTAATATAGGTCTTGTTTCCAGATGAAATGTCTATTCTCGATTTCAAAAAGTATAAGTTATACCTTCCAGTAGCTCAGCAACTAGTCAAACTGCCTATTACCTGGAGTGAGCTAGCTTTCATAGATGCTAAATTAACAAAGAAATGGGTGAACTTTGGTGAAATTGAGGCTCACAACGTTTGTTTGACTCTCGACTACATGCCAGACTACCTTAAAGATGTTGAGGCTTTCCTGGATTCAGAGTATGGCAAAAGTCTGAAGTTGATCAGGTACAGTTGTGTTGACTACTTAAAAGATGTAAGTTTCTCTCAATTAGGCGTGTTTGCGAAATGCGATATAAACTCTAAATTGGAGATTCCAGGCTTGATAGGGTATCTTGTTGATATAAAAGAGGATGAAATAATTCCAGGTTTTAATGATTTTTCAGTAATTGAAAGTTCAAGAGTGGGCGTTCAATGGTTAATGCTTGGTCCTATTTCATTCGTAAATGCATCATGCCGTCCTAATGTAGCTTACGTAAATGTGAAAAATTTGATGGTTTGTGTACCATTGCGCGAAATAAAAGCAGGCGAAGAGCTTACCATATCCTACCAAAATCATTTTTTTGGGCCGAACAACGAGTTTTGTCTATGTCCCTACAAAAGTTTACATGGAAACCCTTTTCCGGAATTAGCTGTAAAGCGCAGAAAAGTTACTAAAAAGAATAAAGGAATTGATTTGGCACCAAATCCGTTAAATCGTTTTTCTCGGCAAGGTTTTCCTTCTCGCCTAAGAATGTTTTTTCCCGAGAATAGAATATGCGAAAATCTGAATTTAATAACTTATGAGTCATTTTTTGCTTTGTCTGACGACAGTAGAGATTTGGAACGGTCGACTTTAACTCCAGTTGAGGAAACTTTTCAAAACCTAACTGAATCGGATGATGCATCAACAGATGATATAGACTCGCCCTCGTCTCCGAACCAAAATCAAGTGGAAGCTTTCCGTTGTTCATCGCCTGTTAACCTCCAAAATTTTGAAGAGGGAAATTTTTGTGATAAAATTGATGAAAATCTACCCGCCCCCATTTCCTTGGATTTTAACTTATACGAAGGAGCCAACGTCACGCACGATGAGTTCATTCAAAAGTTTTCTAGCCTTTCAAATAAGCATAAGCTCTCGGATGTTGTAAAAAGTGATTTTCTGAAGTTTTTTGCAAGCGTTTTGCCCTACCCCAATAAGATCTTTGCTGATATTCCCGCCACAAACCTTCCGTTGGTAACAAGCACATCTTTTGGTTCGTCAAAGTTGCTTATGATTGATCTCATTCCGCAACTTAATCGTATTGTCAAGAAAAATATTTCTTATATTCAGCAGTCCTGGTCGAATCTGTGTAATTGGGAAACCCCTACTGACGCATTTTGCAAGTCTGAACTGCAGCTGGTTTTCAATACAGATGGAGCTCCAATTTTCAAGTCAAGTAAACTTTCTGTGTGGCCTACTTGGGTTCAGATTTTTAATTTGCCCCCTGTTTTAAGATCTTCTTACTCAAATATCTGTCTTTTGGCGCTTTGGTATGGCGAGTCGAAGCCCGACTTTGATGACATGCTACAAAGAGTATGTCTTGAGTTAGAAAGTTTTTCGAATGGTGTGTTATTTGAGTCCATTGGTCGTGTTTTTTTAAGATATCGGAGTATTGTTTGTGACGCACCAGCAAGAGCGTACGTTTTTTGCATGAAGCAACATATGGGATATGATAGTTGTGCTCACTGTTTCATAAAAGGTTTTCATAAAAATAATAGATTGCTTTTCAAAGTGTCTAAGCCCTTCATTCTTCGACAAAAAAACACGTTTCAAGCTTGTGGCGAGCTTGCTGAAAAAAGACGAATTGCTGTCAACGGTGTAAAATCGATCACTCCACTGAGTAAGTTTTTTAATTTACCATGGGATTGTGTTATAGATCCTATGCATCAAGTTTGTTTAGGTACTGCAAAAATTTTATCTAAGTTTCTGATTTCCCTAGCGAAGGGAGGTACTCTAAAAGAGCTGGAAAATCTTGTCTCTAATTGTAAAATTCCTTTTGATATATTGCACCGCACGAAAAAGTTGAAAGATCTTACATTTTGGAAGGCATTCGACTTTAAGCTGTTCTTTTTCCATATTGGCCCCTTAGTGTTTGATAATTTAAACGTCTCAAACATTTATTTTGAGAGCTTTTGCAAGTTAAGTTTTGCAATTAGGCTGTTGTCTGATGGAAGTTTTGATGTTGAATATCTTCAGCCTGCCGATGCTTTGATTAATTCGTTCTTTGAAAATTTCCTTGATTTGTATGGACTCGAATCCCAATCCTTCAATTTTCACACAATGCGTCACTTAGTTGAGCAGGTCCGCCGAAATGGTCCCCTTTGGCTTTTTTCCGCTTTTTGTTTTGAATCAGCAAACCATCAATTACTATCTGCCCTCTCCGGAACAATAAAGAACCCAGAAAAAATGGTCGATCGGTTTTTAAAGCACCAAAATTCTCTAGATGAGTTAGATATAACGAGTGTAAAAGTTTCATGCATCGAAAGTTTTACGAAATTAGCTGGCGAAATAAAAATTTACTGTGAAGAAAAAAATGCTACAAAAACTTTTGCTCGGTACGTGAATGATATTGGAAAAAAATTTTGTTCGCTCTCTTATACTAGACTAAACGACAATGTTAGTGAAAGTGTTGTTCAATTGAAAGACAAAAAATTTGTTCAGATTCAGTGTTTTGCGAAAATTGAAGACGATATATATGCGGTCGTAAGGTACTATACAAATATTTCAAAACTCAATATTCTCCCGGAAAGTGTAACCACTTTTTGTGAATTTTGCTACGAAGTAAAAAACTTGGGACCCCTAGAGTTGTGCTCTGTTGCTAACTTATGCTATAAAGTGGTTGCTCTTCCCGTTTGTGAGGGTTTAAAAATCAGCGTGATGAAGGAGGGATTCGAACATAATTAGCTTAAAATCAAAATGCTTTTTTTCGATCTATTGATTGTAGAATCAATAGCATTCAAGTTTTAAGTAATCTTTTTGTCGGATTTTTTGGCGTTCTTTTATTTGTTTTCTCGCTAATCTTATATATCAAAGAACTCAAGATACTGCATAGACTGTTTAGGGGCTCCTACCAGGCGAACTCAACAATGGCGTGTTAAATAGTAAGTGATCTTATCAAACAAAATTTTTCCATCGAATTTTGGAACAGTTTTCTTTTTGGCAGCTTCTAAGCAATTGAAAAGTTCTTTGAAATTTTGAATATTATTGGCAAGTGACTGTCTAAGCTATTTTTTTCTGTTTATCTGTAATGTTTGTTGTCGTCTTTTGTTATATAAAATTTTGTTTAGTTCAATACTGGTCATCGGAGATTCAAATACCAGACATTTGAAACAAGACATATATTACGACTCTTTGCTATCGAAGTTCCAAATCGACGTTCTGGCAATGAGCGGCATGAGATCCCACGAGCTTGGCCCTTGCGTTAGCCTAGCCGCAAGGCAATATGATAAAGTTGTGGTTGCTGTTGGAAACAATGATTTAGCTGATTTCTTTAACATCCCTGCCAAACCCCCCAAAGAAGTTGCGCTCAATCTTGCTAGTTTTGCGAACTGTACCGCGCGGGACGGCACGCAAGTTTTCGTTATAGGAGTGTGGAAACGCAGAGATATGTGCCCTGTTGCCGTAGAGACCGTTAATACTATGTTGCATGATATTCTGGGAAAAATTACGTTGCTCCAAAACTAAAACCCAAGCATTTCAAACTAAGTGACCCGTGCCACCTCACTAATGACGGAAAACTGGACTTTCTTGCTTTGTTGAATCGGCTTATTTGTACTAGAGTCTTTAAATAAGTGCCTCTGTGTCAATGAGTTCCTGGTTGAGTTAATTTATTTTTAGCTCCCTGTATTTCTTTTTTCCGATGCAAGACTAATTGTAGAATTAGTCTCTTCCTTAAGGTTTATTGTTTTCGTTAAGGTTAATTGTAGAATTGGCCTTTTTCATTTTTATAAACTTGATTTTTGTGCCTCTAATCTATTGGTGATAAGTTGCTAATCTGCGAAGTGATACTGTTTGATTTAACTGTCTCCTGCCTTCGCATTTTTATTGAAGAGTTTGTTTTGATTCTTTGATTGAAAATGATTTTTAAATTCTCTTTTCTTTGTAACTTGCATAAATTCCAGATTTGTATGTTGTTAAAATATAGCTGTTTGTCCATGAAAATACTTGATCTTTAGCCTCGATTTAGTTTGATGTAGTAGTTGATCAGATATGCTGTGATAAATCCATTGGCATGTTTGCGAGCTTTTTATTTCCTATTTCATTCGCATGAATCTCTGGTTTAATTTGCTAAATCATAAATTTTTTCTACTGTCTATGACGCGCTGTGATGAGTTTATTAGAGCAGCTTTTAGCTCTATTTGTATCTGCCCTGTTTCGAATTTATAACGCCATTTAATTGCTGGTTGCTTTTTTACAATCTCTTTGTCTCTGGTCTTGATTTTGCTGTTAATTTTGTGGTCTTTGTTGAGTTTTTGTGTTTGCTGCTTTTCAAATTGGGCAGTGGTGATTTTAAACTGCTCATTTGAAAGCGTCCTCTTAGTCCTTGAGTCCACTGATTCTGTTTTGTGTTGGTATAGTGGTTCTTTGCTTTTGTTTTCGATGGCCTCATATTTTTCGTTATATCGTTATGTTTGTCAGTGTTCTTTTTTATTGTTGTAATTTTTAATTCAAGTCTTTTGTGCCTTTTGTTATTTGTTTGTTGATTTTGATTGTTCATGACGCGCTGTGATGAGTTTCTTGGAGCTGATTTTTGCTTCCTAAGATTAACCTGGGCCTGCACTGCGTTTAGAGGCATTTATTTGGTTATTGCATTTTTAGAATCTAGTTGTCTCTGGTCTGTTGTCTGTCTTGTGAAGATTCGATTTTGCTATTTATATATTGTGTTCTTTGATTTTGTTGACTTCCTGCTTTCAAAATTGGGCAGTGATGATTTTAACTGCTCATTTGAAAGCGTCTTCTTGGTCCTTGAGTCCATTGATTCTGTTTTGTGTTGTTATAGTAGTTCTTTGCTTTTTTTTGTTTGTGGTGGTCATATTCTTTTCGTTATATCGTTATGTTTGTCAGTGTTCTTTTTTATTGTTGTAATTTTTTATTCAAGTCTTTTGTGCCTTTTGTTATTTGTTTGTTGATTTTGATTGTTCATGACGCGCTGTGATGAGTTTCTTGGAGCTGATTTTTGCTTCCTAAGATTAACCTGGGCCTGCACTGCATTTAGAGGCATTTATTTGGTTATTGCATTTTTAGAATCTAGTTGTCTCTGGTCTGTTTTTTGTCTTGGTGAGATTCGATGTTGCTATTTAGATGTGTTCTTTGTTCATTTTGTTTGTCTCCTGCTTTAGTAATTGGGCAGTGGTGATTTTAACTGCTCATTTGAAAGCGTTTTTGTTGTCCTGGCGTCCGTTGATTCGGTTTTGTGTTGTTCTATTGGTTTTTCTTTCGATTCAATTTTGTACTTTACTCCTTTCTTGTTTGATTTTACCCGGTTTTTATTTCACAGATAATTTCTGATCGCGTCCCTTCACTTTCATTACATTCGTTTTCTGTGCCTATTTAAATTGGTGCTCATTTCGTTGTTCACTCGTTTTGTGCTTTGGTTTGTTTTTTTTCTTGCTTCGATCTTTGGTTCAAATAATTGCTTTTTAATGTCTTGGTTCCTTTGCTGGTCCGCTGTTTTCTTCGGAGCGGCTCCTGTCTGCTCATGCTCAAAATCCATGTCCCTTTTTGCTTTTGCTCTTGCTTTGGTGTTTGCTTTCATATTTTTTCTCATTAACTGATAACTTCTGAGCGCGTCATTTCATTGTTGATGTTTTACCATTGTCTTTATAATGCCTTATATGTTCTTTTTACACGTCTTTTCACCAGTGATGCCACATTTTTGCTGTTCTCATTTTTCTACCTTTGTGCGCTGTGATGAAAACTGAAAAGTTTCTGAGCGCTCTTTGGTTAATAGTACCATTTCATTGGCATTTTCTTTTATGGTCCATTGATTCTATCGTTCATTCTCGCTTTTTGTCACTGACATTTTTTTCTTCTATTTTCCATTTATGTGCAGTGATGGGAACACAGTTTTTTGAGCGCTAGCTCGAGTTTCGTTTTTGTCGTTCTTTGCTATTTTCTGATGTTTCTTCTGTTATCTCATCTTGTGAGCCATTGATATGCTGTTTTCACACAAGTTTTCTGAACGATGACAAGAATGAAATGAAATCGGCATTTTGGTTTGTGATTATAGACTTTCTGATGGTTTGCTATCAGTCATTTCTCTCCGTCTTTTTTGTTTTGACTTTTTTGTTTCTCACAGGTCACAGGTCTTTTTTCTAATTTATTCCAATGATGCGCTATGATGAACAATATTTCCTGAGCGCTTACATTGATGAAGTGAAATCAACTTGCACTCTCTCCCTCTGTCACTTCTCTCTCACTCCTTCTCTCCCTCTCTTTCTCATTCCTTGCTTTGTTCTGTTTCTTTTTTCTTTCGCTTCTCCCTCTCTCTCTCTCTCTCTCTCTCGCTCTTTTGTTTTTGCTTCGCTCGCTTCCATACTCTGTCTGTCTGTTGGTTGCCTTCTGGGCATTTGTTCCTTTCCTCTCTCTCTCTCTCTCCCTATCTTGCCTTATGGCAAGGGCTTTTCTTTCTAGGGGTGCCTTCTGGGCAGATTGTTTCCGCTCGCTCGCTTTCCCGCTCGTTCGTTTCTGTTTCGCTTGCTCTGCGCTTGGTCGTTTTTCGTTCGCTCGATTTCCCGCTCGTTTGTTTGTTTCGCTGGCCTTGCGCTCGCTTGTTTTTCGTTCGCTCGCTTTCCCGTTTGTTCATGTCTGTTTCGCCCGTCTTGCGCTCGCTCGTTTTTCGTTCGCTCGCTTTCCCGTTCGTTCGTTCCTGTTTCGCTCGCCCAGTTTTTGTTCGTTCTCTTTCCCGCCCGTTCGTTTCTGTTTCGCTCGCCTTGCGCTCGCTCGTTTTTCGTTCGCTCGCTTTCCCGCTCGTTCGTTTCTGTTTCGCTCGCTCTGCGCTCGTTCGTTTTTCGTTCGCTTGAACCCCACCCTTCTCTGTGCCCCCTTTCTTGTGCATTTAGATGTTCATTTATGTTTCTTTCTTTCGGTGCTATAACCCCCACCCCTCTCTGTGCCCCCTTTCTGGTGCATTTAGATGTTCATTTATATGTTTGCCTCTTTCTTTCTTCAGCGCGATAACCCCCCGCCCTTGTTTGTGACCCCTTCGCGCAGCGCGATAACCCCCCGCCCTTGTTTGTGACCCCTTCGCGCATTAGTCTTAGCTCTTTAGGGTCTTTTTTTTTCTTTGGTGGCTAGAGATCAGGTGCGCTCCTTCTGGAGCATAGTAATGCACCGACTCTAGACATCAAAGAAACCAAAAAGGCCCACGCTCAAGCTAAGGCTACATTTCCGCCCTTGTCAGTGACCCCTTTTGTGCAGCGCGATAACCCCCCGCCCTTGTTTGTGACCCCTTCGCGCATTAGTCTTAGCTCTTTAGGGTCTTTTTTTTTCTTTGGTGGCTAGAGATCAGGTGCGCTCCTTCTGGAGCATAGTAATGCACCGACTCTAGACATCAAAGAAACCAAAAAGGCCCACGCTCAAGCTAAGGCTACATTTCCGCCCTTGTCAGTGACCCCTTTTGTGCAGCGCGATAACCGCCCGCCCTTGTTTGTGACCCCTTCGCGCATTAGTCTTAGCTCTTTAGGGTCTTTTTTTTCTTTGGTGGCTAGAGATCAGGTGCGCTCCTTCTGGAGCATAGTAATGCACCGACTCTAGACATCAAAGAAACCAAAAAGGCCCACGCTCAAGCTAAGGCTACATTTCCGCCCTTGTCAATGACCCCTTTTGTGCAGCGCGATAACCCCCCGCCCTTGTTTGTGACCCCTTCGCGCATTAGTCTTAGCTCTTTAGGGTCTTTTTTTTCTTTGGTGGCTAGAGATCAGGTGCGCTCCTTCTGGAGCATAGTAATGCACCGACTCTAGACAGCAAAGAAGCCAAAAAGGCCCGCGCTCAAGCTAAGACTAGACTTCCGGACGCCCATTTTGCAAGGGTCTTGCAAGAATTCGTCGCTTATCTTGCAAGACCCTTGCAAAAATCAGACGCTTATCTTGCAAGATTCTTGCAAGACTTCGACGCTTATCTTGCAAGAATCTTGCAAGAATTCGACGCCTATCTTGCAAGAATCTTACAAGATCGACGCTTATCTTGCAAGATTCTTGCATATCCGACGGCTATCTTGCAAGATCTTGCAAGAATCTTGCAAGATCTTGCAAGATGGTGCGTAATCTTACAAGATTCTTGCAAGATTCTTGCAAGATCTTGCAAGATAGCCGTCGGTAATAGACTAGGGTACTACCTCGGTAAAAGTGGATTGTACCTTCTTATATCCTGTTGACTGAATTGTAATTCTCAGTCACTTTCTCATGAAATAAAGTATACTATTAAAATTAGAGATTGACCAGAGTACATTAATAGTAAAAAATACCGACAATCTCCTAATCTTGACTAATAACATGAACAAAAATGCCAAACAAAAACTTTCAAAACTCTTGAAACGGTAAGCAATTGTTTTACAGCCCACTAACTGACCCGAAACAACTCAAATTTTTTCTATATATCTGCTGATGAAAATCAAATGATGAGCAAGACCACTCAGCCGTAACGTTGTAAATCATATAAAAAAAAATATGGCACATGCTGTGGGGGGAGGGGGTGGGAGTGGGGGGAGGGGAACGGAATGGGATGCGGCAGTTACGTGGAAAGAGCACAAAAAGCCCTTGCTTTGAAATTACAGTTCTTCAACGTCTTCTGGAAACTCTATAGTTCACTAGGTTCAATAATATTTGGTTCCCGGATCTATTCTGCCCCTCCTCTCCGTGTTTTATGGTTCTCACTTGCAATAACTATCACAAGCTCCTAGGGCGTAAACGGTAAAATTTTACGGATCCTTTCCGTTTGTGCCCCCCATCTTAGTGGGCGCTTATTATTTGCACCCCCCCCCCTCGACGCACGTGCCATATTTCTAAATGGCGTTTTACTATGTAGTGGCAAGTGCTCTGTAACTGGGGGGGGGGCACAAACGGAAAAGATCCAATTTTACAATTGCAGGGGCGTTCAGCCTTCTTAAAGGCTGAACCCCCCTGCAATTGTAACGCCCCCGCCCCCCACAAAAATTAAAGCCCATTATGGCAATTTTACTATTTGGAAGCAGGCTATATATGTCAAGTTGTGGTAGGGGTCAAATGGAAAGCTAGACCCAAAAATTCTAATGGATATGTCCCTGATTTGAGCTGGGCGCTTTTTTCTGTCGTCTTCTCAAGTTTGACTGCAAACTCCTTCCCCTCGTTGGAAGTGTCAACAGCCTTGTAGATCTCCCCAAAAGATCCACTGCCTAATCTCTGTGTCAACTTGTACCTTCCTCCATCTATAGTTTTGCCAAGGTTCCCATCGTTTTGTTGACTCGACATGGTAGCAAACTTTCTCGAAAATAATAAGGCTTAGGTCGAGTGATTAACAAAAGACGGCGTCTATTTTCACCCACTTGGCATGACAAAAAGGGTCAAACAAAATCGCACGTGCTTTGATCACTGCATCAGATATTTTGGGAAAAAGTTGATCACTGCATTATGTTAGTAACTAAATAGATTTAAAGCGTGTAATATATATCAAAATGCGTCATTTTATTAGCCAATCAGAATCGAGTATTTAAATACGCATAGAAATCGTTCCAATTTACGTACAAAGCTCGGAAAAAGTGCAAATAACATAATTTCGTTAAACCTAATAAATAAACCTATCAAGTAAGAATCGTTTGAACTTAATAGTTTTCGGTTTTTTGCACGGTTTCGAATAGAATGGTGACCGGCGTTGATCACTATTATCAAAAACAGACTGATACCAGTTGAATGAGCAAAAAGACTTTGCCGTCTAAACTCTCACTTGTTGCTATTATCGTACCAATGTTATTACGCTGCTATGTACGTACGATACTTAAACGTGGCTGTGTTCGCCAATACTTAAACGTTACTTCATGATGATTTATAGTCGATTTTGATTGTTTGCTACATAATACGAAAAGATTGAATTGAAACACCAAAACGGTAGACTGTTTTACTTCCCAGCTACATTTTGGTGCCGCTCCTTACTGAGCCGCCTTTAGAAAAACTACGTAAACCGGAATGGAATTTAATACTTCAGTCATATTGAATTCAATTGGGGATTAATTCGATTTCAACTCCCTTTTTTTTTCTGTTTGCCTGGGCCGTGTTATAATGGGTAGTTCAGTCACACTTCTCTAGAGTTTCATTTTTAGTATCTTTTGCTTCTTTAGTTGAAGTAACAGCATCAATTTTTTTACAGTCTACATCCAATTATTTTGTATCTGCAAAGCAAGGGATTCTATCCAAAGTTTACAGCCAGATTTGAGCAACTGTTTGGACAAGATCTATACTGCCCTGTACGAACACGAATTTGAAAAAACAGAGCTGGGACCGATTACCGATCGCCGGAGGCAGTAACCCTGGTATCTGGACAAATTTAGAGGAAGCCTTCAAGACGTTTGACTGGGTCATCTTCATTAGAACGGGTCAACAAAAAAAAAGGAATAAACTCCGAAAACTGTCTCTGACGAAAGCTTTCGCAACAAGATGCATTACCAGAGTCGATAGTGAACGACAATGCAAAAACTTGAGTGGTCAGTCACCGCTGGATAGAAAACTGTAAGACAGAATCAAAACCTTTTCTCTTTGCAGTGTAGTATTTAAAGATTAAGTTAGACGGCAAGTAACCCAATCCCTTGAGCTTTTGATTTGGAATGTTGTAGTCAAATCAAAGTTTTTTGCATAACTGGTCACTAATAACCCCCACAATTGAATTTTTCGAGTTTAAAAACCCTGAGGCTCGGAGTTAGAGCAAAGCTTCTGAAATTCACAAATCTTTTTCCGCCAGATTGTAAAGAAAAGCAAGTAGTATTATCTTGACAAGTCTCAGCGAAAAAGAATATTTTTTAGAAAAGGGAGCTGAGAAACCTTTATATATACTTAGACTTAAAATACTACAAATCTTTTTCCGCCAGATTGTAAAGAAAAGCAAGTAGTATTATCTTGACAAGTCTCAGCGAAATACAAACTTTTTTGGAGAAGGGAGCTGAGAAACTTTTTTAAGAGAAAAAAAACATCGATTTTGAAAATTTTTTGTCGAAAGTTGGGAAATTCAGACAAATTGGTCCATTATGGCTGCATAGCAAAAATTCGACCTCAGATATGAGATAAAAATGTGAAAACATTATGCTAAATTGTTCAAATTTGAAAAATTTTGGTCAATTTTGATGCAATTCTAAAACAATTTAGGAAATCAATACCGAATATTGATAAACCGTATTTTCGAGCTTAAATCCGTCCAGTTTACTGGATTACCGTTCCGTAACTAAGAATTTGCAAAAAAATGACCAAAATTCTGAAAAAACTGTTAAAAAGCATAAAATTTTGACAAATTCGTCAAAATTATTATTTTAAAATGGAAGGTTCGTTAATTGAGTGAAACTCATTAAACAGGAAAAGTTGTGAAAATTTTCACAACCTCCGGCCTACAAAAAATTATCGAATTCCCATAATTTTTCTCGTCAATCGTTTACAGACCGTTTTTCGTCCGCGTTCTCTTCGTTCTTTAAGTTTCCAATTCTCCGTGTTCCGTTTTTTTCCCAATAACGTCGCTCTCCCAAAACTTCGCTTTTCGTTTTCTTCGCTACTTTTCCGATGTCCGATGTAGTATGTCATATGTGATGAAGTATGTTGTTGCTTTTGCTGTAGTATGTTGAGTATGCTAGTATGCTGGTTTGTTGTTTAGGTCTTATAGCTTTCTAGGGTGTGACTTAAGTTTATTCTCGAGTTACGGCTGGATTGTCCTGGACTTTTTCAAATTTTACTAACTTACTAGCCCCCCTGTTGTAGTATATTAGCTTTTGCTGCTGTATGTTTGCGTGTAACTGTATGATTGTTAGTTGGTTTGGTTTGTTGCCTTCTAGGGTGTGACTTAAGTTTATTCTGGAGTTACGGCTGGATTGTCCTGGACATTTTCAAATTTTACTAACTTACTAGCCCCCCTGTTGTAGTATATTAGCTTTTGCTGCTGTATGTTTGCGTGTAACTGTATGATTGTTAGTTGGTTTGGTTTGTTGCCTTCTAGGGTGTGACTTAAGTTTATTCTGGAGTTACGGCTAGATTGTTTCTTAACTTTTCCAGGTTTCATTGACTACAAAAGCACTGCATATTACTTAACATTTGCTGTAGTTTGTTTAATATTGTTGGTATGCTGATCGGTTGTTTAGGATTGAAAATTGCTAGGGTGTGACTTAAGTTTATTCTGGAGTTACGGCTAGTAAATTTCTTGCTCCTTTCATCCATTTAGCATACTACTGCTTTGCCGTAAATTAGTTCGTTATTTGTTTATATTTAGACCCATAATGACTTCTGCTAGTTTGTCTTTTGCAGTAGCATCTCTCCTCCTCCCTAGAGTGTGACTTAAGTTTGTTCTGGAGTTACGGCTAGTTTGTTTGGTTGAGTCTGCTGCTGGGGTCTGCTAGCATAGTGTTTCCCGACTTCCCCGTTCGCTGTTTAATCGTCTCCCGTCCGTTCCGTCCTGCCTTCCCGCTTCGTTGCGCGTTACTCGCTCAACGCCTCCGTTCTGCCCGTCTCGTTTCTTCGTGCGTCGCTTGTTCAGCGTTTCCGTCCCGTCCGTTGCTTCGCCCGTTTACTATCGGCGTTTTCGCCAGTTCCGTTCTGTTCCCTGTTGCGTTGCGCGCCGTTCGCCCGTCCTTCCCGCCCCGTCCGCTTCGTTTCCCGTTTCGTCGTGCTTCGTCCACCCAGTCCTCTTCCCCCGGTTGCCTGTGTTCCTGTTTAGTCTCACGTTGCTTTCAAGCACGTTAGACGCACTCTATAATTTCTTACTCACTTTCGCCGAGTAATTCATTACTCGGTATTTTCTTTTCTGCTCTTCGACGTCTTGATCATCAAGTCGTCGTCATTTGGGTTCGGTATAACCCTCATTCCACGTGTTTGGTTGAAAGTTACTCTACATTGATAAATTAGCCATTTCAAAATCATGGCCGAACATCAAGAAAAATTGAAAAAGCTCTTTAATGCAAGATCTAATCTAGAATATGAATTATGTAACATCCATAAGGACATCAGAGATGCCATAGATTGTCAAGACAGGAAGGTTAAAGTTGAACGCTTGGTTTCTAAGTTGAAGGATGTCTTCAGTAAACTGGTGCAGAAAAATGAAGAACTATTTGACTTAGCCAGTGAAGCGGAGAACCCAGATTCAATTTACCCTGTCCTTGAGCAATGGTTGGATGATAAAATCAAGAACAATGATAAATTCTTGCTTGCGGCTAGAAGCTATATTGACTCAGTTGCTGACTGAGACACCGTATGTGAGGGCGTTAATCCTCAAGGCCAATCTAAGAAAAGTTCACGCCGAACAACATCATCAATGTCTAGCCAGCGTAAACATGAATTTCTCATGGCAAAACTAAAACGCGAAGAAGCCGAGAAACAAGAACAAGCTGCCATGCGCCTCGCTAAACAAAAACACGAAATTGCCATGAGAAAAAAGGAGCTTGAAATACAAATGGAACAGATGGCACTTCAAGAATTGGAGGAAGACCACCGCCAGCGTGTTGCAGCAGCTAAATTAGATGAGGCTGATTTAATGGATAATCATTCATTGTTTAGTCACCACTCAAGTGAACTGAATTTGTTTAAAGATAGGGGATCAGATAGAAGTCAGGGACTTGTTCAGGATTGGGTAAATTCGTTTCCAGCAGGTAATTCAAGTGAGTTAAACTTTTCTCGTCCTGGTTCAGCAACCGCCGACCCTCCTGTTAAAGATACTTCCCCTAGTAATCCTCCAGAAAACCCAAGTAATGTTGCCGATAACTTACATAATCTTGAAATGCTTTCTCAGTACACACGGCCAGGAGTTGCAATTTCTGTTGCCCAGCAGGAAGCTTTGTATCGAGAATATCTCCAGGCTCAACTGCAGCAATCACTCATTGATCAAAGGGCACATAGTCCCTCAGGCAGTGGTGAAGTGAACCAAGTACCAGTCGACGTACAAAATGTCGCACTCCCACCACCTCAACCACCTATGCAACCTCCCCGGCCACCGACACCCGTTATGGCACCAACGAACTCCATCTTTGTACCTAATTTTTCAACAAACCCACAAGTAAATCAGTTCTTGGGTCCGAAAAGCTCCAGTGTGCCTAGCCAATTACATATGTCAGTGCCTCATGTTCAACAACAACAGAATCTAACTCAAAGTAACATTCCACACCAAACACAAGTCCCTATTGCCAATTCCCCGCATAAGGTCCCTCCACCTCTAAACCCACTCGTGAAACCGCCTCCCGTGTTCCCATCTCAACGTCTATTTATTCCTCAACCTCCCGTGATTCCGTCGCCCCCTCCGGCGAGCACAGCAACATACTTACCCGTCCCCAACATTCCACAACAAAACATTGTCCATTCACCTCAAGCCCGCCTGTTACCATGCCCTACCGCACCCAAACTTCCCCTTAACCGTAACCCCGATTTAAATTTGTGGCGTTTCCCTCAGAATATTCTCCCAAACGTAAACCAGGCGAAAAATAATGCAACCGTCTATAACAACGTTCAATCTAACTTACCCCCAAGCACAGCTAACCCCACCATCAGCCATCCCATCTTGCAAATGAGTGCACAACATAATCCAAAAAGCAACTACGCAGCTAACTGTAGCATCCCCGTTAACCCCTTTAGTACAACTACTAACATCGCGCCACCTTTCGTCACGCCGGTTATACATCCAACATACGGGCATACTGCTCCGATGTCATTGTGTTGGGGTGGCCCATCGCATCCCACGCCTCCAGCGCCAGCATCTGAAAATGCAAGCTTGATTAAGGCATTCACTGACGCCTTATCTAGCAAGAGGAATGACCCACTACCCGAATGGAAGTTGTCACAATACAGCGGGGATCCCCTTCAGTGGCACGATTGGTATGGTCAATTTAAAAGCGCAATTGACTCAGTTGACATACCTTAAGACCCTCGTAACAGGTAAAGCTAAAACAGCTATAGCTGAGTTCGCCTACTGCGGCGCAATGTACAAAGACGCACTGAGGACCTTAGAACGTAAATTTGGCCAACCACAGGCGGTTGTAAGTGCACATTTGGACAAACTCAACAGCTTTCCACCACTGAAGATGCATAATAGCGATAACATCATTAACTACTCGGGGTGCATTTCAAGTCTTGTCGGGGTATTTAAATCGCTGTCATATGATTCGGATTTAAAGAGTGCTGCGCTTCTCAACACTGCCGTACAGAAGCTACCACCCAACATGAAGGAGTCATGGTCACTCTTCACGGTCAAAACGCATTGGGTGAAACCTAACTTTCTCGATTTCAACGATTGGTTGAAAGAGAAGGCCGAAACGCACGATTTAATGAAGAATACCGCAACTAAAGCAAGGACTGAGGATACCAACAACTCAGTAACAAGATCAAAAGTTGCTTCAAAGGCATTTGCTAAAAATACGCAACAGAAGAGTAACCCTAAGCCGCAACAGAGATCTCCGTCAACATCAATCTCTAGTTGCATTGTATGCAAAGGCAGCCACCGGTTGTGGGAATGCCGTGTCTTTAAGGAAAAGACCCCCACACAGAGAGCCAAGGTCGTGGCTGAGGCAAAGCTCTGTTTCTCTTGTTTGCGTGATAAACACATGTTTAGGCAATGCCCAAGTCCACGTAAATGTAGGAAAGATGGTTGCAACAGCTCCCATAACACCTTACTTCATGGAGCTGAAAGGGTTTTTCCAGCTAAACCCTCAACAAACAACAACATCGATACTTCGAGGTCGAACGCAGGTACAAGTAGGCCATCTACTGGTCAACAGCAACCAAGCAAAACAACCACTTTGTCTTCCGTGCCGGATGTCAAAGGCCTCCTTCAGGTCACGGAACTGAAAGTTATTAATCCTTGTGGTACTAGTACTACGGCGTTGGTTTTATGCGATACCGCTTGCAGTAACTCTTGAATGTCCGATAGTCTCGCAGCTATACTCGGTTTGCAGGGTACCGCATTAAAACTGACCGTCAAGGGTATAAACACGGAAGAACTCCTCATAGACACAAAGGTGGTTCAATTGACTGTGACACCTCATAAAGACCAAGACTTCGAAGCATTCACTGTGCGTCCCTACGTGAGGGAAACATTAAACGTAGGTTCCGACATCATTGACGTCAAGTCCATGCAAGAAACTTACCCACATTTGGCAGTTCTAGATCCAGTAAGATATAGCTATGGAGAAATTGAGATGATACTTGGACAGGATGTCTACCATGCCATCCGCCCGTTAGAGTATTTTTCAGCCGACGAAAAATGCTCACCGTTCGCCGTCCGCTTACCCATAGGTTGGGTTTTAAGTGGCCCACTCCCGTCAAGTTCAAGTTTAGTCTCGGTGTGTTTCAAAGCCAGTATTGAACAGGATTTTGAATTAGCTTGTCAGGTTAAATCTTGGTATGATATGAAATCGTACGGCGCGTTCAAGCAAGTTGACCCACGATCCGCAGCGGATGCTCGCGCGCAGGAAATACTTGAAACAACAACCTTCCATAACGGCCAAAGATACGATGTCGGTATGTTTTGGGCTGATGACAACATCCAACTCCCGAATAACTACTTTTCATCACTGGTACAACTCAAGTCTCTCGAAAAGCGGCTCTCGAGAGATACATCATTGAAAGAAAATTATGCTAGTACCATCCGTGAAGACTTGGAAAAAGGTTACTTGATTACAGTCCCTGATTCTCACAAGGTTGAGCAGCGGTCGAATAAAGAGTGGTACCTACCACATCATCCCGTAATCAATCCGAACAAACCGGGGAAAGTGCGTAGGGTATTAAATGGTGCAGCAAAGTTCCACGGTTCTTCTTTGAATAAATCTTTGCTCACTGGCCCCGACCTGCTCCAAAACCTAATCCACGTACTACTTAGGTTCCGTCAACATCAATTCGCCGTGTCCACAGATATTGAGGTTATGTTCCTCCAAGTGGGTGTCCCTGACTGTGACCAACCATCACTGCGTTTTTTGTGGCGGGAGGACCCCACAACAAATGTTGTAGTGTATCAATACACGCGCCATATATTCGGGGCTAAAGACTCGCCCACATGCGCTAACTATGCACTGCAACGCACGGCCCGAGACAATTTTATTCAGTACCCGGAAGCAACCAAAGCCGTCCTAGAAAACTTCTACATGGACGATTACTTGGATTCGGTGGAGTCACCTGAGAGGGCTCTCAAAAGATCGAAGGAGTTGGTGCAACTTCTCCATCTAGGTGGGTTCAAGCTTACTAAGTTTGTAAGCAATGTACCAAATCTGGCTGATCGAATTGATGGGTCAACTCAGTCTACCGAACCAAAAGTAATTGCCTCATCTAAGGAGGATTCTTCGCACGTGCTTGGGTTGAAATGGGATCACAACAATGATACTCTAGTTGGAGTCGGGGTACCTCCAGTACTGTAACTAAGTCTTTAACACAACGCTTGGTATTGAGCCTAGTGTCTAAGGTGTTTGATCCCATCGGCCTAGTGGCACCATTTACTGTTGGTGCCCGATTGTTACTAAAGGACATCTGGCGTGTCAGCGGGCAGCACTGGGATGAAGAATTACCAAAAGACACTGTTGAAAGGTTCCTCGAATGGAGTGTAGAACTACCCAAGCTTGCAGAAATCACTATACCAAGGAGCTACTTTTCGGGAAACTTTAAACACCTGGAACTACACATGTTTGGCGATAGTTCCCAAGAGGTCTTCAGCGCTGTTGCATTCCTCCGAGCTCAAGTAATCACTTCTAGTGGGCCAAAAACAGAGCTTGCATTTGTCCTGGGTAAAGCTCGCGTAGCACCTATGAAGGTGATGACAATTCCAAAGCTAGAGCTGCAAGCTGCTTTACTGGCCACTCGGTTGAAACAAGATATCTGTCGAGCCCTTACTGTGCATGTCAACAAAGTTTATATGTGGACTGACAGCACTACTGTCTTGCAGTGGCTCAACTCCACAAGCAAGCAACCAATATTTGTTGCAAACCGCGTATGCGAGATTTTAGAACACACTAGCGTTGACGAATGGAACCACGTCGCCTCAAGCGATAATCCAGCAGATGCCGGTACTCGTGGTATGTCCGCTGAGGTTTTGCAATCAAGTAGCTGGGTGAGGGGTCCAGATTTCTTACGAACCAAGGAATTCCCGTTCAAACCAAGCATCGAAGAAGTTAAAAACATCAAACTTGGTATAGTAACTAAGGAAACTGACGAAACCAATACATCATTGGCCGCATCCGTATCCAAGTCAACTAAGGAACCACCCCCGCATTTAATTCCCTTTGATAAGTACAGTTCTTATCAGAAGTTGCTTCGAATAACAGCATACATACTCCGGCTGTTACCCTCACACGAATGTTACCGTAATGCCGATAGTAGCATCATAGATCCCACTGAGCTTGACGAAGCCGAGCGTCATCTTCGGTATCTCGTTCAAGGAGAATCTTTTACTTCCGAAAGGAAAGATCTCCTGGAAAACAAACACGTTAAACGGAGTAGCCGTATTGCCCCGTTTTCACCCTTCGTCGGACCAAATGGTCTAATTCGTTCGGCTGGCCGCATCAAACGGTTGGTTGAAGTTGATTTTGATGTAAAACACCCTATCGTTCTCGACGCGCGCCATTTCTATGTAAAGTTGTTCCTTAGGCACACCCACGTTAAACATCATCATCGAGGTATTGACTACCTGCGGGCTAAAGTACAAGAACGTTATACCATCCTTAAATTACGTTCCTCACTACGTTCCATTAAATCTAACTGCCTTACGTGCAGAAAATTTCAAGCTGCCACTATCCAACCAATCATGGCTGACCTCCCAGTAGAAAGACTCGCATACCAGTCTCCGCCCTTCGCGAACACTGGGGTCGACTACTTCGGCCCGTTTTACGTTACTGTGCGTAGGACAACCGAGAAGAGGTGGGGTTTCCTCTTCACATGCTTAACCACTCGTGCCGTTCATGTTGAAATTGTTCTGTCCATGGACGCCAGTTCGTGTGTAATGGGAGTGGAGCGTTTCGTCTCACGTCGAGGTACACCGGCCATTATTTGGTCAGACAATGGCACTAACTTTGTTGGCGCGGAAAAAGAGCTACGCGAGAATATCGAGAAGTGGAACACCATCAACATCGCCGTGGAACTTGCCCACAAAGGCATTAAGTGGAGGTTCAACATGCCCAGTGCGCCACACCAAGTTGGCATCTGGGAGAGGCTAGCGCGTAGTTTCAAGCGCGTACTTTACACAATCCTTGGAACACGTCGCCTCACAGATGAAGTTTTAAGTACCACCTTTTGTCTAGCCGAACATGCCCTTAATTCACGCTCGTTAACGCCCGTAAGCGCCGACCCGTCCAACCTAGGCGCATTAACACGTAATCACTTTCTCCTCGGTAACCAAGCACGTAGTCTCCCTTCCATCATTGGCGTAGACAAGTTTGATCACCGTAAACGTTACGCCCGCGCGCAGTCATACGCTAACGCTATTTGGTCTCGTTGGATCAAGGAATACGTTCCGGCGCTGAACCGACGTTCCAAGTGGCAGATGCCTGCCGACCATCACCTTAAGACCGGTGATTTGGTTTGGGTAGTTGAAGAAACCAACCCGAGGGGTTACTACCCCACTGCTCGGATCACTGAACTCCGTTACGGTTCCGACCGCGTCGCACGCTCCGCCGTATTGCGCACGTCCTCTGGATCGCTCGTTCTCCCGCTTGTAAAATTAGTACCCGTTCTCCCAGCATCTTCTTCTGGGCCGGAGGATGTTAGTAACTAAATAGATTTAAAGCGTGTAATATATATCAAAATGCGTCATTTTATTAGCCAATCAGAATCGAGTATTTAAATACGCATAGAAATCGTTCCAATTTACGTACAAAGCTCGGAAAAAGTGCAAATAACATAATTTCGTTAAACCTAATAAATAAACCTATCAAGTAAGAATCGTTTGAACTTAATAGTTTTCGGTTTTTTGCACGGTTTCGAATAGAATGGTGACCGGCGTTGATCACAATTATCAAAAACAGACTGATACCAGTTAAATGAGCAAAAAGACTTTGCCGTCTAAACTCTCACTTGTTGCTATTATCGTACCAATGTTATTACGTTGCTATGTACGTACGATACTTAAACGTGGCTGTGTTCGCCAATACTTAAACGTTACTTCATGATGATTTATAGTCGATTTTGATTGTTTGCTACATAATACGAAAAGATTGAATTGAAACTCCAAAACGGTAGACTGTTTTACTTCTCAGCTACACATTAGATATTTTGGAAATCGTTGTTGTTTTCGCCGTTCTTTTCACGTATCAAAACGCTTTCGTCCATAGTTTGCAAGTACGAAATCATCATTTGGGTCTTTAAATGAAATTTTTTGGATAAGATTTTTGGGATCTTTTCCGTTTTTACCCCCCCCCCCCCCCAATTACATTGCTATTACATAGTAAATCACGAATCTATTCTGTGTCTTGTGACCGCCACTTACAAATTATCTGTTGTTATACAGTACGTTACTATGTAAAAACAATGCACATGCGCTTGTGGGTCATAAAACATATATTCCCACTAAGGTGGGGGGGGGGGGGGGCACAATAGGAAAAGATCCGATTTTTAGGGTCTTTCCCATTATAGCCCCTCCCCAAATTAGGTACTGTATTTTGGGATAATGCTTTTCGTTGCATCTAGTTATTAACTGATTGAATAAAGACCGGCAGGCAGTCTAAGCCAAACATCTGTAAGGCCACTGACACCCGTCAACAAATGTAAACGTTCAAATCGCGAAATTGGATAAGCTGCGTTTTTGAAGAGAATTTCCTGTAACAATTGCTTTTCCCTTTTTTGTAAATTTTAGACAAGTCGACTAAAAGTTGACAGAATTTTAATTGGCATAATAGACAGACTTCTATACAAATTTTCGGGCCTTTCCCATTATAGCCCCTCCCCATGAAAATATAGCCCCCCTTATGGTATAATTACCATGATGGGGGGGCTATAGGTTATCTGACCACTAAGCTGGGGACGCTAAAATGTGAAGACCCAATTTTTGGATATATTCTGTCCAAAGCTTAGTGGGCACATAACTTTTACACCCTCCCCCTAGGGGCACCTGGTTTTTCATATAGCAACGCGATATATAAAAATACTGAAAATTATATTTGCGGGCAAAAAAAAACACAGGGTGGGGTCAGAATTAAAAATCCTGCCCAGTTTTCTTAAAGCCCTCCAAATACAGTTCGTGTGTTGTTATATAGCACATAACTATGTAAAAATTAGCAAGTTAGCACGTGCCGTGGGGGACCGTAAAAATTAGATTCCCACTCTGTTGGAGGGTGCAACAGTATATGTCCCAGAACAGATTCAAATTTCTATCATATATTTAATTCTGTTTCAAAAATATGCCAGTCCTAAAAAAACACTAAAACAACCCGTTGAGGCCCATTGAGCTACTTCTTGACATATGCCATCAAAAAAGCATGCTCAAAACTCACCAGTTCGAACAACATCACCTGGCCTCGGCTCTCAAAGTAATGCTGTAAATTTACTTAAGACATTAAAAACACAAAAAATTTATTTTCCCGTTTCCCTACATTGAATTGTTTTTCGCACGCAAGTTTTTCGCACGCATACCGAAAATAGATTTTTTTTCGAAACTTTCGGGTTGATTTTTTTTCTATCCATAGTTAAAACACAAATTTCAATTTACCGTGAGATGCAAATTCTTCTTATCTACTATTAAAATCAGCTGAATACAAGAACCAACGTTGTTTTGTTAGCCTTAGGATTAAAATCACCTTAGGAATGCTTTACATACCGCTTACATTCAGATTGCAAGATATTGGCCTTTGCTAATTTATCTACATTTGTTGTACTGTACATAGAACTGTTGATTACGTAGAGTAGTGAAACAAGAAATCAGCAATGTCCTCTTGCACTTAATTTTTATGAGTTTACAAATGGGTTAATTTCTTTATATCGTTAAATCGTAAAAAGCACATCAGCAGTGCTATATATGCCGCATTCTTTCAGGGAGCAGGAAATTGGCTTTTGCTAAATTATCTATATTTTTTGTACTGTAGATAGAAATATCGATCAAGTAAAGTACTGAAACCAGCAATCTGTAATGTTCTCTGGCATTCTTTATTTATGAGTTTAAATCTTGGTTAACAATTAAAATTGGCTGACAACAAGACCCAATCTTGTTCTGCTAGCCTACACTTTGGATTAAAATCATATTAGCAGTGCTTGATATGCCGCATACTTTTAGAATCCAAGAAATTGGATTTTGCTAATTTACCTATATTGCCTGTACAAAGAACTGTTGATCACGTAGAGTAGTGAACAAAGCAACTTGCAATGTCCAATTGCATTCCTTATCTATAATATTAAAAATTGGTTACCTATTAAAATTGGCTGACTACAAGACAAAACGTTGTTTTGTTAGCCTATGTTTAGGATTAAAATCAAATTAGCAGTGTTTTATACGCCACATACTTTCAGAGCGGAAGAAAATGAATTTCATTAATATGTCTACATTTGTTGTACTGTACATAGAACTATTGATTACTTAGAGTAGTGAAAAAACAATTTGCACTGTCCGCTTGCATTGATTGCTTAAGAGCTTATAAATGGGTTAACTATTAAAATTAGCTGACAACAAGACCCAACGTTGTTTTGTTAGCCTATTTTCTGGATTAAAATCACATTGCAATTCTTTATATGCCGCACACTATTAGAGTGCAAGAAATTGGATTCTGCTAGTTTAACCACATTTGTTGTACTGTACATAAAACTGTTGATCACGTAGAGTAGTTGAACAACCAATTGAAAATGTCCACTTGTATTCAATATTTATGGCTTTAAAATTGGGTAAACTACTATAATTGGCTGACAACAATACACAATGTTGTTTTGTTTGCCTATGTATTTGGTTAAAATCACATGAGCAGTGCTTTATTTGCTGCATACGTTAAGAGTGGAAGATAATGGTTTTTGCTAATTTATCTACTTGTGTTGTACTGTACATAGAACTGTTGACCACAAAGAGTGGTGAAACAAGCCATCTGCAATGTGCTTTTGCTTTCATTATTTTTGAGTTTAAAAATGGGTTAATTTCCTCAAATTACCTGGTAAAGAAGTTATTCTCTTGAGATTTGGAAAAAAAACTATTCATCAAACTATATATCGAGATACCGTTTTCAAGATAACTTGAAGTTGGTAAATTTTTTTTGTTGTTTTCTGTTGTTAGCTAGATTTTAAGAATTATTTTAATTGTGACTCTTGTAAAAACTCCATATAAATGTAAACTTTTGAAAAAGGTTTTGTTTGTTCTCAAAAAGTTTCAACTTCGTAAATTTTCCAGTTTTCGTATTTTTCTAGCAGAAAGTTTTTTATTGTTCTTTCTGAGACACTTGAGATGTTTTTATCTTTGAAAAAGTTTTTCTTATAAGAGTGCCCGATTTTTTGTTGTTTTTTTTTTAAAGTTGATTTTTAGTTTTCTTTACTTGTTATTGCCATTTTGAAAAGGCCAGGATCCAACTTTTTGCAAAATTCACGACTTCCACAAGTGTTTTAGGAAAAAAAATTTGTGAAAAAAATTAACAAACACAAGAAAACGAAGATAGAAAGGAGAAGGACGGAGTTTTTTATTATTCATTTCGTGATGCTTATAATTATTAATAATTTTTCCTTCTATTCTTTTTTTCTCAAAAAACTTGTTTATATTTATATCTTGCAACTTTTTTAATGTTTCTCCAAGTTTACAGGAGTTAAGCCTTGATTTTAATACGTTCTTAAAAATATTTTTGGCAAATTTTCGATATAAAAATTCAAGCTATGAGTTTGGAAAAATTTTTTGCAAATAAAAAGGAGTTGAAATTTAGATGCATCTTAATGGCAAAGTTGTAAAATTGTTGCGCAAATTAACGTGAGAAATTTCAAAAGTTTTCAATTAATGTCAAAATGCAAAAACTACTTGCAAAAATTAGCAAGTGTGCTACATTATTTTACAAAGTTTGAAAACCAATTCAAAAATTTTTGCGAACTTCAGCTTATTTTCAACTTGGGTTGTGTAGATACTCATATATCCGCACAGCATAATACATTGCAAATGATGATAGAAACTGTTATTTGCTATTTTGCCAAAAGAATTTTGGCTACGCCCAACTGACGCGACCATATCTCTAACATAGATAGCAGCTGGAGACCGCCTTTCCGAACTGTCACCTACCTATTGTTATGTTGGATAGACTTTTCTCTATACAACTCTGACCTTCAGACTGCTGCTGACCTCTCGCATTTGTCAACAAGCTAACAGACGCCGAAAAACGTGTGTGGAAATTGATTGGATCGTTAGGTTATGTATTAGGCTGAGGATAAATTCAATGTTCTTTCAAACACTATTTAATAATTCCCTTCTGTCGTCCTTAAAATGGCGATGAAAGAAGACTCGGACGCAACAAGACACCCTGCACGTAGGATGCCTAAGTTTATCACAACCTACAGCAAAGAGACATAGCACAGAACATTTTGTTGGGATGCACTTTGTGGACTCCTGGGGGAAGAGCTGAGAACGAGCAAAAAAGCAAAGAGAAAAAAAAACAAAATGAACAGATGGAAAAAATTGACGGTAGAAATAGGAAATATGGGAAAAGAGACACTTAAATAGCAAAAAGAAAAGCAAACAGTCGAAAGCTAGGATCTCTTCTGCTTCGCCCCCCGTGCTTTTATGCACCCAAGTTACAATAGTCTATTTGAATTGTAGCACGCTGCTAGGCAAAAAAATAGCATGCGAGCCTTTGGGGCGTAAAAACTACTGACCACTAAGCAAGAGGGGACAGATCACATCCAAAAGCTGATAGTGAAACAGAAACTCATATCAGAATTACGAAACAGAGAAAAACAGAACAACCCAAACTACCACAATCGCGGAGAAAAAATCATCCACGGACATAAAACCGAATGCAAATTTCGGTAAGAATGAAACTTGCTAATAGTATGTGTAGCGGCTGCTCGCCTATCAAAGATAAGGAAAACTTTTCACCGCCCAGTTCGTTTCAGCGGTTTCAAATCTGTCCGGACATTAAGTTTTTGCAGTTAATTTTTGTGAACTGTATTATTAGCTATTCTGTAGTAGGTTACCGTTGCATTAGTTGCTGATCAATTACTCTCAAAAACTAATCGCTCAGCTTATTTGTTTAACAATTCGTTTCTCTCAGAATGCAAAATAATTCAAACCGAAACAATCAAATTTTGCGTGAGTTTTGAATAATAACTCAAGTTATAATTCAAAATATATTCCAAGATGTATAACTCTAGATAACTGTCCTAGAAACTGACTGGGCAATTTGTTTCTATAATCATTGGTTCAATAATTTCGAAGACCTCTTCCGATATTTGAGGTTAACAAATGTAACATTTTTTGCACTTTGTGCCTTTCATTACGATCAATTGCTCAAAAACTCAATGATTGAAACTATGCTAGGCTTCGATGAAGCCAGTAAAAAAGCTGACTTTATGCTTTGCATAAAATTTCTCCCACTTAAAAAATTGGTTTCTCAGTAGGAAATATTGAGAATAACATAGTTTATTCTCTTTTCACAAGTCAAAGTTAAGTTATAACTGCAAAACCACTACACTAATATGGTCTACAAAAACAAGACACGTTAACAAAAAATGTAACGCTTAAAGAATTGTGCTTTCATACGCCCTGTATGTCAGCTTAACAGAACAAAAAATACAAATTTCAGCTGATTTTTTGTAGTTTTTCAAGCTAGCTTGATCTTGCTAGTGGCGTTGTTTTTCTCGTCAAAATTGCTTCCCTGGTCCGACAGATAGTCTTGCCGACAGAATGTAAACAGTTTTCCAAAAAGTCACTTGTTAGGTGTAAAATTTAATGTCTTGGGAAGTTTGCTAATCATATAGAAATTTTGTCGAATAACCTGTATCAATAACAGTTTGATTCGGAATTCAATCGCAAAGAAACTGATGCAAAATTATTCAGTCGTAATTTTGTTTTGCTGGGTATTGAGATAGTTTGAGTTTGTTTTTCACTTCGCGTACAATTACGTACAATCAATAGTTACTAAATATAGAGTTAGCAAATCATCATCGCTTCGATAGAATGTAGCGTTAAATTTCGCTTGTCATGCCATTCTAACTTCACTGCTTGAAATGGCCTTGAAGCGCTATTCAATTTGGTTGTTGAGTTAGTAAGCTCAGCCACCAAGTAACTCAGAGCTAACAAAAGCAAGTATTACACTCTGATACTGAAGAAACAAAAGCACAGCTCAAAAAAAGCAAAACGGAAAAAAGAGTTGGACTAAGAATGCGCAGAATCTGATATAGAATAATAAGAGGAAACTGGCTCATCAAAACTTAGACAAATCAGCGGGATAGTACTTTTTTGTGAGCGGGTTATTTTTAAAATAACAGAGACGGTAGTAAACAAGGAAAACAAAAAACGGTTGAACAAGGGAACTAGCGTTCACACTAATTGAATACAACAACAAAACAAACCCGACTTAAACTTCAATGAAATCATATTACTCTTATAATAACAAAAATATTTTCCTTATGCACATCGAAGACGAATTGAATTTTCTCGGTTAAAACTACCACTTAATCAATTATCACTCAATCAACAAAAAGTAGACCTCAAATTCAATATAAATTGTAAGGACACTGAAAACAAGAAAAAAACGGTGAGTCACAAACAACACAACATTCTTTTTATTATGACTGGACAACATGTGAAAAAAAAGTGGCCGAAAAAATCAATGTATATCCCGTACCGAACTCCAAGTGTAAATGAGTACTGGGCAATTCTAAATGCAAATCTCCCATGTAATATATTTTGCTCGCTCTCTTGCTTGAAATTCGCTTCTTTCAAGCGCATATTAACGGCGCACAAGTGAAGCCTTCAGCAGTCCGGATGGCTTAGTTAGGAGGACAAACGTCTACAGAGCGAGAGAGCGTGGGTTCAATCTCCGTACTTAACTTTATTTTCACACTTTGCCCAAATCTGACCATTGTAAAATCAGACTGAACGCAAGTCTGGCAAGTCAAAAAGTGCCATTAATCAGTCTATGATTCAGTAATGATAAGGAATAGCATTTATACTGGCCCAGTACTGAAACGCATTTGGAGTTAGGTACGAGATAGAAAGGATACATTCAATTAATAGAAAGGATACATAGAAAGGATAATACAATAGAAAGGATACATACGAGATAGAAAGGATACGTTCAATCAAACTGTTGATACATTCAATTTTAACATAGTATCTTCAATAAATTACTCTGATATTAATAAATACAGCTGATAAGTTTCTAACTGGAATAACAAGCTACACAGTTTTAAAAACAAAAATAAACTAAATGAAATAAATAGATCAGTACAGCAAAAACTAAATTGTACCAATTCATTCAAAGCCCAGAAGTAAAAGACGATCAAGATAATGTTAAAGCGGATTGAGAGGACACTAGAGAAAAAGTTACCTAAGACCAAGCTTGAAGACAAGCCTAGAATTTAAATCAAATAACATTCCGGAAGAAAAAGATCGTCCTAAAATAACAATTATTAGAATTTTGTCATTTATATACTAGTACAGGGAACTTAAAGTTGTCATTCTATCTGAGAAATTAGTTGATCCCAGATTCCTGAGTACAAATAGTAATTTTAAGAAAATTCTAAAAATTAAATATTTTTGATAAAATTTTGTTTAGTTTTCGGCATGAAGAGACCTTTGTTTTATTTGATTTCTAGACAGTAAGCTGTAAATTAATATGAAATTTGATCTAGGACGGCATCGGAAAGTTGAAAAATGTCTAAACAAAAAGTGCGACTGTTTTATACGTCTTACCCTTTCAATAACAAAAATAGTGGAATTTATTATCAATCAAAAAGGTCTAATCAGACTGCTGGTCATATCATAGGTCTGTTCTCGCATATGAAGAGCAAAAAAATTTATCTAGAAAACTGCAAAATTAGTTTTAAATATGGCCTGGGAGTTCTGTACAAATTTTGATGGCAATCTATTTCGGAATAGAGGTTATTTTAGCGTCCAGCTCCACAACATGAGAACAACTGCTACAATAAGATACTAGTCACAACAGTATAGTAGCGCAAATTCATTTCAGCCATTTCACTGAGTCTCCTGTACAAATTTTAACGAAGTTTTTCATCTCATCAGCTGCTAATGAGGTTAGAAACGAAAAACCTACATTTTCTAAAGACCACAGATCGCATTTGCAAGGTCTCAAAAACATATACGTATTGGAACAAGAAAATTTACACGGTTAAAAAATAAATTTTCTTATACCACTTCTGCGTTATAATGATTAATCGTGCTTGGCGAAGAATATGGATAGTATGGATGATGGTTTATTTGGGGCTGCTGGCGGGCGAAACTTTTGGACAGTTAAGCTGGGCTAATGCATCGTGCCAGGGACTGGATGAATTGATGTTTGCAAACACCATGTACGAAAAGTAAGCAAAAGGTTTTCAAGTGTAATCATTTCGAGATGCTGATATAGTAATCAGTGAAAAAAGAGATTAGTCTTCAATCTAAGGGATTTTCAGGTCGAAAATGTGAGTTTAAAAATATCTGATCAGGAACGAAAACAGTTTTAACAGAGGTCGATCACTTTGGTAGATTGGTAGGATCATAATCATAGACGCAAAATGGTACGTCCTCTCAGAGATTAGTCTGATTATAAAATTGTAAAATAATTTCGAAGACCTCTTCCGATATTTGAGGTTAACAAATGTAACATTTTTTGCACTTTGTGCCTTTCATTACGATCAATTGCTCAAAAACTCAATGATTAAAACTATGCTAGGCTTCGATGAAGCCAGTAAAAAAGCTGACTTTATGCTTTGCATAAAATTTCTCCCACTTAAAAAATTGGTTTCTCAGTAGGAAATATTGAGAATAACATAGTTTATTCTCTTTTCACAAGTCAAAGTTAAGTTATAACTGCAAAACCACTACACTAATATGGTCTACAAAAACAAGACACGTTAACAAAAAATGTAACGCTTAATGAATTGTGCTTTCATACGCCCTGTATGTCAGCTTAACAGAACGAAAAATGCAAAGTTCAGCTGATTTTTTGTAGTTTTTCAAGCTAGCTTGATCTTGCTAGTGGCGTTGTTTTTCTCGTCAAAATTGCTTCCCTGGTCCGACAGATAGTCTTGCCGACAGAATGTAAACAGTTTTCCAAAAAGTCACTTGTTAGGTGTAAAATTTAATGTCTTGGGAAGTTTGCTAATCATATAGAAATTTTGTCGAATAACCTGTATCAATAACAGTTTGATTCGGAATTCAATCGCAAAGAAACTGATGCAAAATTATTCAGTCGTAATTTTGTTTTGCTGGGTATTGAGATAGTTTGAGTTTGTTTTTCACTTCGCGTACAATTACGTACAATCAATAGTTACTAAATATAGAGTTAGCAAATCATCATCGCTTCGATAGAATGTAGCGTTAAATTTCGCTTGTCATGCCATTCTAACTTCACTGCTTGAAATGGCCTTGAAGCGCTACTCAATTTGGTTGTTGAGTTAGTAAGCTCAGCCACCAAGTAACTGAGAGCTAACAAAAGCAAGTATTACACTCTGATACTGAAGAAACAAAAGCACAGCTCAAAAAAGCAAAACGGAAAAAAGAGTTGGACTAAGAATGCGCAGAATCTGATATAGAATAATAAGAGGAAACTGGCTCATCAAAACTTAGACAAATCAGCGGGATAGTACTTTTTTGTGAGCGGGGTATTTTTAAAATAACAGAGACGGTAGTAAACAAGGAAAACAAAAAACGGTTGAACAAGGGAACTAGCGTTCACACTAATTGAATACAACAACAAAACAAACCCGACTTAAACTTCAATGAAATCATATTACTCTTATAATAACAAAAACATTTTCCTTATGCACATCGAAGACGAATTGAATTTTCTCGGTTAAAACTACCACTTAATCAATTATCACTCAATCAACAAAAAGTAGACCTCAAATTCAAATTAATTGTAAGGACACTGAAAACAAGAAAAAAACGGTGAGTCACAAACAACACAACATTCTTTTTATTATGACTGGACAACATGTGAAAAAAAAGTGGCCGAAAAAATCAATGTATATCCCGTACCGAACTCCAAGTGTAAATGAGTACTGGGCAATTCTAAATGCAAATCTCCCATGTAATATATTTTGCTCGCTCTCTTGCTTGAAATTCGCTTCTTTCAAGCGCATATTAACGGCGCAAAAGTGAAGCCTTCAGCAGTCCGGATGGCTTAGTTAGGAGGACAAACGTCTACAGAGCGAGAGAGCGTGGGTTCAATCTCCGTACTTAACTTTATTTTCACACTTTGCCCAAATCTGACCATTGTAAAATCAGACTGAACGCAAGTCTGGCAAGTCAAAAAGTGCCATTAATCAGTCTATGATTCAGTAATGATGAGGAATTGCATTTATACTGGCCCAGTACTGAAACGCACTTGGAGTTATGTACGAGATAGAAAGGATACATTCAATTAATAGAAAGGATATATAGAAAGGATAATACAATAGAAAGGATACATACGAGATAGAAAGGATACATTCAATCAAACTGTTGATACATTCAATTTTAACATAGTATCTTCAATAAATTACTCTGATATTAACAAATACAGCTGATAAGTTTCTAACTGGAATAACAAGCTACACAGTTTTAAAAACAAAAATAAACCAAATGAAATAAATAGATCAGTACAGCAAAAACTAAATTGTACCAATTCATTCAAAGCCCAGAAGTAAAAGACGATCAAGATAATGTTATAGCGGATTGAGAGGACACTAGAGAAAAAGTTACCTAAAACCAAGCTTGAAGACAAGCCTAGAATTTAAATCAAATAACATTCCGGAAGAAAAAGATCGTCCTAAAATAACAATTATTAGAATTTTGTCATTTATATACTAGTACAGGGAACTTAAAGTTGTCATTCTATCTGAGAAATTAGTTGATCCCAGATTCCTGAGTACAAATAGTAATTTTAAGAAAATTCTAAAAATTAAATATTTTTGATAAAATTTTGTTTAGTTTTCGGCATGAAGAGACCTTTGTTTTATTTGATTTCTAGACAGTAAGCTGTAAATTAATATGAAATTTGATCTAGGACGGCATCGGAAAGTTGAAAAACGTCTAAACAAAAAGTGCGACTGTTTTATACGTCTTACCCTTTCAATAACAAAAATAGTGGAATTTATTATCAATCAAAAAGGTCTAATCAGACTGCTGGTCATATCATAGGTCTGTTCTCGCATATGAAGAGCAAAAAAATTTATCTAGAAAACTGCAAAATTAGTTTTAAATATGGCCTGGGAATTCTGTACAATTTTTGATGGCGATCTATTTCGGAATAGAGGTTATTTTAGCGTCCAGCTCCACAACATGAGAACAACTGCTACAATAAGATACTAGTCACAACAGTATAGTAGCGCAAATTCATTTCAGCCATTTCACTGAGTCTCCTGTACAAATTTTAACGAAGTTTTTCATCTCACCAGCTGCTAATGAGGTTAGAAACGAAAAGCCTACATTTTCTAAAGACCACAGATCGCATTTGCATGGTCTCAAAAACATATACGTATTGGAACAAGAAAATTTACACGGTTAAAAAATAAACTTTCTTATACCACTTCTGCGTTATAATGATTAATCGTGCATGGCGAAGAATATGGATAGTATGGATGATGGTTTATTTGGGGCTGCTGGCGGGCGAAACTTTTGGACAGTTAAGCTGGGCTAATGCATCGTGCCAGGGACTGGATGAATTGATGTTTGCAAACACCATGTATGAAAAGTAAGCAAAAGGTTTTCAAGTGTAATCATTTCGAGATGCTGATATAGTAATCAGTGAAAAAAGAGATTAGTCTTCAATCTAAGGGATTTTCAGGTCGAAAAGGTGAGTTTAAAAATATCTGATCAGGAACGAAAACAGTTTTAACAGAGGTCGATCACTTTGGTAGATTGGCCGGATCATAAGCTTACTTAAGTCTAATCATAGACGCAAAATGGTACGTTCTCAGAGATTAGTCTGATTATAAAATTGTAAGAGCACTTTGTTCCTTATTCTGAACGCTTACACGCACATTACCTGATCCAAATGGCAAATTCTGATCAGAGCCTACGAGCTGCTATTACAAGACAGTATTTATAATAAAAAAATTGGCAAATGCAAGACCCGTATATTATAAAACATCAACTTTTTTGTGTCATGTCAAATATTAACCTATAAAAATGAGATATCACACATCAATTAACAATATTTACAATTGCAATTAACACTAATGCAACTGGGGTCAAAAGAATCACTAAAAGCATACATTAAGCTGAATTATAGTGTATTGTCTGATCAGAAAAGAAAATTGTTAATTTCCTCTGAAACACATAAGAATAAAATGCAAATGGTAAAAGAGGCAATGTAAAGTTAAGAATATCACATTATGTACAATTAAAAAATCATTAAATTACTTAACTAAAAAATGAACTTACATAAGTAAAAAATGGCCTAAGCCTATTTCTCTTGGGTCTTCTTGTTCAATATTGACGCGAAGAAAAAGTTTAGTAGAAAAATGACATTTAAGTTCTCACAGCAAAAGTCTCTTAGCTCATCATTCATTTTTCTGTGCCCGTAGCGACACAAATCTAATCTCTTTAATCAAAAGCTTTTAAGAATGCAGCATTTAATCGGCTCTGCAAATGGCCTTTTTAGTGCAAGAAAGTTAGGGTAGGTGTTGCAGAGAAATCGCGGCCTTTTCAAAGAAACTCTTTTGGCTCATAAAATTGTTACTGCTGTGACTTACGGATTGATATCGGTGGCCTTTTTTGAGATGCAATATCTTTCCAGTAGATCTTCTTACCGCATGAATGCAAATAGAGTCACCGAGCTCTGTAAGTTGGCATCTAAAATTAAATTATTTTTTGTCAAAACGTTTTTTGACTTCTATTCCTTCAAACGTTGTTTTCATTGAATTCAACTACTTTTTTTTCTCAACTCAATATCATGGTTACCTTTTGATCACTAAATTCAACTTAATTGTTTGTTTTACTCAAGAATAAACGTCAATTAAGAAAAAACTATCAAAAATTTTATTCGAGAAAAACCATTTTACAGATTGAGTGCACAATTTAGTGCGTTTGTGAAAAAACATGAGTCAAGATACTTTACAATGACCCAATTGTTTCTCTGTGCTCACATGGACAGGAAATTAACAATTCCTTGTTTAACCATTATAAACCTTTCTTGGCATTAATATTCAAGCCATTTGTGGAGTTTATGGCAATATAAGAATCATATATGGAAATCTTGGCAACAATAGCAAGATCATATAAGAAACTTTTGTATTGCTGTATGGAACCCTATAGGATTCTTGGATATGATTCCCAAGAAAAGTCAACTCCAGGTACTTTATATATACTTTTGGATTTTATTTTTTTCATTTCATGACATCAGCTGAGAGACTGCAAAATTTTGCACCTCACAAATAGGCGTGCTATTTCTAAGCCTAATGATATAATATGTACCGGAATTAATGCTCAGAGAACAATAACGGAATCATTCAAAATTGTTTGCGTACTAAATTTCGACTTTTGCTTACTTAATTTGTCTTTAGTAGCCAGTAGCAACGTATTTTTGCATTACTTTTCAGTAGTTTCGCGATAAATTTCTATTGTTGTTTTCAAATATGTTTTAAGATGGAAGTTAGTCTGTTTTTCTGCAAACAAAATATGATCTTTTTTGTTGACATTCCGTCTAAGACTTTCATATTCAATTTCATCAAAAATTATTTCCTCGTAGAAACCAATGTTATCAATTCTACTTTCTTCACTGAAAAGATCCGCATTTTTATATTAAACAAAAACATATATTTTTATCACTTTCATTTATTTATTGACAATTGCTATGTGGAAATGAGAGTATTACAAATCAAGTTTGAAACATAATATTTCGATATAACTGCAGTGTTTTTAGCATTATGCGACCACTTTTGTGCTTTTTTGCCTATATTTAAATCTGAATGTGCTGAATCTTTGGAGTGTTTATAAATATTTTTCTGTCTATCGTCAGTCTATATGTTTAAAAATCGTCTGTCTTTAGATTATTTCAGAAGTGAAAAGTTTTTCGAGTTGTAGATGATTGTTCTCAATTGACCTTTTTGACTATTGGCATAGAATAATCTAAAATTTCTGTCATCAATTAAATAAAGCTCACATAAGCAAATGTGTCCATCAGCTCCATAGAAGTTTGCACAACAATTTCAAAGTAACATTTCAAGAAATTAGCGAATTTAGCCACTCATGAAAAGCGAGCAAACCTTTGAGACTTCATATGTCAGCCGATAATAGGGCAATCTTGCATGTAAGATGTTTGCGGAGAACCCAATGCGATGGGTGTTTTTGGCCTCTCTATCAAAGATTGGGAGCTCTTATTTTTTGTGTGAATTTTATCGGCCTTCTATCAATTGTGGGAAAAATTGGGAGAGAGAGAGAGAGAGAGAGAGAGAGAGAGAGAGAGAGAGCGCAGGAGAAGTGAGTCAAAGATTTTTCATTGAAGGTAGGCAGAGTGATGACTTTGTTGATTCGAACTGAACTGATAGTAATAAGATTGATAGGCTGTGAACCAAGATTCCGTTTCTTTAACTTTTGCATGGTCTTGGATATGTTTTGCCACTTCTCCGATTCCCATAAATCTCTGTAAGCTCCCAGTGAACTCGACAAGAAGACAAAGATAAGAATAAATTTTGCCACAATGCTTATTACATTATGATCAAATAAAAATATAATAAGGACAAATTAAATGAGTCATGGGACCCACTAAATTTCTGCCCTATTGGGTAGAATGATACAAAGTAATTAGTTTAATTAATATATTTGGCGTGATAGCCGAGAGGTAAGGTGTGTGCTTCACATGCCAATGATTGAGAGTTCCATCCCCTGCGTCCGTGAAGCTGTCTGTGCGAGGATGAGCTCTTACGTAACCATAGCGTCAGTTGACCATAGCCTGACCAATGTTGGCTGCAATGATGGTACCACAGAAAGTTGCAGATGCAAAAAAAGTGGCTATAATCACCGAAAAAGTGCAATTCTGCTCATAAAAATATCAGTCTGAAATGTGGGGAGTAATAAGAAAAAGGACAGCTGAGAACAGGCCGCTGTGGCATAGTGCTGTTCCGCTGCCATTACGCAGGAACCACAATTATTATTATTGTTATTGTTATTAATTTATAATCTCAAATGCAATAATTTAGTTTATTCAGTTGGGACAACAGCAAAATCCGCGAATTTTTGTTCACTTTTTAAATATCTAAAAACAGCAGTAGATAAAACGTTGCAGCAATGACATACCTTGCGCGTCCGTTTTTTCAGAAGCATCGGACATATTAAAAAATTTTGCAAGGAAAATTTGAAAAAATTAAGAGATTTTGGTATCTGATTTTTTTGATAAATTTGATAGTATGGCTTTACGTATTCTCAATTCTTTCAGGAAAAATGCACTGGGTAAGAACTTTGGTAAGATTCTCCGACAGGCGTTCCGAGATTTGATTGGCTGGGTTTTAAGAGGATTGTTTGTTTTCAGGAAAGCCAATGCATCAGACAACACTCTTTTAGAGGACGATGACTTTGCAGTGTTTGCCCAGTGCTACCACAACTTATACAGGGAGGCAGCTGGTCTCGAACCGGTCAAGTGGAACCCAGAACTGGCAACCTTTGCTGCAAATTGGAGCAAGAGTCTTGAGACTAAGGGATGTGCCCTGGAACACAGTACCCTTGAGATGCGCACAGCAATTGGAGGAAAGTTTATTTCACTTTATTTTGTTAAAAAATCAGAAATATAAAATTGCAAGATTTTTTTTGAAAGGATTTTATAATAGCTTTTTCCAACATTCACACCATGCATGATTATTGGAAAAATCTTGCAATGACCCTTGCAAATAAATCTTGCAGGGATCGATTCATATAGAAATAAAGTGCAGCAATTTTACAGTTTTCAGCCGTATTAACAATTTTGTTTTTCCCTCTTAACCCGACGAGATTTAAAATCTAGTAAAATTTTTCAAAGAGGTTTCAAAATTTTCTCCTTATGTTAAGTATAGTATCCATAGTTTCAGGAGAAAATTTCCTTTTTAAGTACTCTGTACTAGGGCATTAGATTTTAGAAGTTTGGTTAATTGTAAGCATACAAAATGTATAGAACTGGGCTATGTGGGTGAGAACATGTACTCGATGTCACCTGACCAACTTGAGAATGAAGAAATTCCTCAGTTTGGAATGAAGGCAGTTGAGAACTGGTTCAATGAGGCAGAACTTTATCAGTATCCAGGACAGAATGACTCATTCGACTCCTGTTTGGGCTCTTCAGCTGACATTGGGCATTTTTCACAGGTGCGGGTACTGTGTTTTAGTTGTAAAAGCATGTCAGATATAATAGCGTTAAAACAACAATGGAAACCAAATATAACTATTTTGAAAATTGTGACAGGAAAATGCTCCAGCCCATGAAAAACTGAAACTTAGAAATTGTAAGCAGTTTCGGCCATCACGACTTAATTTTTCGATCCACATAAAACAAAAGTTGATATCGCTGATCTGATGAGATTGCAAAAGATTGAGCCCAGCATCGCTTGGAGATGAAGTTTTGGCAAGACCCTCTGCATAGATTGAAAAACATATATTAAACATTTCACTTACTCAAAAAATGCTTGCAATTGGGGATCGCAACTAAGCGTCCTTCGCAGCCAAACTTTGGATGGATCATTCGCTAATTTACGCATTTGATTTTTGCAGTTTACATTACATCCAAAAAAATCACCAGAAAAATATCCTTCTGCAAATCACAATATCACTTTTCTCGGTAGAGGAGTTTTTTATTCTTTTCTCTATACAGTAATATGCAGTAATCATGGAGTCTCTATACAGTAATTATGCAGTATTTTTTGCATATATAAAATAAATTATTAGGATTGATTAAATTAGGATTAAATAAATTATTAGGAAACACAAGAATTACTCTTCAACAAAAAGTGGAGGTTTTTTACAATCATAAAGTACATCTGCCAATATCACAATCTACCAATATCACTGGCAAAAGATTGATTTTTTTTATTTTTAGTTAGCCCATTTTGGTCCAGTAGGATAGGCACTAAATTAGGATAGGCAAATCCGCAATAACAAAGAAGTTAAAATCTTTTATACAAAATATCGGTCTACCACGTTCTCTTTGTAAGTCGAATCATGCTCATAAAATAAACAAGGGGAATATCGGTCGAAAACCGTATTTTCTTAATTATGGGTTGACAACAGTCTTTTTCATTAGTTGACCTGCGGCCTTTTCATATCATTAATTGGTCAATCACGGCTTATTTTGTTCTTCAGCTTTTGTTCTTCTTGTATTTTTCAAAGGCAAAATTCTATACCCAGAAAAGCATTTACAGAACCAAAAAAAACAAAAGAAATTTAGTAGCGAGATTGGTAAAAAAAATCTAAATTTTCGACTAGATAGGGGTTTTTCAGAGAAGATTTCATGATCAGCTCGCATCTGCCAAAGTAACTTTTTGAGCGATCTTCTGCTAACTTAAGAAAGTCTGATCACTTTACATGCTAATTCTTCCCAGCAATGCACGATAGCAAACGTCTTCAGAAACGTTAGATTGTTTGTTTGCAAATTTTCTTGCAAACTAGAATAAAAAGTTATTACAAAACAACTTCATTTTGTGCAGAAACGCATGTTTTATAAGTATCCCAGGGCAGTATTTTTATATGAGGTTACTTCGGACTAGTTGAGAGGTCGACTTCATATATGAAAGTCGACCCAAATACTTTTCATACTCAAATCGACCACGTTCTTTTCATAGCTAAAATGGACCCCCCAGAGTCTTTTCATGGGTCGTTTTCTAACAAATACTTTGGTCGACACATGGCCGACTCCGAACTCTTTTTTGGTCAACACAGCCCCATCATCTATCGATCAAAGCATGGTCAAGGCTCCCACAATTAAAGTCTACACAAAGTCTCTTCATATTCAATATAGGTCGATCGCTGTCTTTTTGTACCCGGTAGGTGTCAACCATGAGCTTTTCCTTCATTAAGTCGACCTCCCAGCTAGGGAACCAACCTCGTATACAAAATGAAAACATCTAAATATTGGCTTGTTTTTTTTTCAGGTCATGTGGGGTAATACAACAGATATAGGGTGTGGATACACAGTGTGTAACTTCAAGACAATCCTGGTTGTGTGCAACTACCACCCGGGGGGCAATGTGCCAGATGGACAGATGTTTTCGGATGAGAACTTCTGTAAACTGAACAAATTTGCCAAACTCCCTAAGCCGATTATGCCGTGTAAAGATGACGTGAAATGTTAGAGCTCAGTGTTGTATTGAATTGAGATAAGTGTGTTTTAGAGATAAGATACGCGTGTCTCCCATCATCCCTGTCCTTTACTATAATCAGAAGACGTAATTTCAGTTTTGAATATATTTATGTTGTTGTTCCCACATTTTTTGAAAAAAAAATGGGAGAACTTTATGCTAGGCCCATTTTTCCTGCTCAGCCAATTTTTGACTTCTTGATTTTTGTTTTTTTTGGAGTTTGCTTTTTTGGAAATTAAAATCCCCAACTTTACCCAAAATTTGAGGCAATTTAGCCTAATTTTTGATCAACTTAAGCTAAAAGGTTGGTAAAACTTCAACCATTTACGACAACTAGGGGTTCAACGGAGAAAATCTTTGAGAAACAAGTATCTTATCGTTTCGTCAACGACTCTTTAATACAGAAATAAAAAAAGTTCTTTTATGTTTTCTTAACCCCGTCCTTCAACTGTGTTAACCTAACTTCTCATCGAATATTCAGTTCGTTTCAAATATTATTTAAATTTTGATAAACAGGGAGGGAATCGTTTGAATTCTGTCCTTTGATGGCGAATTCATCAAAAAATTTGAAAATCTGATTATAAATTTCAAAATTAAGCAACCTAAAAGAATTCAGACGTCAACTGATCTCTATAAGTTGTTTTTATATATTTTTATCTTAATATCTTTAACAATAAACTTTACAAAAATTTTTTTAAAAAGAACTTTAAAGTTACATATCACAGTTGGCGAACGTTTCGTCTTTCTGTCGAAAAAAACATTTAAGTGGCATAAAATGCTCCTAACCAAATAATTGGTGTTCCTTTTGCTCTTCGTGTGCGTAGTTTGCGGTTCTAACAGTTTTTTTGAGATTTTAAATGTTTAAGATTTGATGCTCATATAAGAACAAGATATTCCTTCGGGAAGTGTTAGAACCAAAACTACAGCACAAAACTATAAATTTTCAAAGTGCCTCGAAGCGTTTTTTATTTAACTTGGCAGATATATAAGCTACCAAAAAAATTCTTATTAAATCAGTGTTGTTACATAATAAAATATCTCCCGAGAGGTGAAGAAAGCAGAAGAAGTTGATTTCTCAAATGAATTTTTTTGGTTGTATGTTTTTTTTATCATTTGTTTGGCATTAAATATAAAAAACATTTTGAAATAAAATTTGTGACACTACATATTTCGAAAAGCCAATTCAAACTTCTTATTTTTCCAGCTCTTCGATCTTTAGTATTCTTGTTCTAGCTTTTTTTGCAAGCGGTGTATGATTATCAGTCTGATTTTAGAATTGCAAAAAAACATCTTTAATTTCTCAAAAAGTTGAAGGAAAAGACTGACTAATGAAGCTCAATCAAAACCCTAAATAATGCGAAAGAAGTCAAACGTAAAGGGTTCGTGTTCAGTTACAACAAGTTTCTGGAAAACTCTCTTGGTAATACTTATGGCAATTTAAGTGCAACTAAGTATTTCGTAAAAGAAAGTTGGTCAGGTTTTTTTGCTTCTTCTGAAAACTCAATTATTTTTCCCTGATGTTTCTGTTTCAGACTTCAGCTAAATATCTTTAGCTTTTTTTTCGTAGCAACTTGATTAAAACAATGTTCGTTGCTAAAACAAGCGTTTCTGAAACATCTTTTATAATATTTTGATTTGATGTTTTCAAATGCGAATGTGGGAACATTCTGTGCTACGCACAGAACAAGTGAGCCCTCTTGTTATTACGATTATTAAATAACACTTTCATTTATTAAAATATATTTACAAGTACAAACATGTGAAACAATACCTGATAATGTTGCCGCCATGGCATGTAACATGTTATGATCTTAAGTTCTTCTTGCTAAAAGGAGAAGAGTAATGTTTTTTTTGAACATCTATTTCCAAGTTTGTCCTTATCTTGTATTTTCTATTCATTTTCTAAAAAGATTGATAATCAATATTTTATCGGGTTTCGTTTCACAATGCACTTTAAGAAATTGAACAGATCTATCACAATTTCAGTAAAATTTTACAGAAAACATAGTTTACCAGTTGAATTTACTTGTTTCTGAAACACAAGACGATCGTTTCATTTATCGTGTCGACATTCAAACCACCTAACTATATAAATTTGTTTCCTTATTTTTATAATTTGTTTTTTGATTTGTTGTGGAATTTCAGCTTTATCTAGATGTGATTACTATGTTGTGAATTTTAGAGCTTTAATTGTAGTGGCGGGAGGAATCATAAATTAATAACACATCAAACTCAGTTTATATTATATTTACTTATAGCTTATAGCTCAGTTTATATTATATTTACTTACTTAACTATATAACTTTGGCCCCAATTAAAGTAGTTGAATTTTGAAAAAAGAATTAGCTCATTGTTTTAAGTTCCTATCCCTGGGGTTGTTTCGGCTAGTCCAAAGCACACTGACCACTGTAAACAGAGCGTAATAAGACTAATACGGCGCCTCGGAAAACTGAGACCCAAAACGGAGCCATATGGTGCCATGGAACATATGTTTCATAGAAGACTTTTTGATAAAATAATCCTGATAAAAATTTAACGGCCTTATATTAGGGCCGTTAAATTGTTCTCAGTAGCATTTTATCAAAAAATGTATCTTCTATGAAAGAAATGTTCATATTCGTCTGGCAATTGTTGCGTGATCATGTTGTGAATGCGGTAATAAATTATGTTGTCATCGTTTGGATCTATTCTCTGCCACCTTCCAGCGCACAAGGTAAAAAATTTTCATGGGCACATACAATTTTTTACATATTCTGCTATCCAACAACAAATAATTTGTAACAGGGGTTTCATGATAATTTGTTGCTGGAGGAACAGATAAGATACCGCTTCTTATATGTTTTTGCTGCTCTTAATATTCAGTAAAAAAAGTTATCGTCCAGTTACAACAACCAGTTTAATCGGAAAACCTGCTGATGGCACAGACTAACTAACTCATTAAAAAGTGAGTTCAATTTTGCTATCAAAAACCAACCTGAGGTGTAGAGAACTACCAGAGTCAAAAAATGATGGAATGAGTATTGTACATTTTAGAATAATTGCAGCTATTTTTTTTTTAAAAAATGCTTGGCTTTTAGTATGATTTAAAAACTAATTTCATCTTTCCCAGTTTATTTGTAAAATGGTTTCACGTTTTGTTCTCAACATTTCACAGACATTTATAAAATTTGCGTGTTTATTTTGAATATAAAAGCAAAAAAATACAAATTGTTATCAAGGTACTGCCACGGCTGAAAAAATCAACACAGATAATATGGTTCTCGTGTTTCTTTTCAAGTTAGAAAGAAAACTCTCCCTTTATGTTATAAATTTGACACTGATCAATGAAAAATTTAACAGAAAATATTTGAAAAAAAAAATAATGAAAACATCTCAGAGCTTATCAAGTTGAGCGTGTGAGGAAAGAATGTATGAACAAAAGTTTAAGCAAGACGTATTGAAATATTGCCTCCCCCATTGTTTTTACGCCCCCCAGTAACAAGTTATAAGTTGTTATATAGCACTTTACTATGTAAGAAAATAGCACGTACGCCGGGGGGGGGGGGCGTAACAGATATAAGCCCAATAAGCTGTGGGCAGGCAAAACAGGAAAGATCCGAAATATTTTTG
>NC_134478.1:42452915-42544447 GCF_964194025.1 Convolutriloba macropyga
CCATTAGGAGTAAACTTCTTTTGGGATAAGGGCCATCAGCCTGAACTCGAATGGGAAAAATGGCTAGCCACAGTAAAACTGGCCATTATGGTAAAAGAAAACATACACGTTGACAAGCTACTACAATCCAGACCAGAAAACGACGAACTAGATTACCCATCAGAGCCACACTACGAACCAGCACTATCAGATGAAACAACCGCCGAAAGAAGGCAACGAGAACAACGAAATGTAAAAAAAAAGAACCGATTGGCAAAACACCTTTAAAGACATAGAAGACAAAGGACCGCAAGTAGACAACATACCATGGGATGAAGCAGATAACAAAACAAAAAGCCACATTTATCTTTCACTAGGAGCGCAAGCAACCAACATCTTCCACCAAAGATTCCCTCACACAGACATCCAAAAATGCACCACCGACGCACTAGTAAAACAAATCAGAGAAGCATTCATACAGACAAAAAACGAAACATTTGACAGATACCAATTCTCCCGATGTAGACAAAAAGAAGGAGAATCATTAGAGGTATTCTATTCACGAATAAAGAAACATGCATCAGTTTGCAACTGGGACCATCCAGAAGAAAGCCTTGTGAAAAGCATCTTTATACAAAAGATGAATAACGAGCAGATCCCAATGGATTTACTGTCAGAAGAACGAACATCATCAGACACACTACAATATGCCTTAGCAAGAGAAAGAGGACAAGAAAACCAACAGAAGATGAGAAACACAAACACACCACAACAAAACCCATGGTTCGAAAAGATTCAGTACATCAAACGCCAGAACAGAGTCCCGATCCTTCCAACACCACAATCAGGACAAATCCAAGACTGCCGACGCTGCGGCAACAAATTCCTCCCCGGCCACCTTAATGTTTGCCCCGCAAAGAATGAAATATGCCGAATCTGCAAGAAAGTTGGACACTTCGCCAAACAATGCAAGTCAGACATACCACCACGACCACAATACAACCCACAACAACGCCGGCAACAAAACTAACACGGACCACAATCATACTCCGGATACAGACAACAACAACAAAACAATAACCAACTGGCTTAGAGAAAAACACCACAAAAGATGAGAAATATAAATGAAGAAGAACAAGAAGACACACACAACTCAACTGAAGAAACAATCGACCCAGAATCAACCTGCTACATCCGTGAAATGATGGAAGACTGGCAGAACACAACAAACTTCATCCACTCCGTCAAATTCACAGACGAAAAAGTAAGCGAAATAAACAAGACCAGAAGAGGAGAATTTTGGCTGAAAACAATCACAAACAAAAAACAAACTTACTGGTTAGCAGACACAGGGAGCCCCAGAAGTTTCATGAATATCCAAACGGCAAAGAACCTTCTAGTCGACAACAAAACAAAAATCTAGCAACCAGACAATTCCCTTGGAGAATTCAGATGCTTCAACAACAACAAAATTAACTTACAGGGCATAATCCACGTGGATATCTCTTCAGGAACATCAACAGCAAAAAACTGCACAATACTGCTAGTAAACACAAACACAATAAATATCATGGGACGAGACATCATGGACAAACTAGGACTACGCCTTACTATGGAGACACAACAAAAAGAAGGTGAGAAAAAATTACTTATTATAACAAATACACATTCAAGAATATCCAAATGTATATTCCAAAAATATCCTCACCTTTGCACGAGACTAGGCAGATCACGAAACCACGTAGCAAAATCAACATTCAAAAAGGAAATCAACCCAACACAACACAAGGGTAGACGAATCCCACTACACCTAATTGAAAAGGTAGAAAACGAAAATTGATCGACGAAAAACAAATCGTAAAACTAACAAAATGTTCAGACGAACATTTCATAAGCCTAGTAGTTATAACTGTAAAATCAGATCAAACCATCAAAATTGCTCTAGATTCGAAAATACTAAACGATGCCATACACAAAAACAAATACCAAATGCAGAGCATAGACCACCTAATGGATAAAATAGCAATGAAAATCTCCGAACTCAAAACAAAAGAGGGAACACTATACTTTAGCAAAATAGACCTCAAGTACGCCTACAGTCAACTCCCATTACACCCCGAGACACAAAAACACTACAATTTCAATAAACTTGGCGGCAACGCCACGGGCACATACAGATTCTTGAATGGCTTTTATGGCCTAACAGACCTACCAGCCACATTTCAGAAATTAATGGACACAACACTAAACGGATTAGATTCTACAAATGCATTCCTTGATGACATAATAATAATAATAACAAAAGGAACATTAGAAAAACACGAACACGAAATCGATAAAACACTAAAAAGACTAGATGGAGAAAACTTAGCAATAAGTCTTCATAAATGTGAATTCGGCCTAACCGAAATCACCTGGCTAGGATAAAAAATAAACAAAGAAGGTATCATCCCAACAAAACGAAAAACGGACGCAATTCTCCAACTGGAGAACCCAAAAACTTTAAAACAGCTCCGATCATTCATGGGCAGTATACACCATTTGGTAAAATTCATTCCAAACTTAGCATCACTAAGCGCACCGCTCAGACCCCTATTAACGAAACAAACGAATATAACACCAAAAAAATTAGACTGGGAAGAAAAACACATCATCGCATTTAACAAAATAAAACAAGCCATAAAAACTATCATCGAACAAAAACACTTCAACATCAATTGCCAAACCCGAGTGAAATGCGACGCAAGCAAAGAAGGCTTAGGCGCATGTCTCGAACAAAAACAAAATAACATATGGCAACCAATAGCCTATGCAAGTCGGTTTCTTAACAAAAACGAACAGAGATATAGCATTAACGAACTAGAATTATTGGCAGTAGTATGGTCACTCGAACACTTCAAATATTACTTATACGGATCACAATTCATTCTCCAAACGGACCACCAAGGATTACTCTCGGCCCTAAAAAATAACAGAGGTAATAAAACATATCAAAGCAGATTAACCAGATGGGTAGACCGTCTACTACCATTTCACTTTAAAGTGGAACACATCGCAGGAAAAAATATGGGATTTGCCGACTACCTCAGCCGCCACCCAAATTCACCACCAACTGGTGAAAACATTGACAACAATCACGTAATTAACACCATAGAAGCAATACATTATAAGCTACAGACAATGCAGAGAAAATTAACCAATCGGATCGCTAGAAAACAAAATGAACTAAATGACGTCACAAACCATTCCAATCCAAACAAACAGAAAGAGAACGCTTTTTGCCATTTACACGCTATAGAACAGTCGCCTCCTAACACATTAAACAAATCAAACAATACAAATTCAAGTAAAATTCATACAAATTCAAATCTATTTATCAGAAATCATTTATTTAAATCTTCTAATTTTCCATTTACAAATCCTTTAGTTAAATCGTTACCAAGTAGATCGTACAAATCAATTATTCCTCTATTTAGCAACAAAATACACATCACAACAAGATCCAGCCCACAAGTAGAAACATTCCAAGTTCCCATCAAAAAACGATACCGAGCACCCAACAAAAAGAATACACAAAGAATGACAACATCACAAGAGACAAATACCATCGCTACGCAAACAGACGAAACATCAAATCTAGGCTAAGGACGCCAACCACTAGAAGACAGAGAGTATCTTAACCCAATCCCAGAACTGGACTACGAAAACACTCCCGACTACCTCAAACATCTCCATCGCGTATTCGGAGAAAACTTCATCGCGGAAGCAACAAGAAATGACCCCCAAAGCAGAAACTTACTACAAATCATCGAAGACAAAGACTGGGAATCCCTACGACACTTCAGTAGATACTGGCACTCACTAAAACGAGACCTGAGTACAACTCCAGCTGGTTGCATATTATACGACGGAAAAATGTACATACCCACCCAACTGCGAAAACTAATCATGAACTCTATCCACCGCAATCATCCAGGCCAATCAGGAATGATGCAATTAGCCAACATGATATGGTTCCCCAGGATCCATAGGGAAATAGTAACTCTAACGCAGAACTGCCAGCCATGCATCAAAATAGATAAAAGGAGAGGACTCAAACAGCCGATGTTAAAAGCAGACACGATCTGGAATCTCGAGTCAGACTCCGAACCCCAACTTGATATACAGTTCAATCCTGCAATCGATGAAGACGACTCCTCTGATCAATCAACACTACACAATTTGAAGAAAAAGGCCATCAAACAGAAAAGACGAGCCAAACAGCTGAAACAGAAAAACCAACTGGATAGACAAGAGGACCCAACTAACGACAACGCTACTATGTGCCACTCACAGCCAGGACCATCACAAATACAGGATATTCCCGGACCAAGCAACCGAGACCCACCGAAGCGAAAGCGAAAGCAACAACCGACAAAAAGACCAGCCAAACCCAAATCCGACTTTGACAAAAAGTCAAAGGAAGCGGCACTTGCTAAATCCAAATTGAACAAAGCAAAAGAACGCCAGCGACTACTCTCAAACTCTCCCATAATCCAATTGGATACCACACAACTCGAACAAAACAAATCCATCGTATAAACTTAATTTCCGATTCCTCTCAAGGCAGTCCGATAAAAATTTAAACTTCAAACGACGCAGCAGCCTTTATGACCACACCAGCTAGGAAAAAAAATTACAAGAACAGATAAACAAAAAGATCGACAAGATAATCCAGCGAATCACACACTCACCAACGAAGCAGAACGACCATGCACAAATAAATTCAATTATCCCAGCCGACAACTCGACCCCAAGTGAGAACACAATCTCTATCTTACCAGCACACCAATTGACCCCAGTAGACACACAGATTAACACAGAAACAAGAACTCAGATAACAAAGGCGACCGACTCCAACAACTACCAACTGGTAAACAACAAAATACCAATCAACATCGATTCAGATATCGAAATTGACAACCAACTGGTAACCCCCAACGCGCTCACGGATATAAACTCCAACACAACATCACGCGACAACCATTGAGAACAAGAACAAAACAAAGAAACATCCGGGAACACAAAGCAACATGATCAAGACAAACACGCAGACATACCCGAAGAACGAGAAAAGCCCGACGACCAAATAGAAACAGCAGACATGGAGGAGGACAATGAAGAAAGTATGACAGCAAGCTCTATATCGTCTCTCAACACAGAGGACATCGCTGCCCTGGACAAGCTCTTTGACTAGTCAGCCAAAGATCCAAAGAAGGGGGAGTGTGGTGGAGGATTCCACAAGAAACCAAGTATAACAAGTACTAATATAAACACTCCTAAACTATATACATAAATATCATATTGTATAATCTCCATTCGGAGAACAAACTCTTTGTTCGTTGCATTTACTACTTTATATGATTGCATTTCACCAATTGGTGACAACGCGTTGTAAATAGTTGATTGACAGTTATGTTATATGTTAACCGCACAGCACGTCTGGTACTGTGCCTTGCTCAACAAGTGCGAAAGCACTTCATTGCATATTTGCCTTAACGCGCTCAGAATTAAGTTGCCAAGAAATTCAAGATTCGCTCTTGCTCTTTTCACCTCTCAGCAAACCGCATACAACAATCACTATTATTATTATTATTATTATTATTATTATTATTATTATTATTATTATTATCATTATTTTAATTATTATTATTATTATGATTATTATTAATATTACTATTATTATAATTATTAATATTATTATTATTATTATTATTATTATTATTATTATTATTATTATTATTTTTATTATTATTATTACTAATACTATTACTATTACTATTTTTATTATTATAATTATTATTTTTTTTATTTTTATTATTATTATTATTATTATTATTATTATTATTATTATTATTATTATTATTATTACTATTATTATTATTATTTTTATTTTTATTATAATGATTATTTTCTTTTTAGTATTATTATTATTATTATTATTATTATTATTATTATTATTGTTATTATTATTAGTATTATTACTATTACTATTATTATTATTACTATTATTATTTTTATTATTATTATTATTGTTATTATTATTATTATTATTTTTATTATTAATATTATTATTATTATTATTATTATTATTATTATTATTATTATTATTATTATTATTATTATTATTATTATTGTTATTATTATTATTATTATTATTATTATTATTATTATTATTATTATTATTATTGTTACCATTTTTATTGTTATTATTAAAGTTCTTATTATTATTCGTTACATATTGAGTATTTATAGAATATATTAATATCTTTTCATTATTTTTTTTAATTTTTTTATTATTATTAATTTTATCGTCTGATCATTTATATCATCATTATCGGTTAACATATTATCATTATTTTCAGTTACTATATTTTCATTTTTATCGGCGGATCCATTCCTTTTGCCCTCCCCCACCCGGGCTTTTTTTTTAATGGTAGCAAAACATATGTGTTCTATAACAACGCACTCTAGTGCTATATAACAGCACATAACTGCAATCGGGGGATTAAAAACACGGAAGAGGGGGGGGGCGAAAAAAATAGATCTGACCTTTGGTAATTCTGCACGTTTTTTTTGTTTTAGTTTCTCTAGTGAGCTTCAAGTACTTCGAGCCCGATGTGACAACTGAGGAACATCAAATGTGACAATGGAGAAACATCAAATGCGACAACAAGTGTGATGCCGAGACAAATAATGAGAACTTTATGATTTTGTTCAATTGATTTGGCTCAAATTGTTTGGTTTGGGGGGAGATGGTTGGGGGGGGGGGGGGGGTTTGGGGGTTGGGGGGGGGGGGGTTTGGGGGATGTTTTGAACCGTATTTAGGAGGGCTAGCAAAATCTTGAGCCAAACTTCCTTTTAATTTCATATGTTTCCGCTGGTTATCATATTAGTTTTTGCATGCAAAATATATTCTTCCTCATTGCATTTAATTTGCCCTCCGACAGCGGTGACTAATGTCAGGTTAGATCAACGTTGGGTCAGATCAAATCCCTCTGGCTGAAGTTCGGGCCACTCAAAGGTCGGCTCCATCGCAAGCCGAGTAGTTATAATAACTGGTTCTTTACTTTGAAGTGGAGTATTCAGAGCAATTAAATTAATTGATTTGTTCACCGCAAGTCTTTACATCATAAGATCTGTCGGCATTTAGTTATGCAAAGTAGCAGCGCATGCTTGAATTGATATATGCGCATAGCACAAAATGGCGGGAAACTGCGATTCACCGCATAAACAATTAATTCATTTACCGCGCGAATTTTCTGCACAGAATTGCTAAAAGTTAGGATGTAAAGAATCATGCTCAGCTTAATTATTGTCATGTTCATGATATGAACCATTGAAAACTTTAAGGATTGAGAATGCAGTTTTCAGTGCTGGATTGCTCTGATCGTCTGATCCGGGCAGGTTAGTCCACCGGACGGAACAACGAAAACGATCGGCACTGGGCGCAACCAACCGTCAAAAACTTTGCTTGCAAACTAAAAGAAAGTATGTCAAAACTCAGTGAAACCAAATCAATGAACAGAATTCTCATCAATGTTCAACAAGTATTTTACAATTTTCAATTCAAAATTAACCAAGAAATTTATACTCATTCATTTATTTTTACGAATGAACTGAAAAATAATTTTCAATGATCTTGCACATTCTTTCAATTTTTTTTCTAAGAAGAACGCTTTTCCTACAAGAAAGACCGTGTCATAACGTTTGACTACGTTATATACCGAAAAAGAAGAAACAATTTTTTCGATGAAGAAAACCCACAATTTCTTACATCTAAAACTGAACATACCGACGATCTCATACGGTTAAATACCGAACATACCGAGTCTTCTAAAAACGATTATACCAAATCTCTCAGGCGTCCAAAAAAAATCATACCGAATCTTTCTTATGTTCGAAACCGACAATACCGAGCAAAGCGAACATACCGAGGCTTTCTTACGTTTGAAGCCGAAGATACCGAATATTTCTTACAATTTTTTGTCGTTTTTTAGTCTTCTCAACTAAGATAAACCAAAATTCAATCCAAAAACCAAACTGCAATCATTTTCGTTAACACAAATATCCTTGTTTTTGCACCTCATGCTCCAAATTAATGTCAAAGAAAACCCAGGACAGCACAAGAAACACTTTATTGAACGTCGTGATTATCTGATAAAAAATAAGGCCTTTCCCACGCAGTAAACAAAATTCTCTTCTCAAAATATAATCTGGTGTGACGAGTATCAAAATTTTCTTAGAAAAATTTTTGGGTTTTTTTTGTTTTATTATTGAAGTGCGTCCTAAATCAATTTTCAACATTTTCCTCAAAAAATCGCGCATTTCTCATTAAAAACGTTGCTGAGCTTTTCGTTCTGACCAATTAAAATTTTGGCAGTCGATTATTTAGTTTTATGCTCCACTAAGATTTGAAGTTTTAGTCGAGCTTATGAGATTAAAATTAAAAAACTGGATTCGTGCTCACCTCAAGATAAATAAAAGTTAAAGAAAAAATTTTGCTTCCAATTACTGCCTACAAACTGTCCAGAAATCACTGATTGAATTAGTAGAATAGGTTTCTATGTTGAAGATGCAGAAAACTACATGATAATACTTGATAAAACTCCTTAATGTCAAAACAAATAGAAGATGGTTTTGTTCTGTTCACTTTTTGCTCTTTTACAGTATGGAAGACTGTTTATGGGCAGTATTGGGATATGTTATGGAGTGCTTAACTCCCCACAAAACCAGACTTGCTTTTTTCTATGGCTCCTGCCCGTTGTGCAAAATTGAAATGTCGTAACCCTACAGCTTAGGAGAATGTTATTCTTAGGCTTTTCTTGTAACAACTTTAGTAGAAAAAACTAAAGCGCTGTGAGCATTTGTCAGTTTTCTTGCAACGCCTACTTTGTTTATTATCTTTCTAAAACTAATCTCACCATATTTTTGAAAACAATATTTTCAAAAACATTTAGCTAAATTTTGTCTTCATAAACCCCTTTCGTTGTAACTTACAATGATTCCTTACGTACACAGCTTCAATTTTACCCAATCTTTTCCATTCGTTTAAAAACTCATACACAATAAATTAACCAGCAACGATGCAGCAACTCAAAAAAGTCGAAACCTGTCTGAAAAAAAGTTGGGTTAAACCGCAGCAAGTTTTTGCATTATTTCAAGCTTTCAATTCTCATTTCAACATCTGCAGGCTGAACAAACTTTTCAAATCTTCGATATTTCCAAATTTCCTCAACTGCTGTTGAAATGACGGTCATTTGATCGTAAAAACAGTACCAAACCTTCCAAATTTGTCCTGTCACCAGGAAGAGTGTATTCGCGACGACAATCCGCAGCAAATATCTGAGCCCAATTGGCTGCAAAAGATGCCAAAACGGAGTTCCAGCTCACAGGTGGCAAATTAGCATACTCTCTATACTTGTTATGGTGACACTGCATTGCAACGGCAAACAGATCATCTTCTGCAAGAGATCCATCCACGAGAGTTACAGATCTGAAAAGAAGCGTGTCTTACAGAATCTATTAAAAAAACACATTGAATTCCCATTAAGTTATTAACAGCAAACAACTAAATGGGCAGTGTAGGTCAGAGTATAAATGAAATCAAATAAATATATCACGGTTTAAATTGAGACAGTGGTACAATGAAAACTTAAATCTTTTCCATGATGCCTTGCCGTACGACGCATTATTCGAGTTTTGTTTAAATTAATGAAAGAAAAACATTTTCAGATGCTTCTTTAGAGCTATTGGTCTTGCATCCATTTCAATTATGTTTCAAAAACTTTTCTGGTCGTGCAATATTTCAAAAACTTTTCTAGTTGTGCAATATTTCAAAAACTTTTCTAGTTGTGCAATATTTCAAAAACTTTTCTGGTTTTTGTGCTGTTTTTCCAATTCAAAAGAATTCTCGTGCGCTGACGGTTCCATGTGTCCATACTTTTGTACGTTTAATGTTACCTATGTCCGGTCATTTATGTTTCCAGACAGCATTGTATCCCTAGTCGAGACCTGGAATTATTGAAAGACCGTCTTCGACAGATTTAAGGTTTGAACAGACTGTCCGCGACAGATATTGGGTATGAAAAGAATTTGTCTGGACATAATGTGATGTCCTGAACTTTGGCTGGAACTAAAACAACCGTCCTAGAATTTAGGTTGGAACGAGCGACAACCATTTTGGTCTGGGCATATCTAAGGGACTTCAGTTCTGGAACCGCAGCCGTGAAGCTGTTTCGTTTGTTCGCTTAACCTTATGGAAAAAAATTGATCACAGATATGTTGAGGTAACAGAACCATTATGCGATAACTCCCTCATTGGCACCTGATTAAAAGGGCACAGAACAAAATCCAAAATAATTTCTTTGCGCTGCTAGTTTCACCAGTCGTTAGTTAAATAATCGACAATTTAGCCCAATTTCTCTGGTGCAACAAATTTCTTAAGTTCACTCTTTCTCTGTAGTTACATAGTACAAACTTTTTATTGTGCTGCCATAAAAAAGACCCTATCGCATATCAACAAAAACCAGGTGTTTTAAAATGTTTTTGCCTACAATGATCTAGCTTGACAAGATGTTTCTATGACGGAGAAAGTTTATTGACATCTTGATTGTCCAATCAGAGTGCATCATATTTTCATTCACTAGGGTTACTCCACTGAACAGTATTCATATTTTATCACCTAGAGCAGACCTCTTAAATTTGCTCATTTGCGGCAAAATGATTATTTGATTTCAAATTATTTGAAAAATCATTTGCGAAACATGAGTTAAAATACATAAATAATGAAATCATTACTCCTCCTTAACCACATACGGATTGCCACTTTTTGGTATCTGCTCACTGCAAAGTTACATGCCTTAGCTGCTAATTTACTGTCGTGTGCCTTCGGGCATTATCTGGTCAGAAGTCGTCTCGGTTCAAGATCGCAATATCTCACAGCTTGGGCTGCTGAACACCTCAGCTATTTGAGCCAATTTAACCGTGGAAAAAGCGATTGGTAAACAAAAAATTAAAATCAATCACAGACCAAGGATTCTTGCATCATGTTGTCGAATATTATTTTGTACGTGGTTCGGTTACGCTTTACTACATAACAATTTTGCAATTGGGAGTGACGAGAAAAATTAATTTTTCTTTGAGCATTTTTGACCCATAGTTTTTCCAAAAAAAAACATAACCCTCCCCTTTTTTAAAAAAACAACTAGTGGCAACCTAGTGGAATTTCAGTTTGATGCGATCTTTGATTGTAAAGTGAGATTGGCAAACAGCCATAAGCAGCAAAACTTTGTCTTCGGACGTACTTGCTCCTGACAATAAACCAACTCCGATGGAACTTGAAAAGGGCTATCCCCAGAATGAAGAATTGGGTAATCAGCACAATGATCAATGGTTTCAGTAAAAAGGAGTACCAGTTTACTGAAAGTTAATCTTTCTACGAATTCAGTCGATCTCTAGCATCACTGCTGCGGGAAGCTCCAAATTGTAATTTGATCAAAATTTTCACCACAGCGCCAATTTTCCTATCGCGCAATTTTTCTTGTTACCAGTTTTTTTATGAATTTAGCAGGTGGATGTCATCTATCAGATATTGTTGCTTTTGTTTAATATAATGCTCCATTTACAGTTTTGAAGAGGAAAGCCAGTTTGCGCATTTTTGTGGTTGAGAAAATGGGAAGGTGGTTCATTACAAATGCATTGCAAACCAACCCAGCTCAGAATTAACCAAGTTTTTTTGTGGAAGGCAACTAAATGAATCAAAAAAGTGGTATTGATGATATTCTTCATGTCAAAGATTTTAACATTTAAAAATGGAAAACACCTCAACCTTCGAGAACTCCTCGACTGGATTCCAGGAACTCCTTAGTTCTGTCTAAAAAACAGCTTCATTAAATGTAGTCCTGTTTGACGTCCTGTTTGAGGGGATTAAATACTCGTTGTTTGTTGCTGAGATAGTCAACAACTTTCTAATGTATCCATGTAATCAGAGTAAAACGGAGATCCATTAGGTCATCTCTTACTCTCATTAGCCCTGTGGGCAATAATCAGTGCAGATGACAACAGACTACCTCGCCTTTTACAACATTGTTGATTTCTTGAAAATGTCTTTGTTGGATTACTTGTTTTATCTAGATGACCCCAAAAATGAGCTGTGAATTTTTCAAATCCTTGTGGGCGTTCCTATGGCAATTTTTGCTAAGATTCATGTTACGTAGTAAATGGCAAATTTTTAACCAATCAGATTCGAGAATTTTAAAAGCGTATAGAAATCGTTCCAAATAAGATTTAAATGCGTATAAAACGTTCTAATATACGTAGAAAGTTCCGAAAAAGATCATTTAACCTAATTTTAAGTAAATATAGCCACTATATGTATCGATTAGGCTGGTTTTCGGCTTAATATTTTTAGGTTTTCTAGACAATTGCCGATTGAATACGAACTGATTTGACGTCAATATTATCAGACAAAAACACCAGTAAAAGAGCATCGAAAAAAGCTTACCGTCTAAAATTTCACTTGTTGTTATGATACGTTACTAAATCGATCGTTGCTTATATGTTGTTGCTATACGATGCTTGCTATCATTGAATGAATTCACAATCGAACTACAGGTTTACCCAGGTTATATTGGTGCCGCAACTTACTGACTTACTGAGGGACGGCCACCGTTACTGAGCCCACCTCCGCTACTTTATTTCCTCGCATCATATACATAAATAGATCACACAGAAAGAACCGCACACATAATTGTGCGGTAAATCAGAACGAGGCAAAGTGTCGTTAGCCGAGGAAACCCGACTATTGCGGTCGACCTCACCACCGGAAAGAGGGTGTTTGGAGCAGCAGTACCTCGTGGGTGGTGTTTCAACTGGTGCTTTTGACTTTTGAGGAATGAATTGGAGCTCAGAGATAAAGATCCGAAGTGCTACATAGAAAAGAGCTTGCAGAAGACGATTGACAAAATCCACAACTAGTCTGGCCCCGCGGTTGTAGAAATGAAACAGCTCATCAGATCGTTTGACTGTTTCTGTGAGCAAGGTATCAATTATTATCAGCCCTTGGGATGCAAAGTGTCGTCGAAACCTTCCTGGACAGCTCAGCTTTCCGCAAAGATGTCGAAAACGGTAAACGTCCTTTGAAACTTTATAAAAGTAACATTAGACTCTTGTTTTTGCAGTAAATTTTTTTCCCAGTTTTAGACGGCAAGAAACCCAACCGGTGATTTTTTTTTGGATAATGAGTTAGTAGAATAAAACGAATATTTATAGAAAATATTTGTAAGGGGGCCAATAAAAAATAACTTCTGAGACAAAAAACATCGATTTTGAAAATTTTTGGTAGATTAAACAAAATTTCGAAAAAATTGATCTAGTCGGTTCGTATATCAAAAATTTACCTCTAATATAGAGAAAACCGAGAAAACATTATGCTAAATTGTTCAATTTTGAAAATTTTTGGTCAATTTTGATGAAATTCTGAAAACTTTAGAAAATCAATACGGAATATTGATAAACCGTATTTCCGAGCATAAAGCCGTCCAGTTTACTGGATTACCGTTCCGTAATCATGAATTTGCAAAAAAATTGACCAAAATTTGCAAAAAATTTTTATGCAGACAAAAGCATAAAATTTTGACAAATTTGTCAAAAAATCAATTTTCCAGCAAGAACGTTCGTAAATTGAGTGAAACTCATTAAACACAAAAGGTTTTGAAAATTTTGACAACCTCCGGCCTACACAAAAAAATTGATCGAATCCCTATAATTTTTTCTCGTTGCTCTTTTATGTACCATATCGTCGGCGTCTTTTTTGTCCTTTAACTTTTCAATTCTCCGTGTTCCGTTTTTTTCTTCAATAACGTTGCTCTCCCAAGACTTTGCTTTTCGTTTTCTCCGTCTACGTTTCTGGATTTTGATGTAAGATGTTATATGTGATGAAGTTTGTTGTTGTTTTTCTTGTAGTATGTTGAGTATGCTAGTATGCTGGTTTGTTGTTTAGGTCTTACAGCTCTTTAAGGTGTGACTTAAATTTATTCTCGAGTTACGGCTGGATTGTTCTGACATTTCAACTTTACTAATTTACTAGCCTTCCTGTTGTAGTATTTTGATTTTGCTGTTGTATGTTTGTGTGTACCTGTATGATTGGTAGTTGGTTTGGTCTTGTTGCTTTCTAGGGTGTAACTTAAGTTTATTCTCGAGTTACGGCTGGAGTGTTTGTTGACTTTTCCAACTGTCATAGTCTACAAACACACTTCTGTAGTTATTAAATTTATCCGTAGCTTGTTTAAAATTGTTAGTATGTTGATCGGTTGTTTTGGCTTGGGTATTGCTGGAATGTGACTTATGTTTATTCTGGAGTTACGGCTACTAAATTTCTCAACTTTTTCATCCTTTTAGTGTACTACTGCATTGCCGTAAATTATTTTTTCGTTAAATTTGTCATTATAGCCCCATAATGAACTATTTTAGATTGTCTTGCAGTAGCTTCTCTCCTTCTTCCTAGGGTGTGACTTAAGTTTGCTCTTGAGTTACGGCTAAGTTGTTTGGTTGAGTTTTTGCTGAGGTCCGCTAATATAGTTCTTTCCGACTTCATTTCCCGCCCGTTCTTTCCCACCGTCCGTTTCGTTGCGTTACGCGTTTTTCGCTCGCTTTCCCGCACGTCCCATTTCCGTTCCGTCGCGCCCCGCTCGCTCGACTTCTCGTCTTTCCCGTTTCCGTCGCGTCACGCGTTGCTCGCGCGACTTCCCGTCCGTAACGTCTCCGTTTCGTCGCGCGTTGCTCGCTCGAATTTCCGTGTGTCTTTTGTCTCCCTCCACGTTGAGCGCATAGCGTTCAGCGCCCCACTTCTGTTTCTGTCGGGCACTGTGTGCTCGACGACCTTTTCTGCTCTTTGCGCGGTTTGTTTTACAGACTGTCTACATTGTTCTGTGTTTGGTGTCTTTTGCGTTGGGTTTGTTTTGCGTGGGTTTGAGTTGTTTGGAGTGTGCATATAATAGATAACCGTGTGCAGTGGTAGTTTTGCTGGTATTTGGAAATAATAGCATCGTGATGTCTAATAATCTTGATCAAAAAGTCAAAAATTTGTACGCTGCCAGGTCAAAGCGTGAGGCTGAATTGCATGCTATACATGAAGATATTCTTCATTGTATAAATAGTCAAAGTAGGCGAGTGAAAGTTGAACGACTAGTAATAATGTGCAACGAAGCATTTATGACTGTTGTAGACAAAAATGAGGACCTGATTGCATTTGCTGGAAAAACGGAGGATCCAAGTGCCCTTGTTCCTTCATTAGAGTCTTATTTGGAAGCAATGACAACTAAGAATGACAAGATCCTCCTTTCAGCACAAAACTATATCAACTCTGCTGATGACAAAGTGAGTGAGTTTCAGGAACCGAGGGCTTCCATTCGTTCTAGACTTCCCTCATTGATGGCCTCGTCAAAAACATCTAGTCAGCGTAAACATGATTACGTAATTGCTAAAAAGAAGCGCGAAGAAATTGAAAAACAGAATGAGGCAGCCATTCGCCTTGCTAAATAGAAAAAGCAAATGGAAATAGATGAACTGGAGGAAAACAACAGGAAACGGTTGGCAGAGGCAACTCTGCAAGAATTTGAATTACTGGACGCCGTTTCCAAAGGTAGCCAATCTGAAACAACTGCAAGTGCTAGGAGCTCGATGAGAAGTAAAAAGGCTGTCCAAGACTGGATCAACACCTCACTTGCTTTAAGTTTTAGCAATGACGAGAAAACTAGTGAACCAGAGGTTACGATCGACCCTCCAGAATGAAATGTTTTAGCCACAACAACGGCAAAACAGTGGAAGATCAGATCACTGAATATTCAAGGCATTCGATTCCAAAAAATTGTCGAGGCAATTACATTTTAAGCAATGAGACCTTACATCAACTCGATCCATATTATACCCCACCTGAAAATTTTTTGGCTGCTGCTAACACTTAGGCGTTGTACCAGGCGCACCTAAGGGCGCAAATGGATCAAACAGGCCAACAAGGCATGGCGCTTACGAGCATAACCAACCAAGTAACCGCGGATAGTCACCCGCCTTCTGTACACGCCCAAGGGGCTTCTTCACCACCCGTTCAACAGCCCATTCCACGACAGCCGTTCGAACCGCAAATAAATCAAAATAATGCCTCCGAGTTAATTCCCAACGCACAACTTCAATTCTCAAGGGGACCTGAAACATCAAGTCTGCCTAAGAAAGATTCGGCCCCGCGTATATTCTCCCGACAACAAATTAATTTTGTCCCCCGAGCACCAAACGCCACTCTTCCTCCTTTTCCGTCAACAAATCATCCAGCCCCCGCAAAAAACGTTCCATCGCTCTCAAGCGCCCCACCAAGTCCAAACACTCAACAGCACAACTCTGAACCCGCTCATCCTAACGACCTTGCCATTCCGAACCCAGTCTTTGCACCTAACATCACTGCTCCCATCCCACACGCCCTTTGATTAATCAGCCTCTCGTCAACGAAACTTTTCAAAATAATAATAACAACCGATTACACAAAGTTGTACGTTCTGTTGTTCCGCCTGTCCCAAATATGCTCAAAATCCCTCTTGGCCAAAACTTTGTGCCAAATATGAGTCATTGGCGGTTTCCACAGCACAGACCGTCAATAGTCAACCAAGACACAACCACCGTGAATAGTCTGCCTCCAATTGTACACACCCATATCGCACCATCGAGCACTAATGTTCCACTACGAATTTATCAGAATTCGCCCCCTTTGACTGATATGCAATCACCATCAGGTGCTCAGCAGAAAAACCTGATCGCGACTACTAGTAATGTTGTACCTGGTCTAGCCGCTCCGGTTTTTCAGCCAACATACCCCTATGTTGGGCCCACTCCGTTAAGTTGGAGTGGTCCGCAGGTGTCTGCACCTGCCCCTCCGATACCGGACAAGGCGTCATTGATTAGGGAATTAGCTGATGCAATAACAAGAAAGAAAAACGACCCTTTGCCCGAGTGGAAACTTGCAGAGTTTAATGGCGACCCATTAAAGTGGCATGAGTGGTATGGTCAATTCAAAAGCGCAATTGACTCGCAGTCGCAAACTGATGACGTTGAATTGACGTACCTCAAAACACTCGTCACCGGTAAAGCAAAGATTGCAATCGCCGAGTTTGCTTACTGTGGTTTAATGTACAAGGATGCACTAAGGACTTTGGTACTTAAATTTGGCCGGCCGCAGGCAGTCGTAAGTGCACACTTGGATAAACTAAGCAATTTTCCACCTCTTAAAACGCACAATAGTGATAACATCATAAACTATTCTGCAGCAATATCCAGCCTCGTTGGGGTTTTCAAGTCTCTATCATATGATGCTGACTTGAAGCGCGCTTCCCAAATTAACCAAGCGGTACAGAAGTTACCACCAAACATGAAAGAGTCATGGTCACTCTTTACGGTTAAGAAGCACTGGGTTAAACCTGCCCTCCCTGATTTTAACGATTGGCTTAAAGAAAAGGCTGAGGCCCATGATCTTATGAAACAAAGCGCAACCAAGGCCAAACCTGGAGAGAACATCACTTCAGTAACCAAGACAAAAACAGCCTCAAAAGTGTTTGCTTCAAATTCGCAACAAAGAGAAACAAAGAAACAAATGCCATCTGCATCCACAAACACTTACTTTCGATGCATTGTATGCAAAGGTAACCACCGGTTATGAGAGTGTCGAGTTTTCAAGGAAACGACTCCAACCCAGAGAGCTACGTTGGTGGCAGATAACAAACTTTGTTTTTCGTGCTTACGGTGCAAGCACACATTCCGCCAGTGCCCTCAACCAAGTAAGTGCCAAGCAGAAGGGTGTAATAGTTCGCATAGCACACTATTGCATAGAGCAGAAAGGGTTTTCACAGCAAAACAGTCAACAAATTCCAATACCATTCAGCCTTCTGGTAGCATAGGTCAAAGTAAGGCAACTTCTAGTCAACTCCAGCCTAATAAGACCACAACAATGACATCTGTTACTGATGTTAAGGGGCTCCTTCAGGTGACTGAATTGCAGTTGGTCAATTCGTCCGGTTTAGATACCAAGGCTTTAGTATTGTGTGATACCGCCTGCAGTAACTCTTGGGTGGCCTGTTGTCTCGCAGATAGACTTGGTTTGCACGGTAAATCACTAAAGCTAACTGTCAAGGGTATTAATACCGAAGAAGTAGTTGACACTAGGGTTGTTGATGTCACTGTTAAACTAAGAGAACATCAAGATTTCGAACCATTTACCATCAACCCCTCCGTTAAAGAGAGTCTGAACGTCTGCTCGGATATAATTAATGTACAGGCCCTGCAAGAGACTTACCCACACTTAGCGGTCCTTGATCCCGTGACATATTCCTATGAAGACATAGAGATGATACTCGGACAAGATGTCTATCATGCCATCCGCCCGTTAGAATACTTCTCTGCCGATGACAAGCGTTCACCCGTTGCCGTACGCTTACCCATAGGTTGGGTCTTAAGCGTTCCGTTACCATCAAGTTCTTGTTTAAGCTCAAAGTGCTTTAAAGTGAATATCGAAAAAGACAAGGAGTTAGCAAGTCAAGTAAAGTCATGGTACGACATTGAATCATTCGGAGCAAAAAAGCAGGTCGACTCAAGATCTGCAGCAGACGCAAGGGCTCGAAATTCTTGAGAGCACCACCATACACAATGGCCTGAGATACGAAGTCGGAATGCTATGGGCAGCAGATAACACCAAGCTCCCAAATAAATACTTCTCCTCCCTTGTGCAACTAAAATCTCTCGAAAAACGATTGGCTAAGGATGAAGACCTTAGAGAGAAGTATAGTAGTACCATCAAGGAAGACCTAAAACAGGGGTATGTGATTGAGGTTCCGGACGCTCACAAGGTTGAGAGCCGGTCTGTTAAAGAGTGGGACGTACCCCACCATCCGGTTTTAAACCCGAACAAACCGGGTAAGGTGCGTAGGGTGCTCATTGGAGCAGCAAAATTTCATGGTGCCTCACTGAATGAATCTTTGCTCACTGGCCCTGATCTGCTCCAAAATCTTATTTACGTACTTCTTCGCTTCCGACAACATCCATATGCCGTCTCCGCCGACATCGAGGGAATGTTTTTACAGGTTGGTGTATTAACATCAGATCAACCATCACTCCGCTTTCTGTGGCGGGAGGACTCCACAACTAACGTTGTAGTGTATCAATATACGCGCCATATATTCGGGGCTAAAGACTCGCCCACATGCGCCAACTATGCATTACAACGCACTGCGAGAGACAATGCCAAGTTTTACCCTGAAGCTGCAAAAGCCGTCCTTGAAAACTTCTACATGGACGATTACCTTCACTCAGTGGAGTCTCCCGAGAAAACCGTCAATAGATCGAAGGAATTGGTACATCTTCTCCATCTCGGTGGGTTCAAGCTTACAAAGTTTGTAAGCAATGTACCAAATCTGGCTGACCGAATTGATGATTCCCCTCAATCTACTGAGCCCAGGGTTATTGTTTCATGTCAGGAGGATTCATCGCATGTGCTAGGGTTTAAGTGGGATCACACTGATGACACTTTAGTTTTGAGTAGGGGTACAAGCTGCGCTATCACCAAGTCCCTCAAGCAACGCTTGGTCCTAAGTCTTGTTTCGAAAGTCTTTGACCCCATTGGTCTTGTCGCACCGTTTACCGTCGGTGCGCGACTGCTCTTAAAAGACATCTGGCGTGGCACAGGACAACAATGGGATGACGAGCTCCCACAGGACATGGTTCAACGATTTTTGTATTGGAGTGCGGACTTACCAAAGCTTGAAAACATGAAAATTCCCCGAAGTTGCTTTAGTGGACCCTTTGATAATATAGAGTTGCATATGTGCGGTGACAGTTCCCAGGATTTTTTCAGTGCGGTCGCATGTTTGCGAGCCCGAGTGAAAACACCTACGGGCGATGAAAAAACAGAGCTTGCGTTTGTTTTTGGGAAAGAGCGCGTGGTGCCAATGAAAGTAATGACTGTCCCAAAACTCGAATTGCAAGCAGCTCTACTTGCCGCTCGACTGAAAAGGGAAATTACACAAGCACTTACCGTAACTGTTAACCAAGTATCCATGTGGACAGATAGCACGACCGTTCTCCAATGGATTAACTCTTTTGAAAAGCAACCAATCTTTGTTGCAAACAGTGTTTGCGAAATTTTGGAGTATACCAGCGTTGACCAATGGAACCACGTCGCAAGTAAGGATAACCCAGCTGACGCTGGCACGCGTGTAATGTCCTTTGAGATTTTGCAACTAAGCAGTTTGGTCAAAGGTCCAAATTTCTTAACTAATTCACGTTTCCCGTTTGTACCGAAGAAAGACGTCATTAATAACATCAAACTTGGCGTCAACCAAGCAGTCACTATAGAAGACAGTGTTTCTTTCGCTACATCTGTTAAAAAACAGAAAACTCCCGTTCCGTTGTTATTCCCATTTGATAAGTTCAGTTCTTATCAAAAGTACTTGCGCATTGCCGCATACGTTCTCCGGCTTTTGCCGAAACATGCCGGCTACCGTAACCCCGATGGTAGCAATACTGACCCTACTGAGCTTGACGAAGCCGAGCGTCATCTAAAGTACTTGGTGCAAGGAGTGTCTTTTGAAGCCGAAAGAAAAGATCTTCTTGACAATAAATTCGTTAAACGGATTAGCCGAATTGCTCCACCTTCACCGTTTATTAGTCCAAATGGGCTAATCCGTTCCTCGTCACTTCATCCGTTTGTAAACTGTTTCTTGAACACACGCACGTAAAGCATTATCATCAAGGCGTTGAATATCTAAGATCAATTGTGCAGGAACACTATACAGTACTGAAACTAAGATCACCCTCGCGTTCCATCAAATCAGACTGCCTGCGATGCCGAGAATTCCAAGCTCTAACTATGCAACCAATCATGTCTGACTTACCTAAGGAGAGACTTGCTTACCAGTCTTCTCCCTTCACGAAATCTGGCGTTGACTACTTTAGGCCATTCTATGTTACTATCCGCCGTACTACTGAGAAAAGATGGGGCTTCTTCATCACCTGTCTCACTATTCGCGCTGTCCATGTCGAGATAGTTACATCCATGGACACCAGTTCTTGTTTTATGGGAGTTGAGTGGTTTGTGTCACGTAGGGGTACACCTGCCATTATTTCGTCGGACAATGGCACTAACTTTATTGGCGCGGAGAAAGAATTCCGAGAAAGTATTGAAAAATGGAACGTTGTCAACATTGCAGCTGATTTCGCTCACAAAGATATAAAGTGGAGGTTCAATCCACCCAGCGCGCAAGATCAAGGTGGTATCTGGGAGAGGTTGGTACGCAGCTTCAAGCGCGTGTTGTATACTATTCTTGGCACGCGTCGCCTCACGGTTGAGGTACTGCATACTAAGTGGCAGACGTCTGCCGAGCAACACCTTAAGGCAGGTGACTTGGTTTGGATAGTTGAGGAAACCAACCCTAGGGGTTACTACCCAACCGCTCGGATTGTGGAACTCCGTTACGGCTCCGATAGCGTCCGGAGCTCTGCCGTTTTACGTACGTCGACCGGTTCACTCGTCTGCCCGCTTGTAAAACTTGCACCAGTTTTCCCAACATCCTCTTCCGGGCCGGAGAATGTTACGTAGTAAATGACGAATTATTAACCAATCAGATTCGAGTATTTTAAAAGCGTATAGAAATTGATCCAAATAAGATTTAAATGCGTATAAAACGTTCTAATATACATAGAAAGTTCCGAAAAAGATCATTTAACCTAATTTTAAGTAAATATAACCACTATATGTATCGATTAAGCTGGTTTTCGGCTTAATATTTTTAGATTTTCTAGACAATTGCCGATTGAATACGATCTGATTTGACGTCAATGACATCAGACAAAAAAACCAGTACAAGAGCATTGAAAAAACCTTGCCGTCTAAATTTTCACTTGTTGTTATGAAACGTTACTTGATGGATGTGGCTTATACGTGGCTTTATACTTACACACGTTGAATTGAATCTTCAAAAGAGTGGTTTTCACCTTTATAGTTCAACAAACCCATCGATGGGGTTACAATGTCTTACAAATGTTTATTAAATTTCGCCGATCAACATTGGAAATTATAAATGGTTAGTTCCATATCCTAGGCAAAATATCCTCGGAACCAGTTTTTCCCCCAACCAGCAAATCTGTGTCAGGCACTCGAAAAAATATGAGCTTCATACATTGGTTCACTAAAGGATTGGACCCAGTAAAAACCATAACGGGGGAACATCCTAACAAAATATAGAACTTCTTTAGAGCTAAAGAGAGTTAGGGGCAGAGAGAAACCTTGTAACTAACACAACACACAATCTAGGAAGCACTAGATCACGCTGCCTTTAATTTGCCTCTTGAAACCAGACTACATTCAGAGAAAAAACTTGCTTGCTTTCGCTTGCTTGGCTGCAGTCAAGAGCAAGGTTGTATGCGGCATCTATTCCAGCCCTTGGCTGACATATACCACAGAGTGATCTACACGCTGCCATAAAATAAGGACTCCGTGTCCCAGTTTATGAGTTCCACAAAATGCGCATACGGCAAATCGCGGACTTCAAATACGTTCCGAGACCATGCAAAATTTTTTCTGGACCGAAGCCGTATGGTTTTCCACCAAAAACGTAAACACGACAAACAAATTCACCTTCTGCAGCGGTTCTTTTGTGCTAGCAAAAATCTTTTAAACTGACGTCAATCTTTGCGCCGCAAAAGCTACCGGCCTTTCCTGTCAGGTCAACCAATGAACCATATGAAGGGTTTTTTGAAACTTTGAGAATAACACCGAAGTGCACTGCTATTCTAACTGACAAGCAAATTCTTCAACATTTGATAATTCTGTGGTACAATAGTACATATTAGTCTGGGGGCTATTGATTTGGTGCAGCTGATCAAGTTCATTTTTTGTTAAATTAATATAGTTCATTTTCATTTACCATTATTTCATTCATCATTTAGTTCTTGTTCTGAAGATCAAATCTTATGTTTTCAGACTTTAAAATTTGTTTACATCCTGTGTATGATATCTTTTGTCTGTTCATGTTGTCTCGTGATTTTAAGTTGCCGCAATTGGAAATGTAGTATTGTGAACAAATTGTTGATCATTTTAGTTAATCTTATTTTGGAATCCTTCTTCTCACTTTTTCAATTCAATTTAGTTGTCTCTCTCTTAAACTAGATTTCGATCCGCCAAGAATCTTAGTTTAGACTAGATAAAATTTAATCTTATTTCGCTAAGCGAAATACCCATTAGATAAAAGAGTGCACTTTCGCTCCGCCAAATCTACCCATATTCTGTAACCAGAATATTAAATTCACAAGCAACAAAATTTAGTATCGATCCACTCCGCGAATTCACTAATAAATTGCCGTTGCGGATTGAGCAATTCGGCACCTCGAATCAACTCAATACTACAGATTGTTAATCTGTACGACATGGCGCAGTCAGCTCGAGAATCTAGAAAAACACCGTTGTTGATAGAGCCATTTTGGGAACGGCCAACATCGGACCAACCAATCAGATGGGAGAAATGGCGGATTCAAGTAAAACTAGCGATTCTCGCGCGAGAGAATATCACAGTAGAGACGCTGTTAAAACCAAAACCAACGACAGTCCAATTGCCAGCGGAACCGAAGTACGAGATGCCAATTGAAGATGCAACAGACGATACGGAGAGAGACCGTCAGATTAGAAACAATCAATTGAAGTTGCAACGGGACTTAAAATTTCAAAAGATAACAGAAGCGGGAATACTATGCGGGGAACTACCATGGACTCCGTGCGATCAAAAACGTGTATCTCTTTTGTACTTAAGCATTGGTACGGAGGGAAGACGCCTACTTACACAAAAATTTTCTCATGACAATATTTACGACCTGACTACTCTCAAACTTTGGGAAATGATGGAGATAGCTTTTATCCGTCCCAGAAATATCACATTTGATCGATATGTGTTTTTTTCTCGAAAACAGAAAAAAGGTGGAACTGTAGAACAATTCTATAGCATCCTAAAAGAATTGGCTGAAAACTGCGACTTTGAGAATCTAGAGGAGGCAATCATCACAGACACTTTTCAACACAAACATGTTGGATGATGATATTCAACGGGAACTTCTACCGGATACAGTTGATCCTGAAAGAGCATTTAGCATTGCAGTCAACATGGAAATGGGTAATCAGAGTCAGCAGAGAATGTCATCTAATAGCGGTGCAACTGGCAGTACAATGAACGCAATACAACAATTCAATCGATTTCGCGGCGCGGGTGTGCGTGGAAATCAATCAAGTTGAGCAGTAGTCAACCGTGCATCAGCTGGACAATGTCGAGGTTGTGGTCAGTTTTAGACAACAACGCACCGTCAGGTTTGCCCTGCAATGGGTAAGAAATGCAATCACTGTGGTTTGCAAAACCATTTTGCAAAACCATTTTGCAATGATAGGAAAATTCAGAAAGCAAAAATCACAGTCGTAGCTGATGGGTTTCGACCAATACTAGGACGAGATCTTTTTGATCAACTAGGCATCACAGTATCTCAGAAACTTTTCCTGAATACAGAAGTCAATAACATAGGTCAACCTTGTGCAATAAAAAGATCGCTTGCAAAGGAATTTCCAGAATTGATATCCAGAATTGGAAAATCTAAAAACCACACGTTTAATTCAAAATTTCACAAAAATTATCAAGTTACACATCAAAAAGGAAGGAAGGTGCCAATACATCTTCAACCGAAAGTGAAAATGGAACTTGAAAAATTGCTAAACGAAGGACATATAGAAAAATTAAACAATTGTTCTGATCAATTTTTCATCTCTCCAATTTTTCATTACAGTAAAAAAGGATCAATCAATCACAATAGCACTCGATTCCAAAATCCTAAATAAAGCCATTCATAAAAACAAGTATCAAATGCCCAATAGAGACTCGCTAATTCAAACAATCTCACAAACACTGTCAACGGCGCCGCAAGAGACTGCTTATTTTGCGACTCTTGATTTGCAGTACGCTTATAGTCAACTTAAGTTACACAGTGATACGGCCCGCCATTGTAACTTTAATATCGTTAGCGCAGATATGAATGGCACTTATCGTTTTAAAACTGGATTTTACGGTCTTACAGATATGCCAGCTGAATTCCAAAAAGCTATTGATTGCACCCTTGCAGGTCTGGATAATACTTTCTGTTTCTTAGACGATATACTGATAGTGAGCAGAGGTGGAATAGAAAAACACCTGGATTTGGTACGAAAATGTCTAATAAAACTAAATCAAGAAAATCTCCGAATAAACCTTGCAAAATGTTACTTTGCAAAAGAAAAAATCGAATGGCTTGGACATGATATTACACAATCAGGTGTAACTCCACTTTCAAGCAAAACGGCTGCAATCGGAAAATTATCAGCACCTACCAATCTTGAAAAAATTCGATCGTTTATGGGTTCAGTACACCATTTAGGAAAATTCAATCCAAATTTGTCACAATTATGTTACCCTCTCCGACCTCTGCTTAAAAAAATTCTCTGGACGGACGAGCATGAAAAACAGTTCTCCTCGATTAAAGAACAGATTGCGGAAACTACCGAAAACAAACATTTTAATCCGGAATTAGAAACACGAATTAAATTAAACAGAAAGAGCCTCAAATAATCCAAATTCCTCTAACAAATTATGCAGTGAGTTCGGGAATACTATGCGGGGAACGACCATGGACTCCGTGCGATCAAAAATGTGTATCTCTTTTGTACCTAAGCATTGGTACGGAGGGAAGATGCCTACTTACACAAAAATTTTCTCATGACAATATTTACAACCTGACTACTCTAGAACTTTGGGAAAAGATGGAGATAGCTTTTATCCGTCCAAGAAATATCACATTTGATCGATATGTGTTCTTTTCTTGAAAGCAGAAAAAGGGTGAAACAGTAGAACAATTCTATAGCATCTTAAAAGAAATGGCTGAAAATTGCGACTTTGAAAATCGTGAGGAGGCAATCATCAGAGACATTTTCATCACAAACATGTTGGATGATGATATTCAACGGGAACTTCTACGGGATACAGTTGATCCTGAAAGAGCACTTAGCATTGCAGTCAACATGGAAATGGGTAATCAGAATCAGCAGAGAATATCATCTAATAACGGTGCAACTGGCAGTACAGTGAACGCAATACAAAAATTCGATCGAATTCGCGGCGCGGGTGTGCGTGGAAATCAATCAAGTAGAGCAGTAGTCAACCGTGCATCAGTTAGACAATGTCGAGGTTGTGGTCAAGTTTGGACAACAACGCACCGTCAGGTTTGCCCTGCAATGGGTAAGAAATGCAATCTCTGTGGTTTGCAAAACCATTTTGCTAAGATATGTCGGCGAAAACTTAATATTACACGAAATACACAACAAACCAATCGCATTAACAATGTAGAAACTGCTGAAACATCAAATCAAAATTCAAGTAAGGAAATTCAGAACGTCAATGATATAAATTATAATGAACAACTTAATTCAGACGATGATTCTTCAGATGACAATTACGTTGCAACAGTCGAAAACATTAGTTCACCGAATGTAGCACTAAAAAATTTGTCGAAAACGATCGGAAACACAAATTGTGATTTACTGCTCGATTCCAAGAGTCGCTTGCAAGAGAAATAATGTACAATTGTGCGCAATCACAATGTTCGGAGAAAAAACCATTAGAAATGAAGTCCTTTTCTAATGATGTTGTCCAAACTCTAGGCACCTTAAAAACGCCAGTAAAATGCAATGATTGGAAAATTCAGAAAGCAAAAGTCACAGTCGTAGCTGATGGGTTTCGACAAATAATAGGACGAGATCTTTTTGATCAATTAGGCATCACAGTATCTCAGAAAACCTTTCCCGAATACAGAAGTCAATAACATAGATCAACCTTGTGCAATAAAAAGATCGCTTGCAAAGGGGTTTCCAGATTTGATATCCAGAATCGGAAAATCTGAAAACCACACGGTTAATTCAAAATTTCAGAAAAATTATGGAGTTATACATCAAAAAGGAGGGAAGGTGCCAATACATCTTCAACCGAAAGTGAAAATTGAACTTGAAAAATTGCTAAACAAAAGACATATAGAAAAATTAAACAATTGTTCTGATCAATTTTTCATCACTCCAATTGTCATTACAGTAAAAAAGGATCAATCAATCACAATAGCACTCGATTCCAAAATCCTAAATAAAGACATTCAAAAAAACAAGGATCAAATGCCCAATATCGACTCGCTAATTCAAACAATCTCACAAACACTGTCAACGGCGCCGCAAGAGACTGCTTATTTTACGACTCTTGATTTGCAGTACGCTTATAGTCAACTTAAGTTACACAGAGATACGGCCCGCCATTGTAACTTTAATATCGTTAGCGGAGACATGACTGGCACATATCGTTTTGAAACCGGATTTTACGGTCTTACAGATATGCCAGCTGAATTCCAAAAAGCTATTGATTGCACCCTCGCAGGTCTGGATGATACTTTCTGTTTCTTAAACGATATATTGATGGTGACCAGAGGTGGAAATTTGGTACGAAAATGTCTAATAAAACTAGATCAAGAAAATCTCCAAATAAACCTTGCAAAATGTCACTTTGCAAAAGAAAAAATCGAATGGCTTGGATATAATATTACACAATCAGTTTTAACTCCACTTTCAAGCAAAACGGATGCAATCGGAAAATTATCAGCACCTACCAATCTTAAAAAACTTCGATCGTTTTTGGGTTCAGTACACCATTTAGGAAAATTCATTCCAAATTTGTCACAACTATGTTACCCTCTCCGACCTCTGCTTAAGAAAAATTCAAAATTTCTCTGGACGGACGAGCATGAAAAACAGTTCTCCTTGATTAAAGAACAAGTTGCGGAATCTACCGAAAACAAACATTTAAACCCGGAATTAGAAACACGAATTAAATGCGATGCTTCACGTAAGGGTTTGGGATGTGCATTAGAACAACGAACACCTAATTGTTGACATACAGTAGCAAATGCGTCACGATTTTTGAATTCTGTTGAGGACAGATATAGCATAAATGAGCTCGAATTTTTGGGTGTTGTCTGGTCCGTGGAACACTTTAAATATTATTCATACGGCAAACCCTTTACTGTAATAACTGATCATAAGGCTCTTGTCTCAATCATGAGAGAGAACAGATCTAACAAATCATATAATAGTAGATTGACACTTTGGGTAGATCATCTTCCTGGCTCAAAAATGGGATTGGTGGATTACATCTCTCGCGACCCGCAACAAAAAGCTGTTAATATATCTGCATATGACGAGAAATTTTTAGTAGCAAAATTGGATGTAATTAAACGCGGTGCGAAACGCTTATTATTAAGCGCCAAAAATTACGTCGATTTCGCAGCGCGAAATCCGCTTACAGAAAGAGCCTCAAATAATCCAAATTCCTCATACAAATTATGCAGTGAATTCGGGAATACTATGCGGGGAACGACCATGGACTCCGTGCGATCAAAAATGTGTATCTCTTTTGTACTTAAGCATTGGTACGGAGGGAAGACGCCTACTTACACAAAAATTTTCTCATGACAATTTTTACGACCTGACTACTCTCAAACTTTGGGAAATGATGGAGATAGCTTTTATCCGTCCAAAAAATATCACATTTGATCGATATGAGTTTTTTTCTTGAAAGCAGAAAAAGGGTGAAAGAGTAGAACAATTCCATAGCATCCTAAACGAAATGGCTGAAAATTGCGACTTTGAAAATCGTAAGGAGGCAATCATCAGAGACATTTTCATCACAAACATGTTGGATGATGATATTCAACGGGAACTTCTACGGGATACAGTTGATCCTGAAAGAGCACTTAGCATTGCAGTCAACATGGAAATGGGTAATCAGAATCAGCAGAGAATATCATCTAATAACGGTGCAACTGGCAGTACAGTGAACGCAATACAAAAATTCGATCCATTTCGCGGCGCGGGTGTGCGTGGAAATCAATCAAGTAGAGCAGTAGTCAACCGTGCATCAGTTGGACAACGTCGATGTTGTGGTCAAGTTTGGACAACAACGCACCGTCAGGTTTGCCCTGCAATGGGTAAGAAATGCAATCACTGTGGTTTGCAAAACAATTTTGCTAAGATATGTCGGCGAAAACTTAATAATACACGAAATACACAACAAACCAATCGCAATAACAATGTAGAAACCGCTGAAACATCAAATCAAAATTCAAGTAAGGAAATTCAGAACGTCAATTATATAAATTATAATGAACAACTTAATTCAGACTATGATTCTTCAGATGACAATTACGTTGCCACAGTCGAAAATATTAGTTCACCGAATATAGCACTGAAAAATTTGTCGATAGCGATCGGAAACACAAATTGTGATTTACTTCTCGATTCCAGTGGTTGTACTATTATTAATATGTTGCTTGCAAGAGAAATAATGTAAAATTGTGTGCAATCACAATGGTCAGAGAAAAAACCATTAGCATTGAAGTCCTTTGCTAATGATGTTGTCCAAACTCTAGGCACCTTATAAACGCCAGTAAAATGCAATGATTGGAAAATTCAGAAAGCAAAAATCACAGTCGTAGCTGATGGGTTTCGACCAATACTAGGACGAGATCTTTTTGATCAATTAGGCATCACAGTATCTCAGAAACCTTTCTCGAATACAGAAGTCAATAACATAGATCAACCTTGTGCAATCAAAAGATCGCTTGCAAAGTAATTAACAGATTTGATATCCAGAATCGGAAAATCTGAAAACCACACGGTTAATTCAAAATTTCACAAAAATTATCGAGTTATACATCAAAAACGAGGGAAGGTGCCAATACATCTTCAACCGAAAGTGAAAACTGAACTTGAAAAATTGCTAAACGAAGCACATATAGAAAAATGAAACAATTGTTCTGATCAATTTTTCATCTCTCCAATTGTCATTACAGTAAAAAAGGATCAATCAATCACAATAGCACTCGATTCCAAAATCCTAAATAAAGTCATTCATAAAAACAAGTATCAAATGCCCAATATCGACTCGCTAATTCAAACAATCTCACAAACACTGTCAACGGCGCCGCAGGAGACTGCTTATTTTACGACTCTTGATTTGCAGTACGCTTATAGTCAACTTAAGATACACAGTGATACGGCCCGCCATTGTAACTTTAATAACGTTAGCGGAGATATGACTGGCACATATCGTTTTCAAACTGGATTTTACGGTCTTACAGATATGCCAGCTGAATTCCATAAAGCTATTGATTGCACCCTTGCAGGTCTGGATATTGCTTTCTGTTTCTTTGACGATATATTGATAGTGAGCAGAGGTGGAATACAAAAACATCTGGATTTGGTACGAAAATGTCTAGTAAAACTAGATCAAGAAAATCTCCGAAAAAACCTTGCAAAATGTCACTTTGCAAACGAAAAAATCGAATGGCTTGGACATAATATTACACAATCAGGTGTAACTCCACTTTCAAGCAAAACGGATGCAATCGGAAAATTATCAGCACCTACCAATCTTAAAAAAACTTTGATCGTTTATGGGTTCAGTACACCATTTAGGAAAATTAATTCCAAATTTGTCACAACTATGTTACCCTCTCCGACCTCTGCTTAAGAAAAATTCAAAATTTCTCTGGACGGACGAGCATGAAAAACAGTTCTCCTTGATTAAAGAACAAGTTGCGGAAACTACCGAAAACAAACATTTTAACCCGGAATTAGAAACACGAATTAAATGCGATGCTTCACGTAAGGGTTTGGGTTGTGCATTAGAACAACGGACACCTAATTGTTGGCATACAGTAGCAATTGCGTCACGATTTTTGAATTCTGTTGAGGACAGATATAGCATAAATGAGATCGAACTTTTGGGTGTTGTCTGGTCCGTGGAACACTTTAAATATTATTCATACGGCAAACCCTTTACTGTAATAACTGATCATAGGGCTCTTGTCTCAATCATGAGAGAGAACAGATCTAACAAATCATATAATAGTAGATTGACACCTTGGGTAGATCGATTACTACCATTTGATTTTTTATTTGATCATCTCCTTGGCTCAAAAATGGGATTGGTGGATTATAACTCTCGCGACCCGCAACAAAAAGCTGTTAATATATCTGCATATGACAAGCAATTTATAGTAGCAAAATTGGATTTAATTAAACGCGGTGCGAAACGCTTCTTATTAAGCGCCGAAAATTACGTCGATTTCGCAGCGCGAAATCCGCCCACAGAAAGAGCCTCAAATAATCCAAATTCCTCTAACAAATTATGCAGTGAGTTCGGGAATACTATGCGGGGAACGACCATGGACTCCGTGCGATCAAAAATGTGTATCTCTTTTGTACCTAAGCATTGGTACGGAGGGAAGATGCCTACTTACACAAAAATTTTCTCATGACAATATTTACAACCTGACTACTCTAGAACTTTGGGAAAAGATGGAGATAGCTTTTATCCGTCCAAGAAATATCACATTTGATCGATATGTGTTCTTTTCTTGAAAGCAGAAAAAGGGTGAAACAGTAGAACAATTCTATAGCATCTTAAAAGAAATGGCTGAAAATTGCGACATTGAAAATCGTGAGGAGGCAATCATCAGAGACAATTTCATCACAAACATGTTGGATGATGATAATCGACGGGAACTTCTACGGGATACAGTTGATCCTGAAAGAGCACTTAGCATTGCAGTCAACATGGAAATGGGTAATCAGAATCAGCAGAGAATATCATCTAATAACGGTGCAACTGGCAGTACAGTGAACGCAATACAACAATTCAATCGATTTCGCGGCGCGGGTGTGCGTGGAAATCAATCAAGTAGAGCAGTAGTCAACCGTGCATCAGTTGGACAATGTCGAGGTTGTGGTCAAGTTTGGACAACAACGCACCGTCAGGTTTGCCCTGCAATGGGTAAGAAATGCAATCACTGTGGTTTGCAAAACCATTTTGCTAAGATATGTCGGCGAAAACTTAATAATACACGAAATACACAACAAACCAATCGCATTAACAATGTAGAAACTGCTGAAACATCAAATCAAAATTCAAGTAAGGAAATTCAGAACGTCAATTATTTAAATTATAATGAACAACTTAATTCAGACTATGATTCTTCAGATGACAATTACGTTGCCACAGTCGAAAATATTAGTTCACCGAATTTAGCACTGAAAAATTTGTCGATAACGATCGGAAACACAAATTGTGATTTACTTCTCGATTCCAGTAGTGGTTGTACTATTATTAATATGTCGCTTGCAAGAGAAATAATGTACAATTGTGTGCAATCACAATGGTCAGAGAAAAAACCATTAGCATTGAAGTCCTTTTCTAACGATGTTGTCCAAACTCTAGGCACCTTAAAAACGGCAGTAAAATGCAATGATTGGAAAATTCAGAAAGCAAAAATCACAGTCGTAGTTGATGGGTTTCGACCAATACTAGGACGAGATCTTTTTGATCAATTAGGCATTACAGTATCTCAGAAACCTTTCCCGAATACAGAAGTCAATAACATAGATCAACCTTGTGCAATAAAAAGATCGCTTGCAAAGGAATTTCCAGATTTGATATCCAGAATTGGAAAATCTAAAAACCACACGGTTATTTCAAAATTTCACAGAAATTATCGATTTATACAACTAAAGGAAGGAAGGTGCCAAAACATCTTCAACCGAAAGTGAAAATTGAACTTGAAAAATTGCTAAACGAAGGACATATAGAAAAATTAAACAATTGTTCTGATCAATTCTTCATCTCTCCAATTGTCATTACAGTAAAAAAAAGATCAATCAATCACAATAGCTCTCGATTCCAAAATCCTAAATAAAGCCATTCATAAAAACAAGTATCAAATGCCCAATATAAACTCGCTAATTCAAACAATCTCGCAAACACTGTCAACGGCGCCGCAAGAGACTGCTTATTTTACGACTCTTGATTTGCAGTACGCTTATAGTCAACCTAAGTTACACAGTGATACGGCCCGCCATTGTAACTTTAATATCGTTAGCGGAGATATGACTGGCACATAGGGTTTTAAAACTTGATTTTACGGTCTTACAGATATGCCAGCTGAATTCCAAAAAGCTATTGATTGCACCCTTGCAGGTTTGGATAATACTTTCTGTTTCTTAGACGATATATTGATAGTGAGCAGAGGTGGAATAGAAAAACACCTGGATTTGGTACGAAAATGTCTAATAAAACTAGATCAAGAAAATCTCCGAATAAACCTTGCAAAATGTCACTTTGCAAAAGAAAAAATCGAATGGCTTGGACATAATATTACACTATCAGGTGTAACTCCACTTTCAAGCAAGACGGATGCAATAGGAAAATTATCAGCACCTACCAATCATAAAAAAACTTCGATCGTTTATGGGTTCAGTACACCATTTAGGAAAATTCATTCCAAATTTGTCACAACTATGTTACCCTCTCCGACCTCTGCTTAAGAAAAATTCAAAAATTCTCTGGACGGACGAGCATGAAAAACAGTTCTCCTTGATTAAAGAACAAGTTGCGGAATCTACCGAAAACAAACATTTAAACCCGGAATTAGAAACACGAATTAAATGCGATGCTTCACGTAAGGGTTTGGGATGTGCATTAGAACAACGAACACCTAATTGTTGACATACAGTAGCAATTGCGTCACGATTTTTGAATTCTGTTGAGGACAGATATAGCATAAATGAGCTCGAATTTTTGGGTGTTGTCTGGTCCGTGGAACACTTTAAATATTTTTTATACGGCAAACCCTTTACTGTAATGATGGATCATAGGGCTCTTGTCTCAATCATGAGAGAGAACAGATCTAACAAATCATATAATAGTAGATTGACACTTTGGGCAGATCGATTACTACCATTTGATTTTTCAATTGATCATCTCCCTGGCTCAAAAGTGAGATTGGTGGATTATATCTCTCGCGACCCGCAACAAAAAGTTGTTAATATATCTGCATATGACAAGCAATTTATAGTAACAAAATTGGATGTAATTAAACGCGGTGCGAAACGCTTATTATCAAGCACCAAAAATTACGTCGATTTCTTAGCGTGAAATCCGCTTACAGAAAGAGCCTCAAATAATCCAAATTCCTGTAACAAATTATGCAGTGAATTCGCACCGCAAAATCCAGAATATTCTACAATTACGAAAAATAATAACTCAATTAACGAATTAACACCGAATAACTTAAATTTCAATCACAAAATCGAGACAGCTGATATTCCTCACTCGCTTTTTTGCCTTGAATCGTTCTACCAAACAGTCGCTACCTGAATTAAACAGTTTCCAACGAATCGCAAAAAAATTCAATAAAGTCTACATGATTCTCAATCAAATTCCGACGATGAAACATTGATGAAAGTCAAACAATCGACGCCCTCCAGAGTACGATTTGCAGAAGCAGGACCGTCATCAGCCCAAACAGTACCCGCAACTCCAATCACATCTACCACTGATACGACAACAGTCACTTCGCCTTCAGTAGATGATCTATACTTGGACTCCTTCAATTTCACCCTCTCAAAGATCTTTTCTAGTTCCCTGATGGCTAGCCTTACAACAAAGGACGCGATTCTGAAAGAGATACGAGATTGCATCCTGACCAAAAATGAGGACCGATGCAAGCAGATATCAGCCTATATACATTCCTTCTGGAAAGACCTACATGTTAAGAACGGATGTGTCTGCATTGATGACAGGATTGACCTTCCCCATGCAATCAAAGACGCATACGTGGACGCCATCCATGCAACTCATCCTGGAACCTGGGGGATAACCGATATGGCAACTCACGCGTGGTGGCCATATATGCACAGGGACATAGCTACAAAAACTGCAAAATTCAAATTGATTTTGGAGGATCAGTTTATAATGAAAGAAGTCAAGAGTTTTACTTTCTTGCATGTATTGATCGATTTTCAAAATTTCCAACAGCAGAAGTATTTGATAGAGCTAATGCAGATAATATTTTGAAATTTCTTCAAGAATATGTTTTGCTGCACGGTATACCCCGTAAAATTAGATTGGATCAAGCTCGATGTCAAACGGGACAACAAGTTAAAACATTTTGTAGTCAAAATAACATACAGTTAATTGAAGCTCCAATACACAATCACAGAGCAATTGGCTTGGTTGAAAAGCTAATTCAAACAATCAAGAATCGCTTAGCTTGCATTAAAACGGCGGCGCAAAGTCAATTCAATGTGAAAGCATCAATAAATTCAATAATTTATCAGCTCCGAATAAGTCGTCAGAAGACTATTAATATATCACCATTTGAGGCACATTTTGGTAGAAAAGCGAATACTCCGTTAAGTAATATAACGACTAAACCAGACCCAAAAAGTCTAACCTAAAAAAATATTTAAAATAAATATTTAGATTTGGAGACTGTCCGATGGGAGGAACTCATTGCACATGAAAATTGGAATAATGAAGGACGCAGCGACATAGAAATTGAGATGAACAAAGACAGACTGAGCAAAGATGCGACAAAAAGAAGAAACGAGGACCCGAACAAGGAATCAAGAGTGATTCCCCACCCAGACGTAGGACAATCAGTACCCCGAAGAGAAGCTTCATTAGATGTAAAACTTGCGAAAAAGAGACCGCGCACAAAACGATCCAAGAAAAGTCTCGATGGCTTATACGACGTGTTAGCGCCTGCATCTTCGGTAATAAAAGCAAATACATTCACCTCAGTCATTAAAGAACCAGGAAAAAGAGATGTAACTATCAGAAATTCAAACTTAGCGAAATTTGGCACAAAAGCTGAACGTGGAACCGAACTACAGGTCTATGCAAATCGACGTCCAAAGATACCAATGGGAAAAACAACCGAGTAACTGATCAGCCATCACGCGAAAGAATCAAGGAAGAAGCTAGACGGAGGAAAACGTATGAAGCACAGAAAACTAGCCAGTGATGTCAGTACGGTTTCTTCAATACATTCTAATGCCACACGCGCTCTTCGGGTACGAATGCCCACTAAACCAAAAAGACCATTATCAACAGAACCGCCAAAACAACCCACCGGAATAAGTAGTGATTTGCGCTGCCAATGGAGATGCCAACTACTTCAATTGTTATAGCGCAGCCACCTAGCAGACCAAAACGTAAAGCCGCTACAAAAGCCTCTGTAGCATTAATTCCTTCAAAACGAAAACGTTCAACACTCTCGGTTACCGAATCAGATGAATCCGCCACATCAGTACAAACTTGCCCCTTACAACATCCAGTACTGGTGTAATTGGGAGAAACAAAAGAAGACAAATCCTCAAGCAACAACAAATCCAAAACAAATCGATAATTTCCGCCATAAAGACAGCCGCTGCCCAAACTCATCAAAACGAAACTGACTTTACAGTCGGCCCATGTTCACCAACACCATCGTATCCTTCTCAATTCTACGTCTCGCCCAATTATGAAGGACCAGAATTATCGATGACGGAGGGTGAGGCCGATAGATATTATGAAAATGATAGCGATTAAAAACATTTAAGCATAACTGTTGACATTTAAAACAATTCTGATTCAAAACGATATAGTATTAATTATTTAACCAGTACATATGATTATTAATTTTCTGATAAATAACTTTGTCAATTTCTTTCGTCAAGGGGGAAATGTGGTAAAATAGTACATATTAGTCTGGGGGCTATTGATTTGGTGCAGCTAATCAAGATCATTTTATGTTAAATTAATTTAGTTCATTTTCATTTACCCTTATTTCATTCATCATTTAGTTCTTGTTCTGATGATCAAATCTTATGTTTTCATACTTTTAAAATTTGTTTACATCCTGTGTATGATATCTTTTGTCTGTTCATGTTGTCTCGTGATTTTAAGTTGCCGCAATTGGAAATGTAGTATTGTGAACAAATTGTTGATCAGTTTAGTTAATCTTATTTTGGAATCATTCCTCTCACTTTTTCGATTCAATATATTTGTCTCTCTTAAACTAGATTTCGATCCGCCAAGAGTCTTAGTTTAGACTAGATAAAATTTAAACTTATTTCGCTAAGCGAAATACCCATTAAATTAAACAGTGCACTTTCGCTCCGCCAAATCTACCCATATTCTGTAACCAGAATATTAAATTCACAAGCAACAAAATTTAGTGTCGATCCGGTCCGCAAATTCACTAATAAATTGCCGTTGCGGATTGAGCAATTCGGCACCGCGAATCAACTCAATTCTACAGATTGTTAATATGTACGACATGGCGCAGTCAGCTCGAGAATAAAAAAAAACCGTTGTCGATAGAGCCATTTTGGGAACGGCCAACATCGGACCCACCAATCAGATGGGAGAAATGGCGGATTCAAGTAAAACTAGCGATTCTCGCGCGAGAGAATATCACAGTAGACACGCTGTTACAACCAAAACCAACGACAGTCCGATTGCCGGCCGTTATCCAAGTCAGTGTCGGTCACTCCTCTACGAAGAAGAGCAGCAATGCCTATTGCAAACGATGCTCTAGATCGTGAGAACCAAATCAAATTCGAGCATTTTTTGGGCAATAATTACAGAAATAATTTCATTTCATCTGCCTAGCTAATTACAGAGAAGCCATTTTCATTCAATTTTGTCAGCTAATAGAAAATGGCAGCCTTCAACATGTTATTTTGTCTCACCCAATGCGCGGGTAGCTCAGATTGCATAATTCGTCGAAGAGAATTGAACAAATAAGGCAGTTCTTAAAGAAAGAAAGAGCATTGAAGAATGCGTTTCAAATCAACATTTTGAATCATTGCAATCAGAATGAACTGCCAACAGGCAGAGAGATGATTAACTATGATTAAAAAACGGCCAATTCGCGAAGTTCTTCATTTAAAATAAGATTTTGGAGATCAGGGCTTTTGATAAGCTTTAAGGAAACTGATCTACAATCAAATTTTCATTTTTTAAAAAAATCACAGCGCTTATTATCCCGGGCCGAGGAATTTGGCCAAATTTATGTAAGATCAGCGGCAACTAGCGTTGACAAGTCGGAAAATTCACCGCAATTTTCTTACATAATTTTGCGTTGAATGCGTTGAATTTAAAGGCGAAAATTCAACGCATTCAACGCAAAATTATGTAAGAAATGACGATGAATTTGTCAACGCTAGTTGCCGCTGATGTTACAAATTTAGCGTTGAATTTAGCGTAGATCTTACATATTTAGCGTAGAATTTAGCGTAGATCTTACATATTTAGCGTTGAATTTAGCGTAGATCTTACATATTCAGCGTAGAATTTAGCGTAGATCTTACATAATTAGCGTTGAATTTAGCGTAGATCTTACATAATTTTGCGTTGAATTTAGCGTTGATCTTACAAAAAAGCAACGCGTAGAACTCTGGGTATGGGACTCGAACCACTGACCTCCTGTTTACTTGTCGCCCCTTCTACCATTGCGCCACTTTAACTTGGTTTCCTTAAGAGCCGCAATCCTTATAAAACTTAGATCTTACATATTTTGCGTTGAATTTAGCGTAGATCTTACATATTTTGCGTTGACTTTAGCGTAGATCTTACATATTTTGCATTGAACTTAGCATAGAACTTGCATATATTTCGTTGAATTTAGCCTAGATCTTAAATATTTTTCGTTGAATTTAGCCGAGCTCTTACATAATGTCAACGTGTTCAACGCATTTATCGTGTGAGAAGTACTGGGAAAAATTTAAAAATTTTTTTAAGTTTTGAAAAAAAATTGAATTCCTAAAATGGTCTGAAATGGTTTTTGCACCGTAGGAGAGCAAATGGCTATTTTTTGCTGACTTCATTTTTCTCAATTGTGCAGTATAGGGGTCGAAACAGTAAAAAAAATTAATTTATCCAAAAAAATTTGAAAAATTTGAAATCATCAAATGGTCTGAATTGAATTTTGCACTATAAAAGAGCACTAAAAAAGTATTTTTCTGACTTGTTACTCATCTTTGGAGTATAGGGTTCGAAAGAGTGAAAAAAAAATTTTCGAAAAAACTTGAAAAATATTTGAAATCGTTAAATGGTCTGAAACGGATTTTGCACTATAAAAGAGCACTAAAAAGTGATTTTTCTCACCTGTGCAGTATAAGGTCGAAACAGTTAAAAAATTAACTTTTTGAATAAACTTGAGAAATTTGAAATCGTAAAATGGACTCAATTGGATTTTGCACTATAAAATAGCACTAAAAAAGATTTTTCTCTGACTTCACGTTTCTTACCGTTGCAGCATAGGGGTCAAAAAACAGAGAGAAAATTGATTTTTCGAAAAAAAAACTTGGAAAAGTTTTGAAATCGAAAAAATGGTCTCAAATGGATTTTGCACTATAAAAGAGCACTAAAAATTGGTTTTTTGCTGACTTCGCTTTTCTCACCTGTGAAGTATAGGGGTCGAAACAGTGAAAAAATTGTTTTTGAAAAAAAACTTGAAAAACTTTTGAAATCAAAAAGTGGTCTGAACTGGAATTCAAAAAATTCAACCTTAAATTCAACGCTAAATATGTAAGATCTACGTTAAATTTCAACGCAAAATTATGTAAGATTGGCGTTGAATGCGTTGAGTATATGTAAGATCTACGCTAATTTCAACGCTAAATATGTAAGATCTACTCTAAAATTCAACGCAAAAAATGTAAGATTGGCGTTGAATGCGTTGAATTTATGTAAGATCTGCGCTAATTTCAACGCTAAATATGTAAGATCTACGCCAAAATTCAACGCTAAATTTGTAAGATTGGCGTTGAATGCGTTGAATTTGTGTAAGATCTACGCTAAATTCAACGCTAAATATGTAAGATCTACGCTAAAATTCAACGCTAAATATGTAAGATCAACGCCAAAATTTTACGCAAAATATGTAAGATTGGTGTTGAAAGCGTTATTTTTATGTAAGATGTACGCTAAATTCAACGCTAAATATGTAAGATCTACTCTAAAATTCAACGCTAAATATGTAAGATCTACGCCAAAATTCAACGCAAAAAATATAAGATTGGCGTTGAATGCGTTGAATTTATGTAAGATCTACGCTAATTTCAACGCTAAATATGTAAGATCTACGCCAAAATTCAACGCTAAATTTGTAAGATTGGCGTTGAATGCGTTGAATTTGTGTAAGATCTACGCTAAAATCAGCGCTAAATATGTAAGATCTACGCTAAAAATCAACGCTAAATAAGTAAGATCTGCGCAAAATTTCAATGCAAAATATGTAAAGTTGGCGTTGAATGCGTTGAATTTATGTAAGATCTACGCTAAATTCAAAGCTAAATATGTAAGATCTACGCTAAAATTCAACGCTAAATATGTAAGATCTACGCCAAAAATTCAACGCAAAATTATGTAAGATTGGCGTTGAATGTGTTGAATTTATGTAGGTTCGACGCTGAATTCAACGCTAAATATGTAAGATCTACACCAAATTTCAACGCTAAATTTGTAAGATTGGCGTTGAATGCGTTGAATTTGTGTAAGATCTACGCTAAAATCAACGCTAAATATGTAAGATCTACGCTAAAATTCAACGCTAAATATGTAAGATCTACGCCAAAATTCAACGCAAAATTATGTAAGATTGACGTTGAATGCGTTGAATTTATGTAAGTTGTACGCTAAATTCAACGCTAAATATGTAAGATCTACGCCAAAATTCAACGCTAAATTTGTAAGATTGGCGTTGAAAGCGTTGAATTTATGTAAGATCTACGCTAAATTCAACGCTAAATATGTAAGATCTATGCTAAAATTCAACGCTAAATATGTAAGATCTACGCCAAAATTACACGCAAATTTATGTAAGATTGGCGTTGAATGCGTTGAATTTATGTAAGATCTACGCTAAATTCAACGCTAAATATGTAGGATCTATGCTAAAATTCAACGCTAAATATGTAAGATCTACGCCAAAATTCAACGCAAATTTATGTAAGATTGGCGTTGAATGTGTTGAATTTATGTAGGTTCGACGCTGAATTCAACGCTAAATATGTAAGATCTACACCAAATTTCAACGCAAAAAATGTAAAATTGGCGTTGAATGCGTTGAATTTATGTAAGATCTACGCTAATTTCAACGCTAAATATGTAAGATCTACGCCAAAATTCAACGCTAAATTTGTAAGATTGGCGTTGAATGCGTTGAATTTGTGTAAGATCTACGCTAAATTCAACGCTAAATATGTAAGATCTACGCTAAAATTCAACGCTAAATATGTAAGATCTACGCCAAAATTCAACGCAAAATTATGTAAGATTGACGTTGAATGCGTTGAATTTATGTAAGATGTACGCTAAATTCAACGCTAAATATGCAAGATCTACGCCAAAATTCAACGCTAAATTTGTAAGATTGGCGTTGAATGCGTTGAATTTATGTAAGATCTACGCTAAATTCAACGCTAAATATGTAAGATCTATGCTAAAATTCAACGCTAAATATGTAAGATCTACGCCAAAATTCAACGCAAATTTATGTAAGATTGGCGTTGAATGCGTTGAATTTATGTAAGATGTACGCTAAATTCAACGCTAAATATGTAAGATCTACGCTAAAATTCAACGCTAAATATGTAAGATCTACGCCAAAATTCAACGCAAATTTATGTAAGATTGGCATTGAATGCGTTGAATTTATGTAAGATGTACGCTAAATTCAACGCTAAATATGTAAGATCTACGTTAAATTCAACGCTAAATATGTAAGATCTATGCTAAAATTCAACGCTAAATATTTAAGATTGGCGTTGAATGCGTTGAATTTGTGTAAGATCTACGCTAAATTCAACGCTAAATATGTAAGATCTACGCTAAAATTCAACGCTAAATATGTAAAATCTACGCCAAAATTCAACGCAAAATTATGTAAGATTGACGTTGAATGCGTTGAATTTATGTAAGATGTACGCTAAATTCAACGCTAAATATGTAAGATCTACGCCAAAATTCAACGCTAAATTTGTAAGATTGGCGTTGAATGCGTTGAATTTATGTAAGATCTACGCTAAATTCAACGCTAAATATGTAAGATCTATGCTAAAATTCAACGCTAAATATGTAATATCTACGCCAAAATTCAACGCAAATTTATGTAAGATTGGCGTTGAATGCGTTGAATTTATGTAAGATGTACGCTACATTCAACGCTAAATATGTAAGATCTACGCTAAAATTCAACGCTAAATATGTAAGATCTACGCCAAAATTCAACGCAAATTTATGTAAGATTGGCATTGAATGCGTTGAATTTATGTAAGATGTACGCTAAATTCAACGCTAAATATGTAAGATCTACGTTAAATTCAACGCTAAATATGTAAGATCTATGCTAAAATTCAACGCTAAATATTTAAGATTGGCGTTGAATGCGTTGAATTTGTGTAAGATCTACGCTAAATTCAACGCTAAATATGTAAGATCTACGCTAAAATTCAACGGTAAATATGTAAGATCTGCGCCAAAATTCAACGCAAAATTATGTAAGATTGACGTTGAATGCGTTGAATTTATGTAAGATGTACGCTAAATTCAACGCTAAATATGTAAGATCTACGCCAAAATTCAACGCTAAATTTGTAAGATTGGCGTTGAATGCGTTGAATTTATGTAAGATCTACGCTAAATTCAACGCTAAATATGTAAGATCTATGCTAAAATTCAACGCTAAATATGTAAGATCTACGCCAAAATTCAACGCAAATTTATGTAAGATTGGCGTTGAATGCGTTGAATTTATGTAAGATGTACGCTAAATATGTAAGATCTACGCTAAAATTCAACGCTAAATATGTAAGATCAACGCCAAAATTCAACGCAAAGTTATGTAAGATTGGCGTTGAATGTGTTGAATTTATGTAGGTTCGACGCTGAATTCAACGCTAAATATGTAAGATCTACACCAAATTTCAACGCAAAAAATGTAAGATTTTTGTTGAATGCGTTGAATTTATGTAAGATCTACGCTAATTTCAACGCTAAATATGTAAGATCTACGCCAAAATTCAACGCTAAATTTGGAAGATTGGCGTTGAATGCGTTGAATTTGTGTAAGATCTACGCTAAGTTCAACGCTAAATATGTAAGATCTACGCTAAAATTCAACGCTAAATATGTAAGATCTACGCCAAAATTCAACGCAAAATTATGTAAGATTGACGTTGAATGCGTTGAATTTATGTAAGATGTACGCTAAATTCAACGCTAAATATGTAAGATCTACGCCAAAATTCAACGCTAAATTTGTAAGATTGGCGTTGAATGCGTTGAATTTATGTAAGATCTACGCTAAATTCAACGCTAAATATGTAAGATCTATGCTAAAATTCAACGCTAAATATGTAAGATCTACGCCAAAATTCAACGCAAATTTATGTAAGATTGGCGTTGAATGCGTTGAATTTATGTAAGATGTACGCTAAATTCAACGCTAAATATCTAAGATCTACGCTAAAATTCAACGCTAAATATGTAAGATCTACGCCAAAATTCAACGCAAATTTATGTAAGATTGGCATTGAATGCGTTGAATTTATGTAAGATGTACGCTAAATTCAACGCTAAATATGTAAGATCTACGTTAAATTCAACGCTAAATATGTAAGATCTATGCTAAAATTCAACGCTAAATATGTAAGATCTACGCCAAAATTCAACGCAAATTTATGTAAGATTAGCGTTGAATGCGTTGAATTTATGTAAGATGTACGCTAAATTCAACGCTAAATATGTAAGATCTACGCCAAAATTCAACGCAAAATTATGTAAGATTGGCGTTTAATGCACTGAATTTATGTAAGATCTACGCTCAAGCGTAGATCTTACATAAATTCAACGCATTCAACGCCAATCTTACATATTTTTGCGTTTTTTAGCGTTGACACCTCGGCTCGGGATGGTATATAACTGCGGCAAACAGTATGCAAAATGGGTGAAACCTTTCGTATGATCTTTCGTCGATGCCATTACACTGTTCGTCATCAGACAATAACTGTGCTACTACACCTTTACCAATAAAGACAGATAGCAAGACTAGATGAAGAATTAGGCGCATCTTGTATTGTTTAATCGTTTTCAAACGAATAATTGCAAGTATTTTATCAATTGATTCTCTGTTGAACAAAGAAGGTTTTGAGTTTGTTATCAGACTATTTTTCTGTAACCTAGCTGCATTGGTGTTGGCCGTCGAAAAATTGTTTGATCCTCAGATTTAATGAAGTCAAAAAGACTGGTCAAACTTCTGGTGATTACAGTAAAACTCTCAAGTCTAAACAACTTACAAATTATCATTCGGGGTCAGTTCACCAACGCACATTCGTAACACTAAGAATCCCATGGCTTCGCTTCAAATTTTTTTGCCTACAATTTGAAAAATGTTCTTGTTATATCAAATTTAACAGACTGTTTAAACTCAGCAATATTTGAAAAAATCAAATAGTTCAGAAAAAACCGTAAATACAACCTTTTTCTATATACTTCTGTGAAATCTCATAGCATTTGTTTTCTTTGATTGTGAGTAATGTTATTACCAGAATTAATGTTCTACTGACATTGAAAAAAATAATCATAAACAAACTGTGTAAAAATGGACGAATCTGGTCTCAAAAACTTCGAAAATTATAACATGAAACTTCAGCAGAAAAACCCTTGTGGCTTCAAGGGCTGTGAAAACTCTTTAAAACGGACATAGAACGAAAAGGCACTTGAGTCAAATATTTTTCTAATGTCCAAAAAGCTTGAGCACTTTGCTCTTTCATGGGTAACTTATGAGAATAAAAAACCAAAGACCATTTCTCAAAGAACCCAAACAAGTCTACATAACCAACATAAGATCCGCAAATTAGTTTTAGAAATTGATAGATGTGTTATACAATGTGTTAAAGCGACCATCACGTTGGATGTTGTTAGGATACACATTAATTGATGCGCAAGTTTATTGCAGATTTACGTTTATCAAGTTGAAAATTAGAAATTATCATCTAGAATAACCTTGATTACGTAAGATAAGTTCTACGTTGTCACAGACCTGTTTGAGTTTGATACCAGTTGTTTTAATTTCTGTAAAGATTCTATTCTGTCTCTGTCAGCAGCTATTTACTGCAACCCGGATCTGAGTCTCATGAGATTTAACTAATGAATCATGGTAGTTCCATTATGATTTTTACTACGTCAGGAGTTCAAATCATGGCACTTATTAGAAATTTCGTTTAAAGGTTCATGATAAAATTCGGAAGTCTCTCTCTGAACTTAAAGATCCATTTTTCTTTAAAAACTCTGTATAGGGTGAGCTTTTATGCTGTTTTTAGTCTGCATATCATGAAAACTGGAATCAGATTGGATCAGCTTTGCAAAACCTATTTGTAATGGTTTTTGATGAAAAACGCGATAGGCAATATAATGATCAAAATAATTATTCACATTGAGTTATTAATACACTTTGAATTTATTATCTAAAAAATTGTTCCATTAACTTTTGAAAAAATTTTTGAGACTGTTTTCCAGTTTGTTTTAGATTTCTGCTGTTTGTTCCTGTTAATTCCTTCTAGTGCTCAGCAAGTGTCGAGAAAGCTATAACTCTTGCCTACTGAAGGTACTGTTTACCTGTTGCCTGAATTGGATTACCAGACAGCTGCTGTCAACTCATCTCGGTAAGGGAAAGCTGGCATCATCTTAAACTATGAAAGCTGATGGCATCAGCAGGTTCACAATTGCCGAACGACACCCAGGTTGGAAACAAACTGTCCAGCCAGCCAAAATTTACAAGCATCAACAGAGAAGCATGAAACTCACTAATAACAAAATTGAACGCGCAAGTTGAGTTGACAAAGAGATCTACAACAATATCAAAGATTAAATTGAAATTAAATAAGTTGATGCAACTGTAAATTGCTAATTGCAAACATGATATTGATAAGATAAGTTCTAGAAAAAACAGCAGGGCTGAAAAAAGCCAAAATTTGTAGCTCCATTCTCAATTTGTGTTGGTGAATTTAAACGAAAAAGTATTGAATATCTGTCATACGGAATCTCTGCCATAGAAACTCTGAGTTTAATTGGAGAGTTTGTTTGCGTCATTCATAGAGGCATCTCCCTAATTTCAACATTCATTTCGAAATTATCGATTTTTCTCTGAATTTGTTCTGAACATAATGCGGAAAACTTTTCATGAACAGCGTCTTTTCCGGAAAAGACCTGACTCTGAGAGTTAACTTTACAAACTTGAGCTATATATTATCCCGTGAATAACCTGTTTCATGACTGTAGTTCTCTTTTAAAATTAGATTGTTATGATTCAGTGCTAAAAAATAATGTGACTAAGGTACGGGAGCACTCTTTGATTGCAAAAACATAATAGGATATTGAGATATAGGGATGACTTTTGCTGCAGAGTTATGCAGAACGCGTCTTTGTATGGAGTCATTTTTGAACCATCAAAACCCTTCAATCCTTTTTGTGAGAAAACTGCCAACCATTCACTGTGGCACACTGTTTGGTTTTTTGGAAGTCTTCATGTCAACGCACTCACTAAATTTATCATCATTTTGGTAAATAAGGCCGCGAAACAATTTTGTTGGGTGAAAAAACACTGAATAGTATCCAAACAAAGCAATTCCTTGAAGATGTCTTGAATGGACTTCAAAATTTTATAAAAAATCGATCTACAAAATGTGTAGGAAACAACGCAAGGTCGATGCTATCTGTTGTGGTAAACAACCTTTTGACCTTCATATTGAGAGAGCTTCAAAACTTCAATTCAAGATGACTTCTTCAACAAATGCAACAATAAATTACCACGTGATTTGAACTAAGAAATCATAATTTCATCTGATTTTATCAACAACACTCGTTTCTTTTTGAGCTTGAGTTCTTCTTAAGCATAAAGCACTTAAAGTCTTTAGAGCGTTTAAAGCAAGTCTAATCAACAAAAATAAGTGTTGCGACGCAACATTTAAAGGTCCGACGAAAATAGGTTAAGGATAAAATAGTCAAAGCATTAAGCACCCAAAGCATTCACTCTCTCAAAAATTTGTTGATAACCTAAAAGGGGAAACTTAAAGGGAAATTGAAAAGCGGACCCCCCACTAGATACCATCATCCCCCACATGTTATTCAAGTTGATTAACTTGTATAACTAGGTTGATTAACCTAACCAAGGGACCCGGCAGAGGATATCTAGTGGGGTAACTGTATACTCAAGTTTCTGCATATTTTTTTTTTGGAAAACTTCAGGGGAGGTCAATCTCTCTCCCTAGTTCTCATCGAGAACTCGGTTTTTTTAGCTTACTGTGCCACCTGAAGTACTAAGAATAAGTTCGCGCGTTAAATTTGGCCGCACTTTTGTTGGGGGGATAGATACAACCCTATATTCACAACTTTTGCGCTGTTTTAACTTGTTTTCTGAGCTTTTAGTCACAAAAGATTTACAGCAACAGATAAAGACAAAGAACACAGCCAAAGAGTACAACTAAAGAACAGCATCAAGAACAAAGCAAAGAACAGCACATCAGAAACATGCAAGCAAATGCAGAGGAGTTGCAACAAAACTCTACAATGAAGCAGACGGCGTAATGAACAAACCGTTCACACTTCTCAATGAAATCGATCTTATCCGACTGCAGCAGATAGTTGAATTATTGAAGAAGAAGCAAGCCTTCCTATCGGAGCAGAACCAAAAGATTCAGTCCCTTTTTGATGATCCCGACAACTTGGACGATGAAATTGTTGAGACAGAGGAGTATGACGACAAGATATGCCAAAACATTGACTATGTTCATCGGTTTGTTAAGCGAAAGACAAGACATTCGTCACAAGAGAGCTCATTTGCACTCGGAAGCACCACGATTTCGAGAAATATACAGAACATCAATCTACCGAAGCTCGACTTGCGCAGTTTTTCCGGAAACTACTTGGACTGGATCTCGTTTTTCGATCGCTTCAAGGGAGTTGTAATAGATAACGATCAGTTGACAAACAGTTTGAGATTGCGGTACCTGAAGTCAGCAGTGGAAGGAGAAGCTTCGAAGATGTTAACTTCAATCACAGTCACCGACGACAACTTCGATGTTGCAATGGAAATTTCGCACAATCAATACGACAACAAAAGATTGATACTTCGAGCCCATATCCATGGAATTGTCTCCTATCGACCAGTTTCAAGCGAAAACACGCGGGAATTACGAAAACTTGTCGACACAATGGAGGAGAACAGACTTTCTCTCCGGAACATGGGACAACCAGTTGAGCATCAGGACCCCTTCTTTGTGTACTTGATCGCAGAAAAACTGCCCACCGAAACACGAAAGTTCTGGGAGCTTTCTTCAAAGGGGAAAGAAATACAGACATATCAGGAAATAAAGACTTTCCTGGAGGAACGTGTTCAAGCCTTGGAGTCAGCAGCACCAAGCAACAGTTCATCAAATAACGAAAAACGATCGCAATCGCAACAAAATCAAGCACAGAGACAACTTCACACTCATGTCACGACAACGAATCAGCAAAGTGAATGTTGTGAAGAGGAACACCGAATTTTCAAATGTGGGAAGTTCAAAGGTTTAGGTGTCAAGGAGCGAGCCCAGCTGATCAAATTCAAAGGACTTTGTTTCAATTGTCTGCGACAAGCAAAGAACTGCGAAGGTTCTTCATGCCGCCAATGTGGACGAAAGCATCACACCTTGTTGCATCGAGAAGCTGCGCATCAAGTCAACAATCAAGTGAAAACTTTGTTTGGAAACAGCCGCAATGCCAACGCAGGGAAACAGGAAAAGGTTACATCTGGAGCTTCAAGCAGTAATTCAGAACAAATAACTATTGATCAAAAGATAACAGCAGCCCTCACCCATGAAGACAAGACACAGGAAATTTTTCTCCAGACAGCAATTGTTCCTGTTAATGTCCAAGGAGAAATAGTATATTTGCGAGCAATTCTGGACTCTGCATCTCAGAATAAACTTGTGACTGAGGCTGCAGTACAAAGACTTCAGCTAAAGAGAAAGAGGAACAATACTCGTGTTTTTGGACTCGGAGGAAATGAAGTCTCAACTAATCGCGGATTTGTTGACCTTTGCCTTCAACCAAAAAAAAGCACAAATTATCATTGACGCGTCAGTTTTAACGAAAATGACTAACGATTTGCCTTCTCGGTACATAAACACAGACAATTGGGAGACAAAAAAGGAACTACAGTTGGCTGATCCCGACTTTAACAAGCCCGCGCAAATTGATCTAAACATTGGAGCTGGACACTACGAGGACTTGATGGTGGGGAACAACCGACTGAAAGAACCAAACATCCCCGTTACTTATCGACTCTCAGTATTCGGTTGGTTATTAATCGGACGTAAAAACGTGCAAACTTCCAATTCTTCCAGTTTGCAAACCTACTTTGTGTCATCATTTGACGACAGTTTACAGCGATTTTGTGGGATCGAGGAAGTGCCTCCAACTAAACATCTGACCGACGAAGAAAGAAGCTGTGAGGAGCACTTCAAGTCAACCAAACGAAGAAGCCCTGAAGGAAGGTTCATCGTAAAACTGCCGTTAAAGAAGGAAATTGGAGAACTGGGGGATTCACAGCAGCAAGCACGACGAAGACTTAGAAGTCTCCTTCATAGGCTTCAAAAACAGCCTGATCTGTACAGACGATACAACGAGTTCGTCAATGAGTTCATTAAACTAGGACACATGGAAGAAGTACCCGCAAAGGGGATGCTACTGCCCACAGAGAAAACCTATTATCTCAGCCATCACTGTGTGTTCAAAGACTCAAGTACAACTACGAAACTGCGTGTAGTCTTTGATGGTTCAGCGAAGACTACCAGTGGAATTTCTTTGAACGATAGACTGATGGTGGGAACCAAGATCCAGAAAGATCTATTCCGCATCCTGATCCGTTTTCGTATGTATCCTGTAGCCCTTTCAGCAGACATTGCAAAAATGTACATACAAGTGCAACTAGACTCCGAAGATAAAGACTATCATCGACTACTTTGGAAGGAACCAAACTCAACAGATTTAAAGACATTTAGGATGACACGTGTCACGTACGGAATTGCATCATCAGCGTTCCATTCTATTCGTCCATTACAGGTTTTAGCGGAAGATGTTACAGACAAAAATGTACAGCTAGGAATCACGACAGACATGTACGTCGACGACTTTTTGACAGGAGCAGCCGATCTGGAAAGGGAAATGTATCTGCAGGACTCAATCATAGCAGTTCTTTCAAAGGCAGGATTAGAGATTCGCAAATGGACTTCAAGTAACCCAGAACTTGTTGAAAGATTACCTGCAAACTTTCGAGAAACTACCGACAAGATGACAATTAAAAGCGACGACTACAGTTTGAAAACTTTAGGGGTTAAGTGGCACCCAAATCCAGACCACTTCAGTTTCATAGCAAAACTAGACAAAAAGACACCATCTACAAAACAAGAAATACTGTCGCAAGTTACCCGGATCTTCGATCCTTTGGGATGGCTTTCACCTACAACCATACAGTTCAAGTCTTTTGTACAACTGCTTCGGATGGACCGACTTGGATGGGACGAAGCTTTGTCGAAAGGCCTTCAGCAACAGTACAGCCGACTCAGAGTTCAACTGAGGGAATTGGAAACTATTACACTGCCCAGGAAGGTAGTTTCAATCTCAACAACATCATCGGACATTGAACTTTACGTCTTCTGTGATGCATCAACTACAGCCTACGCCGCAGTTGTGTATATACGACAATCTTTCGACGGATCGGTTCACACAAGGATGTTGACAGCAAAGACCAGAGTTGCACCAATAAGGAGCTTGTGCGTTCCACGGTTGGAACTTTGTGCAGCAGCTCTTGGAGCAAATTTGGTGGAAGCGGTATCATCATCTTTGAGCGATCAACGTTTCCCGACAACAAAGGTGTACGCCTGGACAGATTCAACGGTAACACTTGCTTGGCTGCAAGACTTTCCAAGAAAGTGGCAGACATTCGTTGCCAACCGTGTTGCAAAATTTCAGAACATCATTCCATCCAGCAATTGGAATTTTGTGCCGACGGAGGAGAATCTTGCTGATTGCGCATCACGAAGGATCTCAGCCGCAAACCTAGCCAAACACAGCTTTTGGTGGAATGGACCCAACTGGCTGGAAAAAGGCAAAGATTATTAGCCGAAGTCAGAATCAATTGAGGAACATCAGCCCGCAGTGAACAACGAAGTGCAACGAGAGACACTGAAGCAAACAACAATGGTTGTTACTCAGGAGAACAACTCAATAGTTCAGCTATTTATTAGAATATCCTCGTTTAGAAAAATAGCTCGAATTTTTTGTTATGTCAAGAAATTCATTCAGAAGGCCAAACAACAAAGCCAGAAGACCATTGCCAGCAGAACAGATCCAACAAAATCAAAAAACAAATGCTACTCACAGAAGAGGAACCTATCATCAAAACGATGTCAACAGAAAATGTTGGAAGCTGCAACAGCATCTCAATTTCAATCACTTCAACTCAGCTCTTCAGATCTTTACCATGGACGCATTGCCATTTACAGCCTGATTCAAAAACTTTACTTGCAAGAGTTGGATGCCATTGTTAGCCAATCATCTTCTTTAATGATAGAAGGGAAAAGCAACAACAATTCGGACAATTCGTTTTGTCATAAACACCTTGGTAAAGTTGAGGTAGGTAATGTTGGTGAGGTTAAGGTTGGTAAGGTTGAGGTTGGTAAGGTTAAAGTAGGTAAAGTTGGTCAAGGTGAGGTAAGTGAGGTTGGTAAGGTTGAGGTAGGTAAGGCTGGTAAGGTTGAGGTAGGCAAGATTGGTAAGGTTGAAGTATGTTGAAGGTAAGTTTGGTACAGCTCAATTAGGTAATTTAGATAGACCAACAAGTTTCAACGAATTTGAGCAACAGGTAGGTACAAATGAAGAAGAATTGATCAACAGTACAACAAAACGAAGAAAAAAGCTCTTGCCAAAAAGAGGACGACTTTTCAGACTTTCTCCCTTCTACGACCCAGACAACAAAGTTGTTCGCGTGGGCGGACGACTAGCAAATTCGCCATACAACCTTGACAAAAAGTTTCCTTTTCTGATTCCCAAAAATTCGCCAATCACAGTGCTTCTGATGCGGGAAGCTCATGCAAGGAACTTACATGGAGGCCCACAATTAACATTATTTTATCTTCGACAAACAATTTAGATACCCGGAGGACTATCAGCTGATAAAAAAATCATTTACAACTGCAAGCCCTGCATTCGCCACGACGCCAGGATTTTCAGCCGCAAATGGGAGATCTGCCAACAGAACGGGTTGTTTCATCACTTGTTTTCACCCGCACTGGTTTGGACTACTGTGGACCTTTCAGCACAAAAAACAGCAGCGGAAAAGTGCAGAAGACGTATGTTGTCCTTTTTGTATGTTTCAGCACAAAGGCCGTTCATATGGAAACAGTGACAACGTTGACTAAAGAGGACTGTCTGGACGCCGTAAAACGTTTCAAAGCATGACGTGGATTGCCCGAAAATATTTATAGTGACAACTCAAGGGCTTTCATTGGAACTCGGGGAGAAATTGAGTTACGGAAAGTATTAAGGGATAGGGAATTCAAGGAACTGGTAGATGCCTTCACTCACTACAGGACATCAGAAAAACTGGTTGACAATTCATCCACGGACGCCTCACTTCGGAGGTCTCTGGGAAGCCGCGATAAAATCCATGAAGAGACATTTTTACAGGACTGTGGGGACAACAAAGATCTCTTTTGAGAATTTCAGAACCGTGATCACTCAAATTGAGGCCATCCTCAATTCTCTCCCACTGACAGCCCCCTCTAGCGATGCCAATGACCCCTCAGCACTAACACCCGCTCATTTTCTTATTGGACGCCCACTGACAGCTTTGCCGGAGCCATCTCAAGAAGACAACCGGACATTAAACAGAAGGTTCAAAAGCATCACCAAAATGGCAGGATAACAAACAACAGCACGCCGTCAATGACATTGTTATCATCAAGGAAGACAACACGCCTCCAATGCTATGGCCACTGGCAAGGATTACAAAAATATTCGACGGAAATGACAAGATAGTACGAGTAGTCCCAGTTAGAACAAAAACAGGACTCTACATACGACCAGTAAGCAGACTGGTTGCATTGGAGAAGGAGAGACCAGAATCTCAGTTACCCAAATGGAAGACAGCGGATGACTCAATGGATGAGGATTGACAAGTCAGCAGCACAACCCATTTCAATACAACAAGACCGGAAGATAAGCGTTCCATAGACAATGAGCAATCAATATTCAAGTCAATATCATCAGCATTCAATATTTGCAATATTTTGAAGTCTGTCAAGCTAATTGTAAATCATTCACCTTCATGACAGCAACGACAATGATGACCACAATGATGATGATGTTGATAATGACCACGAGGATGATGATGACGACAACGACAAAGACGACAACGATGACGACTACGACGAAGAAGATGACAACAAGGCAAACAACAATCAATTTTCAGAAAACAATTTCCTCATCAAAATTTTCTGTGAAATGTCTTGTGTCAAAAGGTCTCAAGTGACTTCAATATTACTTTTCAATTGAACTCGTTCAAGGAGGCCGGGTTATGTTGTGGTAAACAACCTTTTGACCTTCATATTGCGAGGGCTTCAAAATTTCAATTCAAGATGACTTCTTCAACAAATGCAACAATAAATTACCACGTGATTTGAACTAAGAAATCATAATTTCATCTGATTTTATCAACAACACTTGTTTCCTTTTGAGCTTGAGTTCTTCTTAAGCATAAAGCACTTAAAGTCTTTAAAGCGTTTAAAGCAAGTCTAATCAACAACAATAAGTGTTGCGACGCAACACTATCGATTCTTTTTGCAAAAAAAACAAAAGCTGGTTTGAAAATTGCGATAAGGCACTTTTACATTTATGTTTCCTCGCTGTAGTTCATTCAAACATATTTAATCCGATTTCACATTTTACTAGTATAAATTACTCTTAACTTTTGTCGCAGCTAAAATGGTTAACCCTCTCGAGTTCGTGAACATAAATGTAGTTCACAAGGGTAGTTAAAATGCATAAACATAGGCACTGATATTAACTTACGTTCGAGTGCAAATTCGCAAAATTTCACTCTCTTCGTGCGCCTGTTGTCAAATAGAATGTAATTCACCAACTTTTTTGATAGAAATCTTAAGAAATACATTGCTAAGAATTGCAGGAGAATTCTCAGGGGGCTCCGTTTCAGTTTTTGGAATAAGATTGTGAACAACTGCCCTCCAAAAATCATTTTTTATTTTACTGTGTTACTTTATTGATGATAAATATCACATAACAAATTTCGTAACTGTACCTTCAGTCCGTCGTGAAATTTGAAACATGAAAAAGAATAGAGTAAAATGCATGTGCCGAACTACATTAATTACATACTAGCAAAATGAAATCACGCGTCGCCTAAAGAGATGAAAAGTCGCATTGCAACAGAAAAACCCGAACGCACTTAAGGTTAATTTCTTGAAAGTGTAAGATAAGTGCAGCAGTGGAGTTGCAAATGCCAAATCATTGAAAACAATATCCTTCACAATTCTTAGTTCATGTGAAGAGAAATACATTTAAAAAACTGGGATTCTTGAGTTTAGAGTACCTTAAACATTCTTTATGTGGAAAAAATTAGCATTGAAGCAAGTGGCCCATCAAAACGTTCCAATATAAAATCAATATGCGATCAAAAATCTAAAAGAAATTACGCACAATTTGAATGGATAGAATTATCACGAAAACATTAGCCAACAAAATGTCTATTAAAGGCAAGGAACACATTTGCAGTTCATATAAAAATAAACATTTCAGACGGGCGATATATGTTTCCGATGCAGTTTTAACAGAAGCAGAATTGTAACCACTCGCAAATTTGTGAACAAAATAAACTAATATCATTTATCATCTCTGATGTAAATCCTTTAAAAATAATAAATTAAGAAAATTCTCATACTTTTAATTCTTTTTTTCATTTGTAGGTACACAGCTGAACCTTTGAATTTTCAATCTTTAACTAGCAATTTGATTATTGATGGATTACAAACTCATAAAAATCAATCTTATATTGATAAATGGTAATTTATCTGAAAACTGTTGTGAAACACTAACAAATGTTTTTTGTTGGCAAGAGAAGGCTTCGAAAACCATCCGCATGATTTAATAATAATAATTGTGGTTTCTGCGTAATCGCAGCGGAACAGCATTAGGCCTACGGTAGCCTGTTTTCAGCTGCCCTTTTTCTTATTATTCCCCACATTTCAGACTGATCTTTTTATGAGCATTATTGCTCTTTTTTTGGTGCCTATAGCCACTTTTTTTGCGTCTGAAACTTTCACGTGGTACCATCATTGCAGCCAATATTGGTCAGGCTATGGTGAACCTGAAGCTATGGTTAAGTAAGAGCTCCTCCTCACACAGACAGCTTCATGGAGGCAGGGGATTAAACTCTCAATCATTGGCGTGTGATTCACATACCTTACCTCTCGGCTATCACGCCAAATCAAAATGTAAAGTAAAAATGAGCCGACATAGTTGAAGCCGAACGTTATGTAATCTTTCAGAGATAAATACCTTGTTAGCCATTAAATTCCAGGAAGCGATTAGTATTTTCAATTTATAAGAACGGAGAACTGAAAACACTTGCGCTTGGTTGCCTTATTTTTGATGGTATTTTTTGCCATTTCACAATTATGGAGGAATTAAAGTTCAAAATTATGGAGGAATGCCGCTTGTTTATCCAAGCTTGTCCCTGGTACACCGATGGGAGCGTTTTGCGGTCGTTGCAGTTTCGTCACGATAACCAGCTCGCTGTATGTCCCACAGTGGACGAGAGGCATGGCTATTGGCAGCGGTCTGCTGGGTGCTCGCACTCACTGGATGCCTTCAAAATTACGTATCCTCTTTCATTGCACCACTGGAATTTATTATAAATTGAAAATACTAAATACTGGAATTTAATGGCTAACAAGGTATTTATCTCTGAAAAATTACATAAACTTCGGCTTCAACTATGTCGGCTCATTTTTACTTCGCGCTTGCATTGTGTACGTTAGAGTGTATAATCCATATATTGATCATTTGTGTATTTACTTGATCCTCTTTTTTTATCCACTCTGAAAGAAGATTTAACCATTTGCACGTAACTTTTAACAAATAATTAATGCCGCGACAATTTTCAGAAAAAAATTTTCTATTTATTTAGCGTTAGTTATCATCCTTCTCTGGAAACTATTTTGAAAAATACAACCATTGTCTAAGTTGGAGTGGCGCTCAGGTGTTCTAATCAATTGCTACGGAAATAAGCTGATGTTTTCACTGTAAACTCTACTTCAATTGTTGTCAAAATTATATGTCACAAAAGAGCAACGTTCGAAAACAGTCGCTTACTTATTCATGAACTGAATTGAAATTTTTGCACTGCTTACGTGAAAATTTCGCGTTCGAAACTGAAATTTGTTCTACAACTGACGAAAAAATGCGAAACATTCTTACATATTTCCATAAAAAACTTATTGAAAAAGACAATCAAATGGTTTCTCTGAGGAATCCAGAGTGATTCAATTCGCGCGGTATAGTTCCAAAGACAGAATCACTATAAATAACCCCCCTTTGCAACCTGGTAACGCCAACATAATGTATCAAATTCTATTTTTCTTTAACAAATGCTTGAATTATTCCAAGACTCCGTACGCAATCAAAGCATGTCATCCACTGGGTAATTGGAAAGGTGACATCCCCCTGTGGTTATTGTCAAATTTATCTATCACAACGATAAACTTGAATTAACAATCGTCCACCAATAATCCCGAATTTAGGAACTCCCTAATTGTTAAACCGTTATAAATGAAAGAGCGTCTCCCACAACATGATTTTGCAATTCAAAAGCGGGCTAACGAACTGGATTTGGTCACAACGACCTACACTGTAGGGTAAAACTGTTTCTAAAAACTGAAAATGGGCGTTTAACACAACCTGTTGATAGTGTTAAGGCAGCTGAAGATCTTGAGTCACGGGAAACAAGGAAAATATCTCCGTATCAACGCAACCCAGCCAACAACTGGAATCCTAATCAAGTGCCAAACAAGCGGCGAAACAAACGACATTGTGATGTAAATGAAATTGATAATTGTGACAAACTTATCATCTGAGAGGAACACTTGCTGGAAGAAAACCTAATGACAACGACACTCCTCCCAATAGATGATTGTCCAAACATAAACTCGAATTTATAAACAGACGCAGTTTACACGCCCTTTTTGACTTTGTGTTTTCGTAACATTTTTAACATCAAGTAATTGGACAATCATCTATTACTTGGAAACGGAAAAACACTTGAAATTGCTTTTGGTTATTAACGAGCAATCCTTAAGGTCGCATCTTGGGAAAATCTGCTCTCAACGAAAAACCCTCGAAAGGAAACCAGCTGTAATAGCTGTATGCGAAAGCTGGCCAACTTATAATGATCCCTAAGATATGTGCTTCATAACAGGTTATCAACCATTGGTAGTAAAAAAAGAAACGACAAAAAGGAGGAGGCTTTGGCTTTTTTGTACGGGATGATTGTAAGATAATATCTAAATTCTTTTTCGACGTAAATCTGGAGCATCTACTCTTACCCGTAGAAAGCGGAAGAAGGCGAACAAAATTGTGTGTTCTAAACAGGCCTCCCTCTGAAAAAAATTAAAACTTTCTTTGAGACATTTGAAACATTGATACCTCTGATACATACCATCAACAGTACAATAACTTGATCAATTCATTTAACTATGAATTGCAAAACGCAGAACCGACAAGAGTAACTAAGTTCACGAGCAAATATATCGATTATTTTGTCGAAACAATCTAAAACATGCATCAACCCTGAAATGGACTTTCAGCGATCATTGCAATCTACTCTATAAATTTGATTTTTCAGTCTCTTGCTCTCAATCTAATGAGTTTGATTACAGTTGTAATTTTAAATTTTTTCAGAATGAACAGAATTGTTTGAATTTCCTCTTCATTCTCCAAGACAGGTTAAACAAGATGAAAGATTATAACCTTCAGGGTTCTTGATGTGAACTAAGATCAATAATTCAACAATTTTTTAATGATAAATGTCCAATTACGACAAAGAGTTCTTCAAAACAGTTGGATGACAAACAGGTTAAGGAATCTTATTAGCAAGAGAGATCGTGCACACGATACACTCATATCTCACACAAATAATAAAAGTCCGGTTGAAGCAATTAAGAAATTTAGTAACAAATGAAGTGCAAAATGCTCGCAAACAACACTATGATCAAAAATTGACTTTATCAGGTAGTCCAGCACAAAAATTTGAATTGTTCAAAGAATTCCTAGGGCAAAGGAAGAAATCAGTAAAAGGCATTGATGTGGAACACTTTAATCAATTTTTAATCAACATAGGGAAGAAAATGAGTAACACAATTTTTCACAATGTAGACAGTGAGCCAGGTTTACCATATCACGACAAAACTTTTTTCTCATTTCCCTTTGACACTAATATTCAACATAATAAGTTCATAAGAAAACAAAAATTCAGCGGGTCATGATGAGATTAGATACAAAATTTTAAAACTTGTAGCTTCAGTTGTCAGCTACCACGTGGCTAAGCTGATTAATTAGAGCATTCAAGAAGGATTTTTTCCGGTTTGTCTTAAAACAGCTAAGGTAATTCCTCTACGTATAGACGGAAATCTTGAAAAGCCTTCAAACTATCGGCCAATTAGTTTATTGTCATCCCTGAGCAAAGTGTTTGAAAAAGTCATGAATACAGGGGTGGTTGAATTTTTCTAATAACTTTTCTCAAATAAACAGTTCAGATTTCGGCCAAAACGCTCAAGCGCACACGCTATCGCATCAGTTACAGAACTGATGCGAAGTTATATTGAATCACAAAATATGGGTTTCGCTTGTTTCATTAACTTTCAGAGGGCATTTGACAGAATTGATCATTCACTTCTTATGAAAAAAAATTACAAAATCTAGGCTTTGGAGGAAAAATTAGTACACTCATTGCTTCATACCTCTCAGATAGAAAACAATTTGTAGTCCACGGATCAAAAGAGTCGAAAAAAATGGAAATTAATGTAGGTGTTCCACAAGGATCAATTTTGGGCCCGTTGTTCTTTCTTTTGTTTATCAATGATCTGCCTCAAAGCGTTCAGGACAGTTCAAAAAAGCACCTTTTGCAGATTACAGAGCAATTTTAACAAAAGGCCGAAACTCGGAAATTGAGGAAAAGCTCAATAGTGACTTGAAAAAGATGAAAAATTGGTGTTCAGGAAAGGAACTTGTCATTAACAGTAAAAAATGTAAAATTATGTGGTTTGGCCGAACTTTTCTATTACAAATGTATAATAGTTATGCCAAACGAATGATATCGTATGGCAATTTAGCTTACTGTTCGGCAAAAAACAAAACTCAGTTCTATTTTTTGTATACAAAAACGCATTTTAAAGACTATGTTTTTCAAGAAGAGAGAAGACCATGTATGCTATTTTTTCAAACGTTATAACATGCTGTCAGTTTTCGAATTATATTTTGAGGCTCTTGTAAAAGAAATGCTGGTTCAGATTGCAAAAGTTTCTCTTTTGAATCTTCTTGATGTTGACAGTAACAGGCCAAACATGCGGACATCCATTAAATCATTCATCCCTTTGCCAAAAGTCAAAGCACAGACTCAGAAAAAATCCTTGAGATTTTCAATCATAAAAACGTTCAACCACCTTGCCAAAGAAAGTCTGTTACCCAAACAATTATCTAAAAACGAAATTTTTTCGATTCGAACTAAACTTAGGGCATATTATTTGGATAATAAAGATTTTTTTGATATGTCTTATTAGGTATTGCACGTTTATGCTCTGGGCACTTCTTGTAGAGTCATTTGACTCCTATGCTGTCCAAGGTGGTAAATTGATTAAACTTAATATTCTTTATAAATTTTTTTATATCTTCTACCATCTGAATTTAAATCTTTAAATCTATGTAAAGTAATAGTCCTCTTATTGGTTTTTTATTTAGTTGACAACTGAAGAAATATCACGGCAATTTTGGGTTTCTTGCGCTAAAATTTTCATATACTTCATTTGTATCTGCATTCAACTCGAAAACGTATTGAAGACTTCGACAGGCTTTTTATCTTTAGCTATAAAGATTGAAAAAATCGGCTATATGAAAATTTCAATTTTCATGTGATTTTCGTTGATCATAGCAGAGTTTGGAATCACCGATACTTAGCAAAAAGATATATTTATGAAACAATTTTATTCTCCCTTTTTCCAACTAAAATAAACTGTTAACACCACCACCGTGATACATAGGTATTAATCACTAAACGTACCAATTACACTAATGCAGCGACAGCAATCTGAAGAATGTTTCTCTTCGCAGCACTTTGCTCGGAAACTTACAGAAGCTCCTCTATACTAATTCAGCATTTAACATCGTTACACGTCGGAATTTCGTTTGGTTTGGGATCTAAACTAGCCAATTTTTTGTTCAGAGCACAGAAATGTTTGTTTTTGAAAAGAGGACTGCCAGCCATATTTCCCGCTTCGTTGTAAATACACACTATTATGATAGTCTTTCCACACAGGGTATATCCACAACCTAGTTTGATTGAATCCTCCCACATCATCTAAAATAGAGGAGGGAAGAATTGTTGCGCGAACGGTTTTCGTGTACCCCACTTGAGCGTGTATGATCCCTATTTTATGGGCATCAGGTACTTTTGACTGGATTTTTAGCGGATGAAAGTTTTAAATGGTATTTTCAGAAGATGTTTGTGACCACTTTTCCTACTTTTCACACTAAAACAACTAAAAGTGAATTTACGTCGGCAATAACTTTTGTCGGCAATTTTGTAGGTGATGAAAAACATAGCTTCTGAATACTCCAGACATTAAACATTTAAACGTAAAAAAAGTCTTCAGTACTTTTTATTTTAGTTAAACAAAAACGACGAAGCTACTGATGTCTTTATTTTCGGATTTGTGGATATGTTCGTCCTAGTCTAGACCTTTACTTATTTAAAAAATTGAAATTTAAAAGCAAGGACAATAATTACCACAAAAACATGGTGCAGCAACTAGTTACATTTGAAGTAAAGTTTTTATGGGTCTTTTTAAAGTCAAAGCAAACTAAGGGAGATCACGGCTTTTCCATGGGTTGCGAAAGGGTTGGTTCGCAGAGAGCTAAGGCCATATGGTCTCTGCATAAGTCAACGAGTGTTTTTCCGATTAGTTTTACTTATTTCCTGCGTCTCCTTCAGTACTTCTGTAGGCGCGGAAGTATCTACTACAATGAACACCAAATTAGCATTACTACAGGCAGTCCAAGTTAAAAATTGTTATTTATAACTTCTCTAAACTTGAAAAGTCAAAAAGCCACAGCGTGTCGAGCTAAAATGCTAGCGCCCAGGTTGACCATCATAAAAAACAGTCCAAAGGGCCACTTGTAGCTCAAAAACAACGTTTCTGCGCATGAAATTCTAAAATTATGTACTTTCTTTTTATGGTGCCCTACCCATAAAATGCAATGAAAAACAATTGTACGGATCGTATTATGGTTACAAAGTTTCCATTAAAAAATGCTGTAAAAAAGCACATTTTTATTTATTTTCCAAATCAATTCGAAAGCCCAGTTTTGGATTCATTAAATCTCGAAACAAGATAAAATTCACTTTTATGCTCTCTTCTTTAACAAAAAACACCATAAAAAAACATTTATGGACCGTTTAACCGTTTTACGGTTACCAATTGTCCATAAAAGATGCTTCCACACAAAGTAAGATTTATGGATTTTTACTACTCATAAAACAGACCATATATTGTATCTTAGTAACCTTAAAACGGAATAAAAATGTTATCTTAATCATTATAAAACTGAACAGATATGGTATCTTACTACCCATCAAACGGATCATATATGGTATCTTATTAACCTTAAAACGGACCATATATGGTATCTTCCTACCCATAAAACAAACTATATGTGTTATCTTGCTAACTATCAAACAGATCATATATGGTATCTTACTAACCAGAAAACGGACAATAACCGTTACCCATAAATTATCAGCTTCTGTGTAAAAAGGGAAAAAAATAGAAACTTTCTTAACATAAATTGAGTAACATATGGAAACATAAGAATCATAAGAAGATCATGGGACGAAAACAAATTATGCCTTTTATGGCAGATATAGGGTACGCTTTATGGTAATTAAGGGAACATATATTTCGCTTCATGATAAGTAAATTTGGTCAACCCGGGTGGTAACACTTGGGTGAAGCTAATTTGTCCAAATATTGTGTCTAATTATTTTGCTCCTCTTTTCACTGTTGTTTACTTTAGTTTCCGATCTACCGTTACAGTATCCAATTTGTATGAATTGATAGCATTGTGTAAATTAGACAAAAGTTAGTTCAAGCCTCAATGATGCCGATGAATTGCTCAAAAAGATTCTCGGAATAAATAAATTCAAGTCTCTGAATCGGACGTTATAAATCTTTGTTAAATATTGTAAAAATAGTGTAAAATTTTAAATTATTGAGCAAAACAGTTGCATTGTATCAAGAAGATGTATTGAAGAAATTTGATGCGGAAATTTGATAGCTCTTTTTTGAATACTGTTTACGCTATTCTTTAAAAAAGCTGAGAGTTTTATTGACAACACTTTTCATGATGCGAAAACGAGACGTAGAGTTACACAACAAAGTGACGAGGTGGTGTCACTGTTGCACCCAGAAGCCCCAATCTATGAAATAGATATTAAAAACTATTGTAAGATTCTGAACCTTATTAGGCAGCCTAGAACGGGAACTAGCGCCCAGATCTCACAATTCGAAAGGTTTTTATTTGGTGGTTCGTTCTTTTTATTTGCCCCGTTTATTTGCTCTTCCGGCTTGATCAAAACAGTTAGTGCAACTATTCAATTAATAAACCAAGTACACAAATAACTAACGGAATAATAGTAACTATAACTCAAAACAATCAAACTATACAATGGTAATCCAGCTAAAGTAACAGTTTAAAGCACTAACTAGAATACACTTAAGAACTACTCAGAGCACTGACTGGTAATCCTTAAGCACAACAAAATCTACGTTCAGCCGAATTCCTACGGAACGGTACGATTCTACACGTTTATCTACCCGCTTTAAACGTCGGTAATCCCGCAAACTATCAGAGCGATCGCTCTATTGCCTAACTAACCGTCTAGCGATTTTAAACACGCTAGACCACAATCTGAGCTCGATGCTCAACGGTACAGGCAACTCTGTCGAATCACTATAACTAATCCGAGCCGCTTGCTCGATCAAATAATGCAAGTTCCAGAGCCTCTTGCTCACTTGCAACAACGATCGGTGCTCAATAATGCAACCGAACCGCAAAGACTAATCAGAGCTTCTCGCTCAATCAAATCAGGCAAAACTTAGCCAAATAACTCTAACTCTATAACAGCGACTATTCAGAGCCTCTCGCTCAATCGCTCCGGCAAAGTTAACGCAACGACGCTTAATAACGATTAACCAGAGCCTCTCGCTCAAAAATACCGGCAAACTATGCCAAACAATCGATAATTAACTCGTTCGCGATTGGAAACTTCTGCGCTGCGCTTATAGTGTAAGCCGCTTTTATAATGAGCCGAGCAAACAGTTTGTTTACTCAAACCAAATAACCGTCATTATTGCACCACGTTTCCACTTCCTATAATGCTATTGGCTACTTTGTTTACATTCCGTCATACCAATGCCGTAAAACCTCAACGTGTCGAATACCAAACTTACCTAATAGATATCAGTCAAGATGGCCGCCAAATTTACATATATGCGAATTCCAGATTTTTCCGTTTTTACGTGCGATTTGTTTACATAGGGGGGGGGGGGGGGTTCCTAGGTCACCGTCCGCACGTGCGCTTGTCCGCTATAGGGTTACGGTCCGGTTGCGTCGTACGTCCGTAACAAGCAAAAAGTTCAAAATGGCCGGCAAGTCGACTTATACTTGGTTACCTACGAAATATGTGTTTCCGGGTCTTTTGTTTACTTAGGGTGGTTTGGGGGGTATGGTTCGTATTCCGCCTAATCAGGCGTAGGCTCAGGGCCTTATTGCACCCTAGTGTGACTAGCGTTCTTCAAACTCAAAAATTGCGAATTTCGGATTTTTCCCCAAAATTATCACTTTTTCCCCTCATAAGTGTTAATGGCTCCCGACTGGGTAGAGCTGGCACCACTAATTCTGGTTTGTGAATAGCTTAGGGGTGCCCTAGGGTGATGGTGACCCCAGCTTGGTTCAGCCATATCGGCTTCAAAAAATCGGGGGGGGGGTGTACAGATTTTCGGTCCCAACTTGTAAAAAATTTCCGATTTGGCCAAAATTACGAATTTTGTAAAACTCCCGTTTCTTTGAGTTATAATGGATGTCAATGAAAATAACAAGATATTACACTACAAAAAGCTCTCCATAACATCCTCAAAGCTTCTTACTCGCAAGGAACGACATTTCCGGACGAAGCTTCGACTATTCAGTATCCGGGACGGAAAACTTTATAAGAGTGGGAAGCGAGTATTGCACAATGAAGACGCGTACTCTTCACTACTTAAGATGCATCACGACGAAGGTCACCCTAACCGCGTGAAACTTGAGCGTCTGGCTCGTAGCAAGTACCACGTTGAAAGATTACGTCCGATTTGTCAGCGAGTTGTGACACAATGCCACGAGTGCCAACGTCGTATCGGGGTTCGTAAGACCGGACCTATGGTTCACCTCGACAAGCGGCGGGTAGAACGGCTATGCAAACAATTGGGGATACCTTCTAACGGTACCCACCCGCTTTCTCCAGCTTTCAAAAAGTGAGTATTATAGTATATTGCGCGGACTATGTTTAAATACGATGATAATTAAGTAACTGCATTGTTTTAGTTCCGAGTCCCTTGACGTCACCCAGTTCCGAATCGAGACTCTGCGTACTGGTCATCATAGGTACAACTGCGTGTGCTCTGCTCTATCAGTAGTTCAAACGGGTGCCCGCAACTCTGGCGGAATTATCGAGGACTGGGTGAAACGCCTGCGAAAATCAGGACCAGACCGTTATTTGTTTGATCTCCCCGATGGGGTTCGTTCTAGTGAATCAACCGAGGACGTTAGCGAGCTGAGTTCGACCGACCTACGGATGATTGCCCGGTCGCCATCAGCTAATATTTACGTGTATATTAGTTCCCCCGGACAATCAGAGGGTCGTTGGGAATGTTACACGGGCACGCACGCTGGCCCATCGGTTCCCGCAATTTATCTTGCGTTCTCGGTCACGGACGAAGGAACGGGTCATGTTAGCCCAGTACGGAAAGTTGTCCCGAAACCACAATAAACTAAATTCTAAAGGACAAATATACAACACGATAACGATGATTTGATGACAGTTAATAGTTTAATTTTAGCTTTTACTTTCTTCAGCCCACATTATCCTCAGCCACTCCTCTTCTGATTCATTCCCACTATTTGATTCTTCTCCCCTCGCAGCAAACAACCTCCGCTGTGCTATCTGCTTCATACGGGTCAGCACACGTACTTCCATATTTAATAATTTCATCCTCCGCTTTAGTTCCCGGTCTGCTAACCTCGACTCGTCACCACCACCTTCATGATCTTAGCTCCTCTTCGAACACCCTTATTCATTTTAAGATTCAATGCAGTTTACTAGATAGCGATATTACAAATCAGATTATGGTGGGTTTTGGTGTTAAGTAAACAACTCAGCAAATTTGCGTTATTGTTGGTTCATCAACAATTCCGTTGGCCTTTATGTTTATGGTCATCCTAATACGGTTAGTTCAATTTTATAGGCCTCCCTTCTAGATCATTTATCCTCCGGGATAATAATTCGGTCTTAATTCGGAAAAGGAAAATTGAACAATGAGAACCTCCCTAGTTCTTTAGGGGTATTGTCTATATGATAACAGTCTTATGATAGCAATCTCATGATAACAGTCTCATGATATCAGTCTGATCTTTGAGCTAGTCAGTTTAGTTTTGCATACGTGCCACTAGTTGGTTCAGTCTTTTTGCATTCTTGTTCCCGTGCCTCTCTGCAAGATGCATAGCCATCGGAAACAGTTTCTTTTCCCCATGGCTAAAGTGATACCGGCGCAAGTGTGTAAGAAACTCACCCCTTGCTGGGGACCAACACAGGAGTCTCAATTGATCTCCATGTTCCAAAGTCAGAATTATATCCCCCAATAATTCATATCTAATAGAAGTAATCACAAAGCAGGCATCACCTAGCTGGTTCGATTCCCAATAAAGTGCCACCATGTTTATCAATGAAATCTTATGAAACAAGCAGTCAGTTCAACAGTAATGATCAAAATGAATGATAGATACCCTATTCTTAGCTTATATGTAAGATGTTTGTTCATTGTGGTTTCGGTCCAAGGTGAACACACAAACCTCCACCAAATGTTCTCTCTAGATTAATTACTCCATCCCTAGTTGTCACCTCGTCCGAATCCGACTTGCACCGAGGGCAAGTAATGCTCTCGCAACTCTTCTATCGCTGCTTTGATTACTCTCTGCAGGACAAGTGTCCGAAGAGTCTTGGCCTTCAAGTCGATGCTGGGCAGTCCCAGGCCACGTAAGTTCCAGTAGAAGGTGCGGAAAAGAGATCCATACCTCGGGCTCCACCAGGCGGTCGAGAGGTCGACGAGGGTCCTCCTGTCCTCCTCCATACTTGTCAGTCGAAAGAAAGACTGAAGCTCCAGCGTCTCCCAGGTGACACGTCCGATGAGGTTCATCCGGTGGTTCCAGGAGTTCGCATCATCTATCGACTCCAGCGCATCAACCTCGTCGCTGGTCAGCATCGGGGTCCCTACATAACTCCGGTCCATGAAGAGCAATGCCTCCGAGCCCAGGAAGCTCGGATCTGACAAGAAGTGCTGTTGAAGCAGCGCCCTCTTGCGTGCCAACACAACCGGATCAGCGTCCAGCTCGATCTCTCTTCCCAACCCGTCGCGCACATACTGCATGTCTTCGTCCAAGTCTATCGGGTGGAGGAATACCTCCAACGTCTCTCGAATGTTAAAATCTGCCGTTTCCTACTTCGGTTCTTGAAAATTAGCTCAACTTATTCGCGGTGACAAAAGTAATCAGAATGGCCGTACGGTTTCCGTTTGTTGACTTTTGCGCGGTGTTATATTTGCTCGTCGAACCTAGGTGTACGTCTGTTTACTAACCAAACTTAACGGAATGCGTTGTACTAAGGTCGTTATGACCGGTTGTACTTAACGGTTTGCGCACGTTCGATCATGTTCTAGGTCTCTTAATATTAGACTACCAGTCAGTGATTAACACTAGAGTACACGATGACACACAAGCAATTATACGTTAATAGGCGTAAATTACATAGCAACTACCTCTGTGGGATGCACAGACCACTCGAGGTCAAAGTAAATGAGAAAGTTTGGTCAGACTTATCTCAAATTGATGTCTCCTAGGGAGTCTTCGGAGTTGTCTTAGCGCCCTTCCCGCCGTTGTTAAAATAGGTACTCATTTCTCCTACCACCAACTGTTTCTTGTTATCGGGCCCTTTCGACTTCCCTGATCCCTGGGTTGGAGTCTTCGGTGAGTCTGGTTGATTGGTCTATGTCTGAGATGAGCTCTGATCCTCGTCGCATTGCTCTTCATGGCAATTTTCGTCCTCTTGAGGTGGAGTCTCTTTCGTTCCTCGTCTTCGGCCCTGAGGCGTCAGTTTCGTTATTCCTCCCTGTTTGTCCTCCCTTCTACACTTTGACAGGTGGTCTTGGCACCGTTTCTGAAGGTACGTCAGAAGTCCAAACTGAGCCGCTGCTAAGACTCCGAGGCCCATCACAGTCATTGTCAATATTGTCACTAGCACCGCGAAAGCTGTGGTGCGTCTGAAAGGTTCATGCCTCACGTGACTGGTCACCACTTCCTCTGCAAGGGGTTTGGCTAGCTCTTTCATTCGGCGGCTGTCCACCACCTCCTCGGGTAGGGTCACTAGCTTCAAGCGACTGGCTTCCATCACTGGCTGTTGTAGGTCTCGCTTCAGGTGAGGTGGCGCGGGCCTCTCCAGCAGACGTTTCTCCGCTTGGTCGAGTTCGCCCAAAATGGCAGTTAGCAAAGGGGGTTGTCGGATGTGAATTATGGATCCGTTGCCGTGTCCGCAACTACGCCAGTCGGCTCTTAACTCCATGCTTCCGCTGTAATTCTCGATGTGGCCGTTACATGGCGGTCGGATCAGACAGCTACGACAGCCGGGCACCATCACTGGTTTCCTTGATGTTGCGGAGTAGTTTCTGAAACTGTAATTGTCCGATCCGGCAGTAACTAGGTACACGGAGTCTTCGAGGTACTCGGCGGTGACTTCCTTTGGTAGATCCACTACTGTGTGGTGACACGTTCGGATGGCTGCGTCTTCTCGACCCAAGTAGAGGTTGGTCAAGCAGTCATCCTTCGTAAGTTTGTTCCAGAGAAATGGGCGTTTGCAGAGCCGGACTCCGCCACTGAGCGGGCATTGGGTCACAAAATCAGACATCGTCATTCCTACAAAAACTCAACGCTCGTCTGTGGTCAGGAGGATATCGTTTGTCAATGCATATGTCGTCGCGGTCTCTGTTGAGGGTATGGGTTGCGGTATGCTAACCGCACGATAGCTCTGGTACAACCCTTGACGCTCTGCGGTCGGTATTGTCAGCCGAATGAACAGACCGACTTCGGCGGCCCAGCTGGCTTCCACTAGCTCCAGCCTGTAGTAGAGATTCAAGGAATTTTGCGGGATAACAGGTTTTCCTCGGCGATAGTCGGTGTTGGCCAAAACTTTCCTCAACGTTCCCGGGGTCACGAGGTCGCTGGCCAGGTTACCCTCTGTTAATTCATTGATGGTTCGGTGCCATTGGTGAACTACCTCGGTCAGTGATGCTCGATAGGTGACCAGTTCTTCCCGTATATCATAGTGTTCGCTCGAGAAGTTCGAAGCTGATAGGGACAGGGCCCACAAGTCCGTGTAGAGGGTGTGCGGTTTCACACTGACGCAGTAGTCGTTCCCTGTCTTCGTGTGCGCGTGATCCAGCAGCTGGTTGAATGCGGCCTGGATTCGCCGAAAGTTCCCATTGGATCCCTGTGTTGTCCGTTGGAGTTGGTGTTGTGTACGGTTCAGAGAACTTGCAATCAGATGGAGTCTCTCGCCCGTGGCTAGAGTGACAATCTTAAGCTGTTCGTTCAACTGGCGGTTCTCTTTCTGTAGCTGTCACATGTGTTTTGTCTCGCCGCAGAAACCCAGGGAAGTAGTCAGGTGGCAGAATTCGTCTTTGAGTACCGGCGCCAGGACCAAAGCTGTCCCGATGCCCGCGAGAAGAGGTAGCACCCAACGTTTGGACCGTGACTGGTGCGCTTGGTCGTGATTGACGGTGGTAGCCGTGGTTCCCTTGAGGTGCTTCACCATTGAGTTGATTTGTCGCGCTACCTCTGCCACGTCCTCTACGTAATGCTGTGTGAGATTGAGCACTCGTTCCGTTAACTGTTCATCAGCACAAATGTTGCCTCCGTAATCTTTCCACTGCTCTGCTAGGCCAGTCCGGAAATCGTCGTGCGCGGATCGTAGAACACTCTCGTTGAAAGGAAGGGCTTCAGGGTACGGAAGTGTCAACCAGATCGATTCGTAGGCCTCTGGTAGGATGGCAGGTCTTCCGCGATGAAAACAACTCCGGCCGTGTGATTGCTCTCCAGATTCGTCAGCCGAAACACGGCTCCCAATAGCAAAAGTTTCAGAAAATTTAGCATCAAGATGAGTTACTGAATTTCAAGTATGTCAAGTATCAAACTGGCTCAAATCAAGTTAGTTTATAACCGAATAATCACTGACATTTTCACTGTTTACCTATTGTCTGGCAATGTCATAGAAATTGAGATTCAAAACTTAACCTAATGGTCACGCCGGTTTGATATTTGCATACTTACAGTTCGAGTACATACAGTTTGTTTAAGTTTAAGTCTGACCTTTATCGATCGTTTATCCCTAACCGTCGGACTGGGGGTCGCACACGTGTGCCCCGCCGCGGCTCGTTTCGCTTCCGACTTGGAATTCCAGTCTCTGCTGGTATAGGAGCTGACGGGGGTGTCGTGGGTTGGGCTGGCATCACCCCTCGCTCTGGTGTCAAGTCTTCGGGGACTGGCTGTGAAATAGGGGCTTCGGAAGGTTCCCCGTCTATGTCACTGCCTTCCACGCAATTTTGTTGTTCGTTGACAATGGGAGTCTTGTCCTCAACTGGCTTTCTAGGTGTCCCCTGAGGGGTTGTTTCCCCTCCTGTTGCTGATTCCAGGGGTTGGGCACTAGAGTCTGGGTCAACGGGTAAGTTTGGGCCAATTCCAAGTCCTAATGGCTCCCTATTAGTGGGGAGCGGGGTGTCTACCGCCATTGGTTTTGGGTTAGGAGTCCCCTCAAGGTCGGCAATTCCCTCCTCCTCATCGAACAGATCTCTTAGCTCTGGTCCATAGTCTGGTAAGGCTCGTTGTTGGCCTCTCCTCCGCGCTTGGAGCTTTGCGTTGGCCAGGCCTGGAGAGATTTCTGGGGGCGCTACTCTGGTCGCTGGTTCGTGGTCTTCTTCGTCCTCTGCTCCGTCATCATCAGCTGGGTACTTGTTTTCGACCCGATCCCGTTCAGTCGCTGCGCCACGAGGTCTTAACTGCCTCTTCGCGACGCTGTCTTCCCCGACGTAGGGTTTTAGGTTGTTGAAGTGAACAATTTTCCACTTGGTCTTTGCTGTCGGTTTCGCTATCTTGTAGTTCACTTCCGAGACGCGCTTTAGGATCACATAGGGCCCTTCCCAATTGTTGTAGAATTTCTTGGATTTCTGCTTGTGTTTTGCAAACATCCAAACTTTGTCTTCGACCTTATAGGGCTCCCCGAACACCTTTTTGTGGAACCGGTCTTTCTGCCTCTTCTGGTTGTGTCCCAAGAACTCACGGGCATGCATGTGAGCTTCCCGAAACTGTCCGTCTAGCCACTTGACGAAGGGGGTGGTTGGGTTTCCGTCGTCTGACTTCGGGTAAAAGAGGTCGATAGGGTATTGGCACTCTTGGCCGTAAACAAGGCTGAAGGGTGTCGCATTCGTTGTCTTATGTACGGACGTGTTGTATGCAAACGTGATGGAAGGGAGAAGCTCGTCCCAATCGCCTGGGCACTCGGCACAGTATTTTGAGAGCATGACCGCCATGGAACGATTGAATCTTTCCACCTGGCCGTTTTCCTTTGGGTGGTAGGGTGAAGTGCGTGACTTATCAATCTTTAACAGCTTACACATCTCGGCGATTAATTCACTGCCAAAGTTCTTACCCTGATCCGTGTGTAGGACGTCGGGCACACCGAACTGCAGGACCCAGTTCTCCACAATCGCTTTGGCTACGTCTTTTGCTTCGATCTGTACTAAAGGCACCGTGACCACATACTTGGTAAAGTAGTCAGTTAGGGCGAGAACATACTTCGCACCAGCGGCCTTCGCTCGAGTTACGGGGCCCATGATGTCGGCCGCTACGGTGTGGAAGCGTATCCCTACTTCAAAAGTTTGTAGATCTGCTTTTCGGCGTTTTCCCCCTTTGGTGCGAGCAGCACACTCTAGGCAGACTTGTAATTTGCGCTCTACGTCGAATCATACCCTTGGCCACCAGAATCGTTGCCTGACTCGTCCTAGAGTTTTCTCCAGGTGAAGGTGCCCTCCACTGATGGGTGATGCGTGCAATTGATCCAAGATCTCTTTCCTGCAAGGACCCGGTACTACCAGCTGCAGAAGGTCTCCCTCGACATTTTCCTTTTTTCGATACAGGAGTCCATCCTTTACGAGGAGCTCATTTCAATGAGACCAGTACGCCAGTACTTCTTCTCCATATTTGGTTGCCTCTGCCCTGGTCACTAGGTTGGTTCCTAAGCTTGGGCGGTCTTTGTTGGTCCCATTCTGTACCCAGTAGATGATTTGGGAGATGGCTTCGTCCTTCTCCTGGAGTTCCCGCACATTGCTTTGCGTCCTACTCCATGTGATACTAACTTCAACCGGACCGGTAGTGCCTCCTGACCGCACGGCCTGTGTAGGTTCGGTATTGTGCCCTAAGTCTTTTAGCGCTTCCTCGAGGGACTTTGCTTCCGGGCAAGTTCCGAGTGCCTCTTCCAGTTCGCCTGGTTGCCACTCTGGGAGTTCGTCCTCCAACATCCTCGATAGTCCGTCAGCGTTTGCATGGCGGTTTCCCGCTCGGTGCGCCACTTGGAAATCGTACTCCTGCAGGTGCTGCAGAATTCGGAATGTCTGCCCATCTGAGTTCTGCCTGAACAGCTAGTGCAGACTAGCGTGGTCCGTCCGGACGATGAATTTCAAACCCCAGACGTAAGGTCGGAACCACTTCAGCGCTTGGACCACTGCCAGTGCTTCTCTTTTCGTCGTCGAGTAGTTAGCTTCTGTTCGACTCAAGGTCCGGCTTGCGTAGACGATGGGCTGTTCCACGCCGTCCAATACATTGGATAGTACCGCTCCTAGGCTCACATTGCTTGCATCCGTGTCTACGATGAATGGACTATCGTATTTCGGGAACTGCAACATGGGTGCGTTTGTTAGCTCGAACCTCAGGCGATCGAACGCTAGTTGGCATTCCACCGTCCAGTTGAACCAGACCTGCTTCTTTGTCAGCTCGTGCAAAGGCTGAGCAATTTTAGCAAAGTCTTTATTAAACCGCCTGTAATAATTACAGAAACCAACAAAAGATCTAACTTGTTTCACGGTCTTGGGTACAGGCCAGTCACTGACGGCGGAGACCTTCTCGGGGTCCGGGGACACGCCGCCTGCGGAGATCACGTGGCTCAAGAAGATCACTTGCTTCTGGAACAATCGACACTTCTTGGGTTTCAGTTTTAAGTTGGCTTGGCGCAGCGTTTGGAACACCATTTCAAGGCGCTGTAGGTGATCTTCTTCATTCTCACTGTAGACGAGTAGATCGTCCAGGAAAATCAGTACCCATTTCCACAAGTGTCGTCTAAAGAGTTCATTCATCAGTCTCTGGAAAATCCTGGGAGCATTGGACAATCCAAAAGGCATCTTGAGGTACTCGTAGAGGCCACCGTCAGGGGTTACGAACGCCGTCTTGTGTCGGTCCTCTTCGGCAATGGGCACTTGCCAGTATCCGCTTGCCATGTCCATCGACGAGAACTTGGCTCCCCTCAGAGCGTCGAACGTCTGAGCAATCTTCGGGATTGGGAAAGCATCCTTGATGGTCACACTGTTGAGTGCCCGGTAATCCACACAGAACCGCGTACTTCCGTCTTTCTTCTTCACCAGCACAATGGGCGCGCTATAGGGACTATTCGACGGCTGTATGACCCCTCCTTCAAGCATCGAAGTCACTTCCTCTTCTACTCTGTGAAGTTTGGCTGGGGAAATTCTATGCGCCGGTATTTTAATTGGCTTACTGTCCGTGGTGACGATGTGATGCTCGACCAGATCGGTTGTCCCCAACTCTGAGTCTCTTAACGCAAAGAAATCTCGGTATTTGCAGACCATCTCTCGCAGTCGCTCTCGGGGTCCATCTTCTATATCTGGGGCGGTAAGTTGGAGGATCTTTTCCACGTCACTGTCGTACTCCCAACCTACTGACTGCACAATTTGGGTCATCGTTGGAGTTGTGGTCTCCTGCTGTTCTCCAGGTATTTTAGGGCTACCGACTGGTTGGAATGGGTAATGCTGGGCACCTCGTGTGGCATGCGCGGGAGCTAACAGGCAGTCAGCTGAGGGAGTTTGGTCGTGCCGTTGACCATCGTCGGCTTCTGTAGGAGTTTGACATTTTTCAAGGCGTGTGGGATCTTGCAGCGGGATCATTTCGACGGGAACTGCCGAGCCTTCGCCTTTCCCGGTCCAAAACTGGTTCGAATCAAAGTCCAGCGAGCATCTGAACTCCTCCATTGTCCGCGATCCAATGATCAGCTCTGGATTCATTTCGTCTAGCACCAACACGGGTAGTTCATCGTTTATAGAGCCTACTTTCACTCTGAGTTTCGTCCTTCCGACCACAGGCGTTTTCTTGCCGTTCGTAAGTAGTAAATTCCCGGCGAAGCTTGTCATCAACGGTGGATTCGGCATCCTCTTGTAAGCTCCTATGTGCAGTAGATTCGTTGTGGCACCGCTGTCAATCAGCGCCCTTACGGCCATCCCTCCTGCTACGACATCGACCATGGGTGACAAACCCGGTTTATCGAGTTCGTCCGGATCCTCATCGTTGTTAGCTTGTCCCTTGTCACAACCGTCTCTGCAATTTCGGATGGCGTTGGGTCGTAGGAGCAGACGTTTGCTTGATCTTGATGGAGCTGGGGCTGGTTGTTACCTCTATACTTGATCCCGTATTTCTTATGTCTGCTTCCTAAGTTTGGTTTGTTTCTGAATTCGGCCGGGACAAACCCCTCCGGGTGGAACCCACCCAGAGACCCGGCCCCTCCTAGTTTAAAGGAGCTTGATACTGAGGGCAGTCCCGCCATATGTGCCCTTCTTGACCACATTGCCAACAGCCGCTACCGCGAGGTTTATTCCAGCTTGCCCACTGTCTATTCTGGTTGTTTGCCCTCTCAAACGGCTTCCCGTGACGACTGTCGAGCGGGTAGGGGTTGAACAACTGCGGGGCAGCGCCCGCTGCTGCGCCCAGTCGGGCTTTCTCCCGTGGCTTGGGTAGGATTGAATTCAGCATCTTACTCATGCTTGTCTGTACTTCTTTGAGTGAAGACTCCATCGCTTGCATCCGGTTATGCATCTTCGGGAGCTGTTGTTCCTCACTCTCCGTCTCACCTCTGGTCGTATGTCTGTGGTCCCTCGAATGATCGCCATCGTTAGGTCGCCTGCTTGGGCCAGCGTAGTTGGTTTGTCTCACTTCGTCAGCAGACCGCACTGCCGCGATGTGGCGTCGGCTTCTTTTCCGCGAGTTCTTGCCAATAGCTTCCAAACTCAATGCTCGATTCTGTGCCTCCAGGAAGGTACGCGGTTGTTCCCTCATCAGAAGGTCGTGCAACTCGTCGTCCAGCAACCCCTCGATGAACTGATCTCTGTTAAACTCATCCTTGGTGGCAGCATTGTACATCGCAAAGGCTATGTCGCACATGGATCTTAGTCTGCGAGCAAAGTCTTTAATGCCCTCTTTCTCACCCTGCACCATCGCCTGAAACTCTAACCTGCTAGATGTTCGGTCGTGGTAAGCACTCATTCTACCGTCTAGGTAGCCCAGCATCCTCGGCAACGTCGGGGCGGGTTGTGTATCCTGCTGGGTCTTGTACCATTGGGGCATCGCGGAGAACTCGTCCAACGCCCAACTGGTGAGACACGTCGGTAGTGCCACTCAGCATTGCTCGTCGTCCCACCCGTTGGCTGTCGTGATGTACCCAAAGTGAGTTTTCCAGTCCTCCCAGTTTGGGTAACCGTTTGATGGAAATTTCTCCGGTCTCACTGCTCCACCCGAGTACAGGGTGTTGTTGCTCCTTCTCATCGCTGCCGCAAAGAACTCCGCAAATCTGGCGACCTCGTCTTCATCGGCAGCATTTCGTTCACCTGCATCTGCCATTGGAGTAGTAACCCGCAACTGGTAATCGATTCGTAATTTATAACAAGGTAACGCAAGATAATTAGTAATTCAAATAACTAACAAGAGAGCCCACCCAGGAGCGCCACTGTAAGAATCTGAACTTTATTAGGCAGCCTAGAACGGGAACTAGCGCCCAGATCTCACAATTCGAAAGGTTTTTATTTGGTGGTTCGTTCTTGTTATTTGCCCCGTTTATTTGCTCTTCCGGCTTGATCAAAACAGTTAGTGCAACTATTCAATTAATACACCAAGTACGTAAATAACTAACGGAATATTAGTAAGTATAACTCAATACAATCAAACTATACAGTGGTAATCCAGCTAAAGTAACAGTTTACAGCACTAACTAGAATACACTTAAGAACTACTCAGAGCACTGACTGGTAATCCTTAAGCACAACAAAATCTACTTTCAGCCAAATTCCTACGGAACTATACGATTCTACACGCTTATCTACCCACTCTAAACGTCGGTAATCCCGCAAACTATCAGAGCGATCGCTCTATTACCAAACTAACGGTCTAGCGATTTTAAACACGCTAGACCACAATCTGAGCTCGATGCTCAACGGTACAGGCAACTCTGCCGAATCACTATAACTAATCCGAGCCGCTTGCTCGATCAAGTAACGCAAGTTCCAGAGCCTCTTGCTCACTTGCAACAGCGATCGGTGCTCAATAATGTAACCGAACCCCAAAGACTAATCAGAGCTTCTCGCTCAATCAAATCAGGCAAAACTTAGCCAAATAACTCTAACTCTATAACAGCGACTATTCAGAGCCTCTCGCTCAATCGCTCCGGCAAAGTTAACGCAACGACGCTTAATAACGATTAACCAGAGCCTCTCGCTCAAAAATACCGGCAAACTATGCCAAACAATCGATAATTAACTCGTTCGCGATTTGCAACATCTGCGCAGCGCTTATAGTGTAAGCCGCTTTTATAAGGAGCCGAGCAAACAGTTTGTTTACTCAAACCAAATAACCGTCATTATTGCACCACGTTTCCACTTGCTATAATGCTATTGGTTACTTTGTTTACATTCCGTCATACCAATGCCGTAAAACCTCAACGTGTCGAATACCAAACTTACCTAATAGATATCAGTCAAGATGGCCGCCAAATTTACATATATGCGAATTCCAGATTTTTCCGTTTTTACGTGCGATTTGTTTACATAGGGGGGGGGGGGGTTCCTAGGTCACCGTCCGCACGTGCGCTTGTCCGCTATAGGGTTACGGTCCGGTTGCGTCGTACGTCCGTAACAAGCAAAAAGTTCAAAATGGCCGGCAAGTCGACTTATACTTGGTTACCTACGAAATATGTGTTTCCGGGTCTTTTGTTTACTTAGGGTGGTTTGGGGGGTATGGTTCGTATTCCGCCTAATCAGGCGTAGGCTCAGGGCCTTATTGCACCCTAGTGTGACTAGCGTTCTTCAAACTCAAAAATTGCGAATTTCGGATTTTTCCCCAAAATTATCACTTTTTCCCCTCATAAGTGTTAATGGCTCCCGACTGGGTAGAGCTGGCACCACTAATTCTGGTTTGTGAATAGCTTAGGGGTGCCCTAGGGTGATGGTGACCCCAGCTTGGTTCAGCCATATCGGCTTCAAAAAATCGGGGGGGGTGTACAGATTTTCGGTCCCAACTTGTAAAAAATTTCCGATTTGGCCAAAATTACGAATTTTGTAAAACTCCCGTTTCTTTGAGTTATAATGGATGTCAATGAAAATAACAAGATATTACACTACAAAAAGCTCTCCATAACATCCTCAAAGCTTCTTACTCGCAAGGAACGACATTTCCGGACGAAGCTTCGACTATTCAGTATCCGGGACGGAAAACTTATATCGCTATCAGCTAATATTTACGTGTATATTAGTTCCCCCGGACAATCAGAGGGTCATTGGGAATGTTACACGGGCACGCACGCTGGCCCATCGGTTCCCGCAATTTATCTTGCGTTCTCGGTCACGGACGAAGGAACGGGTCATGTTAGCCCAGTACGGAAAGTTGTCCCGAAACCACAATAAACTAAATTCTAAAGGACAAATATACATCACGATAACGATGATGATGCGATGATGATATGATGACAGTTAATAGTTTAAGTTTTAGTTTTTACTTTCTTCAGCCCTCATTATCCTTAGCCACTCCTCTTCTGATTCATTCCCACTATTTGATTCTTCTCCCCTCGCAGCAAACAACCTCCCCTGTGCTATCTGCTTCATACGGGTCAGCACACGTACTTCCATATTTAATAATTTCATCCTCCGCTTTAGTTCCCGGTCTGCTAACCTCTTTTCCCGACTCGTCACCACCACCTTCATGATCTTAGCTCCTCTTCGAACACCCTTATTCATTTTAAGATTCAATGCAGTTTACTGGATAGCGATTTTACAAATCAGATTATGGTGGGTTTTGGTGTTAAGTAAACAACTCAGCAAATTTGCGTTATTGTTGGTTCATCAACAATTCCGTTGGCCTTTATGTTTATGGTCATCCTAATACGGTTAGTTCAATTTTACAACTATTAAATAGTTTTAATTAGCTGTAATAAATATGGTCAGTTCTGCTGTTGATAATCGTTCGAAAACGATCATACTGCATCAAGGCCTCAGAAATACTGGTCAAATCCGTTCCCGGACCTAATGCCAAGTCCACATCATTACTGATGATGTCACTTTTGTACACTTGCCAGTTAAAATCCAAGTCTTGGTCAATACTTGGCAAGTCTAAATGCAAATGATTTTTTTGTTTTTGCAGGAGAAAATTGATATGTAATGTAAACTCTAGCAGCATTATTCAACTAAGAAATTGCGTTCAATTCTCACTCATTTCTGATATTTTGGGAGAAAAAATCTGTTTCTTTGGAGGGCAAATTCAAAGTCGCGCTATGGTTCTCTATCTCACCTGTGTGAAATGTCCAGTGACTTCTTTCATCTCACAGTCATCATAGCCGGCAGACTCACCAGGAAACTGGTAGTTTTTGATCTCTCTGAACCATGCATGTACTGCTTGCTTGGCATGCTTAACAAGATGCCGTTCCTTAATTGAAGACGAGCTGGATGCAGTATATAAGTTTTCTCCAGAAATTGATTCAACTCCTCCTAAAACGCCATTTACATTTATTTATCTAGATCGGACTCCCATGAAGCTCTTCATTGCAAGTACAGTTTCAATCAAATTTCATGGGACTGTAACTGGAGAAAGCCGGCTTATGATTGATAATACTACGACAAATACTCATGTTCCCGGCCGTATTTAACTTCTGGGAGGGTGTCCCAGATACCTAAATGTCGTGGTACTTAGTATCACTTCCTATTATTTGGATTGAGTTTATTGTTTCCCAATAACACCGGATCAAATTCTTGCCAAAATAAGTATTTGCAAGATAATACACGATCATAACATGCGAATGTAATACACATGCAAATTTACACATGCGAACTTTTTGGGCTCTAATGTGCACATATGACCAGAGTTCTGTGAGTTAAGTCATGTTTCCAGATTGGTCATGATCAGAGTTAATTCACGTTCATTTTGGCCTGGGCCCTCAACCTGGGTGGATCTGCAATAATTTGTGTCACTTTTCAAAACCCTATGTAAGGTATTTACTGAAGAATAGCTACATTTATTCGAGGACAAAATTATAAGACTAAAACGAAATCGACGACTACATCTTTCAAAAAAGGGACTACGAAAAAAATGTACAACCTAGATGGAGATATTTTCGTATTCTTTAACGTCAGTTCCTCAAAATTATATTTCTTAAATTTTGTTCAAGGAGAGAAACCTGCAATTGAAAAAAAAGTACCAGCAACCAATTGTTACAAATATAAATTCAGTAGTAACCTGGACCCACGTATCATAGAATTTTAGTACAGAAACATCAAAATCCCATATTATATTGTCGACTCAGTACTGCAACAGTCTTACCTAAGGGAAAATTTTTTTGTTTCAGATTGTTATGTGAACATTGATGTGCAGTTATACCTTTAGAATACACAGATACTGCAACTCGACTATATCCCCCCGACACCCCTGATTTTCACTGAAGTTTCTGAACCCCTCGCGGTATATCAAACTAGAAAAGAGGCGATTGATAATTTGTAGCTGGCTAACTTGTAGCTGTTTAGGGTTAGGTATCACGATGAAATTCTAAATGGTATCTATTATTGTAAGGAACAGGAGATATATTAAAAGATCACTACATTCAGGCTTCCAAAAAATTAATTTTCAGTCTTTATTCCAGTAACTATTTGTCGCCAACAGAAAAACTGGCTTCTTTCAATATGCAATTGAAGCAAAAAAGGCTAGTTCTACAGGAGCATCTTTTAAGTGGTTTTCTGCTATAAAAATCATTGTCTTTTTTCCATTGAGATTTTTCTGCAGATTTTTTGTTACTGGATTGCTTTTTCGTCGCTTTTTTCGGATTGCTTAATGTCAAAAAATTAAGTAAACGTTAATGTCAGTGCTGCTAAGATGTGCCTAAAAATTTTGAGTTAAAATAAACTCACTGATAATAGAAAAAAATCAATTGAACGAACAAATAATATTACAAATGTTCTTGAAAAGTGAAGACGGAATTTCAAGGGATGCCTTATTGACTTTCAAAAGTTAATTTCTCTGTAACAATATGGGAATGTCGTAATTAAAACAGGAAGAGGGAAAAGAAGCAAAAAGATTGTGAGAAATAGCCTTTTGCAAGTGGAAATCACTGAAGTCTGGGGATTAACGCACAAACGTCTCGAAATGAGCTCCCAAAAAGAACACGAAAATTGTGCGAAAGTAGGAAAGACTGAACATGTATGGTCAAAAGTCTGGTGAACGCTTCAATTTTTGACAAATTAGTCATGGTCTGCACATGGATGAACGCACGGAAGTCTTTTGAACGCACGAAAATCTGGTGGACTTACGAAATTCTGGACATGAACGCGGCAAAGTCCAGACACAAGAACTTCCCGTCTGGGATGGTATAAAAATACCGGTTGTAGCATCTCAACTTACAACCAAATCAACATTGCAGACTTTCTCTGTTACCCCAGCAATAGCAACTATTTTAACTATAATGATCATTGTGTGATGATAGCTTTCTACATAGCTTTAATTGTAAGAAAAACAAATTACAACCTTGAAAAAAAACATTACTGGCCGTTGCTACGTAAAAATTGACAGATGTTAAGACATCAGATTTTAATAGTTTTTGAGAACCTTTAAATGCCTTGATCTCCATATGGCTTGAACTTTCCTTTTATAATATTAGATTAAAGTTCTCGTTTCCAGTATATGGTAATAGAAGGCGGCAAAATTAAAAGCGCACTACAAATCTGATTTGAAACGTTCACCCATGTTTAATCTTTCTTTTAACGGATTTCGCTTAATAAACCGAGCACATATAATCGCCTTTTATTTGTGCTAATTTGTGCATGGCAAAGGTCCCTCATCAATTGGTATCAGGAAAAGCTGCAGAATTGATTGGGTATCCATAATAACCAACTAACGTCCCAAGTTTTTCCTCGCATCATGCTCGCTATGTTTCATCTTGCATTCGTTGTTGTCTTTCAATTCTGCAGCCCAATCAGCTGCAAACTTGGCTAGGTGAGTGTTCCACTCTAGCTTCTCTAAGTCTGCTCCATCTCTGTACAAGTTATGGTAACACAAGATAGCATCTGTAAACTGAATTTCTTTGTCGCTGAAATGAACTCCATCGTTTAAAAATTCTCAAAAGAACCCGGGCTGGGGTTTCAATGCCATTCAACCATGAAAACATGTAAGATTGGCGGCGATAGATTCGATGAATTTATAAATAATACACTAGCAGGGAATTCGGTGAATGGGGAACCGGTGTGCCATTTCCCGAAAATCGCGGAAAGTTCTTTGTCGCTGAAAAGTACGCAATCCTTAAAAAAATTTTAAACGAACCCGTACTGGGGCTTCATCGCCGTTCCCCGTAAGACTATGCAAGAGTGTCGGCGATAGATGCGATGAATTTAAGGAATACTAGCAGGGAATGCGGTGAATGGGGTGACCCGGCCGTTTCCCGAAAAACTTGACATCTTCCCATTTTCGCCCGCTTTTATCTTTTCAAAGGGGGAAATACAGAATATACAGTGCGCTTCAATCAACATCTGATCAGATCATTTCAGAGCATAACGACCTCTGATCAGACTCAATGCATTACCTGTTACCTCAAATTGGGAAAAATTCGAGAAATGCAAGTTCAAATAAGAGTAGGCAATTTCTCAATTTTTTTTGAATTGTTTTGAGTGGCAATCGTAAATGTCCCGCCAAAACTTTTGGGAAGCGCCATTTGAGTACCGAGAATTTTTGAGAATTGGAAAGCTTCTAAGCCAAAATTTCTTCACATTTGAACGACGGTTTTACACAATTCTTTTACTGAAATCAGCAGTAAAACTATTTCAGTTGACCGCTACAAATTGCATGAAAATTAAATTAGAATGAAGTAATTTGCGCCTCAGGGAAGTAAGGTTTTCCATGTAAACAACAACAACGTAACTTGACCAAAACAAAGCGCGAACAAATATGTTTAGTAAATAGAACAACAAAAGTTGAAGCCCGAGTTGAGGAAAAAATTGTATATCTGCTGATTGTGTGGAAATTATTCAGCACATCCTACAAAAGTTACGCAATTTTACGATATTCAGGTCATCTCTTACACGAATTCAACACTTCCTAAACTCCTGAATTCAGCGCCTTTACAATACCTTTACATTTTCTGTGGGTTTCATTACAAAAATTTGGAAAATTCATTTCGTATGACTGGCATTTCAATTTCTGATTTAACGTTTCAGAAGATTTTTACCCAAGTATGACATTAAAAAATACAATAAAAGCAGTAAAAATTTGAACACAAAACAATATGTAGAATTTAAAATTCAGCTCAGGTGGTTCTGCGGCCTTAGCCTCTAAATTCCAACAAGTCTTGAAACTAATTCCTAAGTATTGTTTTTCTCCAAATTAGCCCTCTAGGCGACTTTAATTCTCTTAATCACCTTCTGCCCTAACTAACTTATAAAGAAAAACGGGCACAATTCTATACTAAGAAAAAGTTAACTTACACCAGCTAACTTCTAGTACTTATGCCTACTGAGAAAATTATATCAAGAACAAGCGATAACTACAAGTTAACTACGAGCTCTCTGTCTGACCAACAGAAAGGAGAGATTTCACTCACAAAACTAAATTAGAAACAAGCTCTGAAAATCTACAAAAATCAAGCGGTATATATACTCCGCGAAAGTAAATAATAGAGATATAATCAAGTCCGATTTCTTTTTATAAATTAATCTGATGCGAAAAAGACCCAAAAATTCACATGATTAAAACCATTTCATACCATTTTTGGAAAGTGACCCCTATTTGGGTTCTAGAAATCTAAGTTTCATAAGACTTTCTGAATCTGTTCATATGAGACCAAGTCAACACTGCCATCACTTATCAAGATCAATATTTGCTGAATAAAACGCCTATAAACTCCTAACTTAATTAGCAATTATAATTGGATTCTAAGTCAAGTCAAAACTTCTGAGAAAGAACACAAGGTTAGTACTTTTGCTATATTTTCTTAAGTTTTCTTAAATCCCCTAAGTTCGCCTAAGTTAGAAATTCCATTTCTACACCTCCCTCTCAGACTTAACTATCCTCCTGAATAGTTATAATTAAAAAAACTACACTAACAAAGTTCAAGTTTTAGCGAGTCTTTGGTCTCATTATCATCGTTTGTCGCATACAGAATTTCAGTAAGTTTCCTCGATTTTCTCACTTGTCGAACTCTGCAAAGTTCTTTTATTTGGTACAACCTCGGCTGTAGTGTTGTTCCTGGCCCCTTCGGTTGCAGATTACCCGAGCTCTCGACTGGGACTGCTGGTCACCTCTTATCACCTCCTGCCCCCTGATCAGGTGCTCGATTGCCCGTCGCATCTTTTGTTGCCCAGAAAGAAGCAAATCCAGAAGATGGAAGTGAAATTCCGGGTTCAAGTGTACTTCCTCCATCTCGGTTTGCGTTGCCATTTCTCTGGTCGGGCGCACACCCAGTGTTGCTGTGGTATTCCACCGATCATCGTCATTGTCGTCGTTGGTTGCGGGGATGTTCAAACTCAAGTCTAATGCCTAGCCCAGAGTAACAGCAAGACCCCCGTATGTCTGTCGCCTCAATTCTTTAGTGATCTCCCCATCGAGCAGTTCTTCTATAAAAATCCAGCTAGCCAATCTATCCAGTTCTGCCTCTGGGGCCAAGGGGTTGTCACGTACACAAGTCTGATACGCTCTGTCTGCCCCGTTCATGAGTGTTTCTCCCTGAGGCTGCCTGATTTTGTGCATGGAGATTGACATGGTTTTGAGGATGTTTGTCTATAACATTTAAGGGGTTTAACAGCTTGCCCAACAGAAGACTTCATCCAAGAGTTTAGAGGAAACAATGTCTTGACTTTTCGTCTTTAAATTAAAGCAACTATTGATAGCTGTCTTCTGTATCAAATTTTCTGCGGTTGTGAATTTTGTGAAATTTTATTTGAGACAATCTCATCCAAAAAAATTCGAACATTATATAACAAACAGGTGATTTTAGAAAGAAATTGAGTCGATTAAAATTATTCCACAGAAATAAAAGCGGTCAACGATTCGCCCTTTGAATAACCGTGCCTGGACATCTATCGTTTTTCGGCGCAGTTTACCGATTGTATCAATCGTGGACTGATATAAGCAGGGAATCTAGGCATTTGCTATGATGAAACACTCTATTATTCAACTGGTAATTAGTGAAAATTAAAAGAATTAACAACTTAACGCTTCGTTACGAGAAATCTTAAACAGTAAAAGAGCTTTTGAAAACTAATTTAAACACTGCACGAACAGTTCCCAAGGTTCTGAAATTTCATCAGTAAAACCTCAAAAACCTAGTTCCTATCAACTTTTTATAAAACCCTCTGTGGTTGCCAATGTAGAATTTAAAATTCAGCTAAGGTGGTTCGGCGGCCTTAAAATCTAAAATCCAACAGGTTTTGAAAATAATTCCTATGTATTGTTTTTCTCTAAGTTAGCCCTCTAGGCGACTTTAATTCCCTTAAAGACCTTCTGCCTTAACTAACTTAGGAAGAAAAACGGGTACAATTCTATCCTTAGAAAAAGTTAACTTACACCAGCTAACTTTTAGTACTTATGCCTACTGAGAAAATTTTATCAAGAGCAAGCCTAAATCTAACTACGAACTCTCTGTCTTACCAACAGAAAGGAAAGACTCACTTAAAAGATTAAATTAAAAAGAAGCTCTGAAAATCTACAAAAATCAATAGGTATATATACTCCGCGAAAATAAATAATAGAGATATAATCAAGTCCGATTTCGTTTTATAAATTAATCTGATGCAAAAAAGACCCAAAAATTCACATGATTAAAACCATTTCATACCATTTTTGGAAAATGACCCCTAATTGGGTTCTAGAAATCTAAGTTTCATAAGACTTTCTAAATCTTTTTTTAGAGACCAAGTCAACACTGCCATCACTTATCAAGATCAATATTTGCTGAATAAAACGCCTATAAACTCCTAACTTAATTAGCCATATTAATTGGATTCTAATTCAAGTCGAAACTTCTGAGAAATAACACAAGGTTAGTTCTTTTGCTATACTTTCTTAAGTTTTCTTAAATCCCCTAAGATAGCCTAAGTTAGAAATTCCCTTTCTACACAATATTCTTAATAGCTGGAAAATATGTTGTAAATTTGTAGGAAAATACATTGCCTAAATTTTTTAAAGAGTGCTAAAATTGTGTAAGGAAAGTGTTGAGTAAATAAGCGCCTAAAAGAACAGCAATTAAGATAAAAAGTTAAAAATTTAAAAAGATTATGTGGAAAAGATGTAATAGACGTAGTAAAAGTGTGAAAGTTGAGTTAGGAAAGCGAATAAAACAAGAGCTGAATTTGTCAAAAAAAATGATGAAATCACTGATTTTTTGTAGGATGTGCGCTGAAAAACTTTAAAAATAGCAAAAGATGCCTCATTACCTCAAAGCAGCCAACTCTTTGCTCTTTGCTCAGGCCACGGTTAGTTGGCAGGGTGCAAAAAGTTGAGGCAAAAGATATAGGGCGCCGAAGCCAAAACCGAGCTGGTGTTGTAATATCTATGTAAGAAACAACTAGGGGTGGGTTGGAAACTTCCAAGATAAAATTTAATTCCCCGGAAACTGTGTATGATAAACATTTTGCAAAACATTTTGTTTATTTATTCACAAGTACTGAATTTATTTAAGAGATGCATTGAAAATTAAGCACAGACAGAAGTTTATTGATTATCCGCTCAGAAATATTTTTTCAGACGGCTGTCGGCGAATTTCTTATATAATTTTCAGAAAGAAACCTCAATTAGATGCCTATGTGCGACTGTTCCAGCCATTAAATTGCAATTCATAATTTTAAACTTTCTTCAGATTATCATCTTGACAGAAAAATTTGAAAACTGTAATTAAAATGATATTGTTTTAAAAAAACATTAAAATCTAGATTGAGTAAAAGCACATTGAAAAACAATCCTAAAACTTTGAACAAGGTTTGGCAGTGAAATATGTTTTGTCTCATTGAATATTTTGAAGCTATTTTATAAAAAAAACTTTGATCTATCAAAAATTCAATAACAATGCTAAACTCACGGTTCCATAATAAGAGAAAAACCAAATGAAAATATCGTAAGTTCTAGTTTTAAAGTAAGTCGGGAGAAACTGATATCCGACCTCGTCAGTACTTAAATAAAACAATCACTTCTTGAACAGTACGAATTGACAGAAATCAAATTCCTCAATTGATTCCACAAAAAATTTGAAAAAAATAATATCTGTTGACCTTATAAAAGCATAGTAGAGCTGAAAAAACCGCTTAAATTGGCAATGTTGATTTCTTTTACACATTGTTATATCAACAGTTTGTTATGATTTTAACGCGAAGGGGTTTAAAAAATTACTGAAAATTAAACGTTTTGATAGCAACTTCTGCAAACATTTCCTATTACTAGAGGAAGTTGCCTCCATATTATTCGTCTCCTTTGTTTTCTCTACTTACTATTTCTAGATGACGTAAAATCTTTCATCGCAGTTTTAACTTGGAAATAATGCGATATGGAGAATTTAGGCCAACACAAATTCGATTACGTTTTCAAAGTTTTTTATTGAGTTTCTCCATCAGTGACATTAATCTGCATCATCTCTTTTTAAGATACCAGTTTACTTTTCGCGAAAAAAATGCATGTAAATCTATTTGGAGAATTTAAACCAAAATAATCAATTTTTTTTCATTACTATTCTCCTCCTCAGATTTCAATGTATGGCTAAATAATCTACCAGCTAACTATGATTTCTGATAAATCCAGCAAAAATGTTGAAATTATCAAAAACTGAATCTCAATTAAACAGTAGGAACAACATTTAGGTGACGAAGCAGTTTAACTTGATTTAGTTTCTGCGCAATGATCGCATTAAAACTGGTTTAAACAGACTGACTAGGCATTGCATAATTTGGGGCTTTTTTCATCTCAGAATAGTCTACGCGAACCCGCTACGCACATGCAGAACCCGAGTTGGAGCAAAAGACTGAAGTGACCTCTAATTAGATCATTTACAATCCCATTTGGTGCTCAATTTACAATGGATGGCGAAAAGTTAAGGGCAGAAAAATCAGGATGCTGGCATTACGTGGCCTGATTAGAGGTCACTTCAGTCTTGTGACTTAGAATCATAGATTCACCCCAACTTAGATTCATATGCACTTCTGATTCGTTTAATTTAGTTCAAAAATGACAAAAAAACCGAAACAAATAGACTGTATTTTGCTATGATGTTCAACCATAATTGATCTCGTATATTTTTATATAACTTATCAATACATCGTAAACTGGTCATTGTATGGTATTTTTGCACGATTCTTAAACCAAGCTGAATATTGCCGGATTTGAATGAAAATATAATTAACATTAAAAGGAGCTGGCTCCTGTTGGCTGAGGGGCCTCTCGGTTATCTATTCAAAGCTAATAGACTCCAATCATTGGTGAACATGATCAAACTTACCCTATACGGTTGATTCTTGGTGGAGCCCAAATAAATCAATACACAAGAAATTTTGCATTGATAAATTTTTTTGGCTTTGTTTAGATTTCATTACAAGATTTTCCATCAGACCCACTTGTGCCAAAAATGGTCTCTTTCGAGAAACTCAAATGTTGAAATTTTGCCCAAAATGTTTTTAAGAGAAAAACGGACAAAGCCCGTATGACTTTTTGACCAGCTTGGCCGTTTTTGATAGACTTTTCGAAATAAGAAGCGGTAGTTAATGAATTATAATATATTCTAAAGGGTTACATAATTCGCATTGCTGATTTTGAAAGCTGAATTGTGCACGCGTTTAAATCAAACATTAAGCTGTCAAAAATGCTCGAAAAAGTTCCCAGGTTAGGGTCTCAGTCAGAAAGTCCCGCATGAAAGTCTGAAAGTTAACGCACGAATAGTCTGAGGAACGCACGAAAGTCTAGACATTAACGCACGAATGGTATGGTGAACCTACGAAGGTTGGGCATGAACGCAAAAGAAATCTGTGAAGACAGGATAGATTGGTGAATTCACTAATTTCTGGACTTGAACGCACGAAAGAATGGACATGAATGCAAAAAAATTCTGATGAAAGCACGAAAGTTATTGCACTGCACATAATTACTTGACTACTACACTTTTTCCTTCTGGTGATGTCTGGAAATTGATATTTTACGTCGGGGACGGTGTAGATATATCGATTTTCGTTTGAGATCTCATCCTGTGTAAGTTTTGTAAGCGAACTCTCGAGACGAAAATCTCCCAAAAAGGCGTTAAAAAACGGAAGCATTCCAAAAAACGGTCAAAAATGATCATTTCCTAAAATTAGCGGCCAAAAAAGCTCAAAACAGATCAGAAACGGTCATTTGCCACGGCATTTTGACGGTTTTTGATCGGTCTGGTCAACTTCGTCTCCGATCAGATCTAAATTTGCTCGAAATTGTCTCCCCGTTGAAATTTTGCTCATAAAATTTGTAGGGAAGAACGGTCAAAGTCCGTATGATTTTTGACCCGCTTGAGCGCTTTTGATCGTCGATTCGAAATAAGAATTGGTTGTTGCCGAGCATTATTTTGAAGTAGAAGACAGGTTTTGAGCGTTTTGTTAATAAAGGGTTACATAGTTCGCATTGCTGATTTTGAACGCGGAGCTTAAAATCAAACATTAAACTGTCAAAAAAAATCTCTAAAACGTTCGCAGGTTGAGGCCTTAAACGGAAAATTGGTATGTCCAGATGTAAATAAATTTACCACGGGGTTGTCGAGAGTTCAGATAAACATAGTATGGGAACACAGAAATAAACACGAAAGTCTGGACATAAACGAATGAAAGGCCTGAAGAACGAACAAAATCCTGGATATGAACGCAATAAAAGTCTGATGAACGCACAAAAGTCTGGACATGAACGCAGGAAACGTCTGATGATCGCACAAAAGTACTGACACCGTTGATCTCAAATTTCTCTGATCAGACTCAAGTGCGCCCGAGTTTGTCTCTGATAAGAATGAAATGCGCTTAGGGTGGCTTTTATTGTTTTCCTGTGTGAGTCTGTTATTTCGGAAGCATCACTACACAAATAGTCCTGTGAACGTACGAAAATATGAACGTGAACGCACGAATAGTCTGATGAACGAAGCAAAGTCTGGACATGAAGGCACGTCTGGACATATCAACTTTTCGTTTGGGACATCATCCTGGGTTAGTCTCCTAAGCAAACTGTCAAGAACTACAGTCTCCTAAAAAAGGCGCTCAAAAACGGAAGCACCCTAAAAGTGGTCAAAAACGATCATTTCCTAATTTTATTGTTCAAAAACGATCGTTTTATAAAATTACCGTTCAAAACCCATTTTCGCAAACCTATCTGTTTTCTCAGTGAATATTTACACATCTTGCCAAAAATGCAAGATTTTAACCTGCTTGGGAAGATAAGAGACTTTCTATAAGAATTCCTGAGTACCGACATTGACTACTGCACTGATTCAGGAATTCAATTCTAGTATTTTAACGAGGATCTTGTCAACATGTGAGAAGATCTCTTACCGTTCCTTTGCCGAACAGAATATTGCCGATATTGCCGAACAGAATATTGCGAATATTTCCGAACAGAATATTGCCGATATTCTGTTCGGCAAAGGAACGGTAAGAGATCTTCTCACATCTTAACAAGATCCTCGTTAAAATACTAGAATTGAATTCCTGAATCAGTGCAGTAGTCAATGTCAGTACTCAGGAATTCTTATAGCAAGTCTCTTATCATTACTGACTAAAAGACTATGTTCATGTCAATTTTCACTTTTGTCTGCTTAAATTAGAGTGAAGAACGTAATAACATTAAAATCATTCTAATTAGGCCAAAATTTGTTTTTCTGCAGTAAAATTGCTGATACGTCATAGACTCTTAATCCCTTTATGACCATCCGTTTGCCATTTCAATATTTTAGGCTGATGCTCTCAACTCAAGAACAGGCTGAAAAAAATACTGAAAAAGGACACGTAAAATGTTTTGAAAATTTTGTCTGAGTAATCAACTTTTGCCTAAATTTTGACCATTGCGTTGACGTGAAAGTTTTTTAATTGGAATTGCCCGTTACTTGAAAACTAATGTCTTGCAATTATAGCTGATCCCTCTTCATAAGGACTTAGAGATACTTCGGGGAAGGAACTATATCTTGCAAGATTTCGTTTATCTTGTCTTTTTAAATAACTTGATCAATATATTTCCAACTGCACAGATTTGAACAAAAAAACTGATAAAGTTGTTTACCTGCTTCCTTTTTCAAGTTCCTCCACACATTTACTATCGTCGAAATTAATTGGTATGTCTTTCTTTCTATCTGAAACAATTTTGGTTTTCAGCTAATTTAACACTCTTAACATAAAAAGACAAAAAGACTGGTTTCTTAAACTCGTTCCACAAAAAAACTAACTCGTTTCTAAAAAATTTATTTGCTACGGAACAGTATTAATTTTTAGATTCTTTTCATCTTCGGTTAAAGGCAAAACATTAATATAATCTTAGCTAAAATATTGAAACTAGTAAGAAGACAGGCAAAGCTAAATAATTTTAATACTTGCAATAAAAAATAGCTATACACCTTTTTTTAAATAATTTCAAAAATAGATAAAAATAATTGATTAACTATTTTAAAATAATTTACAACAACGTTTCTTTTCAACCGAACTTCTTAAACCTAGATTTTATGCCGGAATTTTGAGTAGCAAAAATTAATTTTTTTTAATATTAGAGCCAGACCAATATTAAGTTTAGATGCAACTAGAAGGAAAAAATCCATGGAAAAAAACTACCTGCTAAATAGTAAAAGATTTTGTAAGGCTATTCTTGTCATGTCACGTATCTTGTTTTGAAGTATGAGATTCAGGCGATCTTATAAAATATCAGATTCAATTAACTTGGTTGCTGATAATATTTTATCAAAAAAAGAAACAACATTTTGAGTTGTGTGTGCTACAATACAAAAATAGTGCGGAAATATAAAAAAAAAACAGTGATTAATTTAAATTTATTTCGAAACGATTTTTTATCGTAATTTGTGAAATATCTTTGCATAAAACTCTAGTTTTTCAAAAAAAAGTCGTTCAGAAGTATAGGAATAGCTATAGAATACAAAAAAAATTAATACTACTAATAATAACACATGGAACGGACTTTTAATATTAAATACTAAACCAGTTGGAAACTTTCTTTATATAGGCAAAAACATTTTTGTTTTTAAAAATTTTTACA
>NC_134478.1:42544647-42662793 GCF_964194025.1 Convolutriloba macropyga
CTCATGATTTGGATTAAGCTAAAGTCGGCGTCAAAGTTGGCTTGATCTTAAGTCCAGAAGCAACAGTTAGGGTCGATTTAAAGTCTAAATGATCACTAAATTCGATCTGAAGGCTTTTCATGGATAATTTCTGTCCTTCATGGTCTTTTCATGCCCAATTTGGGTCGAACTTGGCCCTTTCATGAGACCAGGCTTAAATCTTTCTTTTTATCTATTCACGTAATAAGAATTAATTTCCGCAGCGAACATCAGCCTTTAAAGTACTTATTGTGATTTAGGGTCTCTAGGAGTACAAATTTCATACAATGAAAGTTCACCTGTTAATTATGGTTTAGAGTTAATTGAGTTTTTTTCCCGACCCCTCTTGAGGGGGGAGGAACTATATACTCAAATGGGTTTTTTGTTCAGTCAATTTTCGCCGATTGATATATTCATCGTAGAGAGTTGAGACTGGTATCATTAGAAAGCTCGTCCAGCGTAGAATATGGAATTAAAAAACTTTATTGATTTTTTGTTTTCTACAGGGAGTTAACGATGTTTAAACTTCTGAGAAAAGTAGAGTGAATTCACTTTTTTTTATTCACAAATGTTTTTATTCCCAAAATGTTTGCCTAATATTTTGTCAATTCTGCAAAAAAATTGTTAAAAGTTTTAAGAATAGTGCCGTTGATTTTATTTTTAAAGACAAGAATTGTTGATTATTTTGATTTAATTTTTTTGTCAAAAACTCTGGCTAAATATTTCAAAATTCAGCCTTTTTCATCAAAAACAGCACGAAAAAAGCTACTTTAGTCCACTTAGATTAAATTCAACGGCAGTACACCCCAAAACTACACTAAAACAATCTTTGTGGCCTCAGAAGGGACTATTATTACTTCAACTTCCGCTGAGAGTGCTCTGTAATTAAAACTTTGCCGTTTTTTGCTAACTTTACTCGTTGATTATCAAAAATGCAGAATTTTGATTTTTGAGTTTTCAACTAACAAATTATCTATATCTACAACCTTCGAAAAATCAATTGTTCCTAACGGACAATAAGAATTTGCAGAGCTAGTTTTTGGCCAATCTTGGACTGTTACAATCCAATAAAAATTCGGATTGTAATCAGTCGGTCTTTTTTTGAAAAAAAAGGACATTTTATTTTAAAAAAGAACAGAACATATCAAATCAAAGCTCACGAGTGCTGAGTCCAATTGACTTCCTAAGCGGCTCCAAGCTAATGCATTTAGTTTTTGAAAGTTTATGGTCGTTTCGACTTTTAAAAATAATTGATTTTTAAATTAGGATTGTCTTAATGAATTTTTCCACTATTTTTTTATTTGGTCAACTTGTAGCTTAGTGTCAGCATCTTCTTCATTCTACTGATTTAAAATTTAGTCTCGATTGCGGTTTAAGCCTGAAGTTATTGTTTTCTGGCTTTGATACTACTAGATTTCAGATTTTTTTTGGTTTTTAGATATTTGCTAGTTTTTCACCTTTCTAGTTTTGTCACATTATCACATCATTGACAGTTCTCGTATCCTATTATTAGCGTTCAAACTAAGACACTATTAAAAATTTTTAAATCCCGAAAGATATAGATTATCGTTTTAACGGCCTTGACACTTCTTTCTTGAAAAAATTAATTGAATTTTTTAATATTGTCTTTAACTATCATTTTTACTTTGTAGTTTCCGCCCTTTGAAATTTTCTGTATAGTGATAGGTTTCATTGGCTTTTCATGGAAAAATAGATTAGCCAATTTTCTGATATTAGTTGAAAGCCGATGACTTTCATGACTTTGAAGACAATTGTTTTCCAAAATAAAAAAAACACATTAAGTTCGTAATTTTGTTCCTTTTATTGTTTGTTTGTTAGCTAATCTCGTTAATTACAGTTCAAATATGACATTATTTTGGTGTCAAGAGAAGGTGTTAAAGCAATTGGTGTCCCAAAATCTATTTTCTTATAAGAATTCGTTATGATCTTACTGGCTTCGACACCGGTTTTTCACAAAAAAAATAAATTAGCTTGATTTTTGTCATATTTGTCGTTCTTTTTGTAGACGCAAGAGAAATTCTGTATAATTGCAGCTCTCAAGGGCTTCTTTGGATGAATGAACGACTCTATTTAAATATATCGTTTTGTAACTAAGGTGTTTCATGACTTTGAATGTAATTTTGTTTTGAAAAAAAATCAAAAGTATTACATACTTTTGCCCTTTTCTCTTTTTTATCTACTTGTTACCTAGTCTCACTAATGAATGGCCACATACTGCATTATTGGTGTTTGAAAAGGGCGCAACCGATTATATTTTGATGGCCAAATGATGGTTTGACGGTTTTGACAGCGTTTTCTAGCAAGTTTCAAGTGAAATTTGGTTTTTTTTATTGTTCTTTTTAGCCGCTTGAAAAATTGAATAAGGACAGGCCCTAATGCTCTTCTATAGGCGCACTGGTAGTCCTAAACTTTTGGGATATTTTACTTGATTTCTATTGGTTTTCATTGCTTTGAAGTTAATTGTTGAAAAAATTAAGCGGATTATTTTAACTTTACTGTTTTTGTTCTTTTTTGTCTAATTGTTACCAAATCTTTTTATGGACTGGTCCCATACCTTTTCGGTTGATTTATCAATTATGTTGTTTAGTTCTGGGTTTATCTGACGGTCTGTTGACTTTGTTATTAGATTTTGTTTTTTTAAAACGGACATAAAGTTTTTTGTGTTATTAATGTTTGTTGCTGTTGTTGTTGTTGTTGTTGTTTGATTTTGCTGTTCGTTTTGATTCGCTTTCTTGATATCGGCATATCACAGGAATCTAATGCATCAATCTTCACTCCACTGAGTTATTTGCTTTGGAGGCTATCTTATCGTTCATACACATCTTTTTTTTTGAAAAATACTTGGAATTTTTTTGTTTTTCTATCTGTTCGGTTATCTACTTGGTAGACAATTATGCCGAAATTGTGGATGAGCAGGGTCGGAACCTCATGTGCCATGGCACATTACCGAGTCTCCTTGTTCTGTATTTACTAGGAAGTCTAAAGTATAACATGATCATATGACTGGTCAGAGTAAAAAAAAAACAAAATTGAAATACTATGGTTCAGTACTGATTTTGTCTGAGAGTCAAGTCTAGGACATAAAAAATTTGTTTCGGAAATTTTCAGCCAATACTACAATGGCGAGAGAGCACAGGTGCCCCTGTTCACTTCTGAGTCGACGTTGCCCAGTCACGTGAACGAGAGTGGGAATGAGAGACTGATCACTGAACACACTCTGGACATTTTTTGGACATACGAGGGAAGTGCTCAGGTAATTTATTTAACCATATTAAAAATCCGTATTTTTTAAAAACTTCTAACTGACCTACAGGAGTTATAGACTATAGGAAAAAAAAACATTAGATTTCTAGCAGTGAAGATTTGGCGCAAAATAACTTGGTCGCACAAATAAATGAGGTTTAGACAAAACAAAAACTCTTTTAATGTGTCAAAATTGCCCTGAAAAACTGACCAATTTTTTATTCCTAGTTGAAAAATAGTTGGTTTCAAGTGTTTTATTTCTCTTTTCGTTAGTTTTTAGCTTAGGTCTGTTATTTTTAAAATAGTACAGTAATATTCTTAAAATTAATTTGCCCTTTGGCAATTAATGGAGCCTTCAATTATAAACTTTTGCAGTACGTCGACATCTGGACCAACCCTAGATATTCCTCCTGCCCTTGCCAAGTGCCGGCTACTGGAACCCTGACTTACCAAATTTCCGGACTAGAAGCTGGGAAGGAGTACACGTTCTACATTCAACTAACCAGTGCCTATGGCAAAGTGGGGCTAATAACTTCCTTCGTCCAGTCTATGCTGACAGATGTTTTCCTGATGAGTTCAACTCATGCCGGACTTGATTTCGTCATTCTGACTTTCTTAATTGAGTCTGGAGTGGGGAGTGCACTGGAAGTAGAGTGTAGGGGTGTAATGGGAACATTCTACAGAGCGAACTACGAGGAGTTCAGGTGAGTAACCCCTGCAGAAAAGTTGCTAATTTTCACGACCTTCACCGCAATTCCGAGTTTCTCTTGCATTATTTTAGGCAATAATTGGACGTGACATATAAATAATAAAAGTCTTTTGTTGTCTGGATTGAATAAACACTATATAAAATTATCGAATAATTTTTATACCAATTATTGGCATTATTGGTGGAATGATTTCACATAACGAAAAATTTTGGAAGTATAACCTAAAGCCCGTGTATCTGCAATAGTTGGCCAAGAAACTCAATTTGTCTGTTTTTGAAGAACCAGATGGCTGGAATAAAAAGCTCTGAATAGTATTCTCGTACCTTGCTTACAGAAAAAGGAATTGCTGAAACACTAAAAAAGTCCCGATTCGTTTGTCCCCCCCCCAGCTTAGTGAGTGTATAATATTTGCACCCCATCTGCTCCCCGATTTACTATGTAATGGCACTTACTCTATAACGGGGGAGCATAACGCTCTGGTACACGAGCACAAACGGAAATATCCCTTACCGCTAATGAGTTTTTCTCTATAATTCTCAATGATATTAAAAGATGTATCTCATTTTGTGTAATTAGGGCCTGTCTTTGATTTAATCATGGGGGATGGCATGTTAAGCGAAAACTTCGTCGTTAATCGAAAACATCGTCCTTACTTGCAAAAAAGTTGTAAAAATTACATCCAAAAAGTATCATTGTTTTCAATGTTTTGCATCTCTTTTACTGTACTCGGTGTCATCTCGGTCAAAAATTTTGTTGTTTTTTTATTTATGAAAGGAAAGTCGGCGAATGTCTAAAATACTCATCAATATTTTAATCAAAATCATATAGAAGTAATTCTGCGAAAAACGCAAGAAAAGTTGAGATGGGGTAAAAAAAATTCTACATGGGGGAGTTGGGGTTAATTTTTCTACATTTATTGATTGCTTTTAAAACTGCGAAGCCAATTGTTATAATACCTAATTACTTAATTACTTAATTGTTATAATGCAATATACTACCTTGCCAATGAGGCAGTTTCTCCTTTAATTGTTTGAAGTGGTATTCGCCAATTTTCCACGCAATTTTTGTTCTGAATTTTTGCCTGATGGCTACAAAAATTCCTTTCGCCTAAACGAGTTTTCGCCTAATCAAGCTTTCGCCTAAGATTTCAAACCCCCTGAATATGATTAAAGTCCAAATGAAACTTATCTGTTCATTTGTAATTACTGCTTGAACACATTCTACACATGAGTAATTACCGCTTTCTTTGACCAGGTGGTGACTTTAAAAGTTCCCTTAGCGCCTCCCTGGCCATTCGATGAAAAAGTTTCGAAATCTGATTTCCAATTAGGACAAGGAGGCTCGATAATGTGCATTTGCACATAAAGTTCCGACCCTGCTCATCCGCTTTTTTGGGATAAATGTCTACCGAATGAGGAGATAGAAAGCCCCCCAAAAATTCAAGTATTTTTCAAAAAAACAATTTGTGCGCACAAAAAGATCGCCTCCAACGCGAATATTTCAGTGAAGTAAAAAATGCAGCATTAGGTTGATGATATCAGCCATCACTAAGAAAGCAAGTCAAGACGAACAACAAAATCAAACAACAGTAACAACAAACATTAATTAAATCCAAAACATGTCCATTTTAAAAAAAAGTTATTAACAAGGTCAAAATAGCGTCTGATAAAATTGAAACTAAAAAAAATTGATTGTTCACTAGAAAAGATATGGGACCACTCCATAATAGGAATCGGTTATAATTAGACAAAAAGAACAAAAAAACAGCAAAGTTAATAAAAAATTGCTAAAAATTTTAAAAAAACAATCAATCAAAGTAATAAAAAACCATCACAAAGCGGAACATGTTTATGATCACATACTCCTCTATGGCAGTGCATTCAGACTTGTCGTTATTTAGTTTTTTATTCGGTTACATAAAGATCAACAAATAGAGGCAACAAACCAAAATTCAATTAAAACTTGCGAGAAAACGCTGCCGAAGCCGTAAAGCCAAAATTTGTACTCAAATTATGTTAAATTGAGCTTTCCTCAATTAAACGCCAATAATGTGGTATGCGAATAAAAATAGGTAACAAATTGACGAGAAGAAGAGAAAAAGGGAAACATTAAAGCATACATTTGTATTTTTCGAAAACAATTAATTTCAAAGTCATGAAAACCATTAGCTTTAAATTGAAATGTTTAGCTAGTTTCCTTTTTTTCATCCAAAAGAGAGCTTGAGCCCTGTAATTATTAGCAGTATGTCTTACGCCTACAAGAATAACGTCAAATATAGACAGTAATTAGATTGCTTTTTTGCGAAAAACCCGTGTCGAAGCCAGTAAAATCATAAAGAATTTTTTGAAAACACTAGATTTTGTACATCTTTCCTTGACAAGAATAATGTCATATGCGGCCAGTATTTAACCAAATAAAAAAAGAATTAGGCAAAAAAGAACAAAATGCGAATTTGAAGTGTTCAGTTTTTGAAGACAGTTCATGCAAAGTCATGAAAGCCATCAGCGACCTACTAAAATCAGAAAATAGGCCCATTCATTATTGCATAAATAACTAATGAGGCCTGTCATTATCCAGGAGATTTCCTACGACTTAAAAGACAAAGTAAAAACGAAAGTTATATATAAATGTAAAAATTTCAATTAAATTATTTGAGTAAGGGGTGTCGAAGAATTTAAAACTGTTATCTATGCCTTTAAAGACTTTTATATGTTCAGTTAAGCCTCATTTTGAACGCCAATAAAGTAATATACGAACTATTAATAATGTGGTAATGTGACAAAACCAGAATAAACTTTAAAAATGGGCCAATGCCTAAAAATATAAAAAGCTTTGCAATCTAATAGTATCAAAGCCAGAAAACCATAATATAACGCGTAAAACCGCAAAAAGATTTTAAATTTCATTTCATTAGAAAGAACAAGAAAAAGAAGCATTTTTTCGTTGCTGACATTAAGCTAAAAGTTGACCAAAATAAGAGAAAAATATTGGCGAAGGTCTATAAGCCATTGTTTTTAAAAGTGAAAACGACCATAATCTTTCGAGTAAAGAAAATAGATACATTAACTTCGAAATGCTTAGGAAACCAATTGGACCTATCAACACGCAGCTTTGATTTGAATTATTCTGTTCTTTACTCAACATAAAAAAGATCGAATTTTTTTTAAAGACCGACTGACTACAATCCGATTTATTTTTGCTTTGTAACAGTCCCAGATTGGACCAAAATCCGGCCTGCTTTTGCTCTGCGCTCATTGAGAACTCTTAATTGTTTCGAATATTACGGATCTAGATAATTTGGTGGTTAAAAGATCAAAAATAAAAGCTGCTTTTTTTGGTAATCATATATTAAAGTTAGCAAAAAACGGCAAAATTTTAATTCCAGACTACTCTCAATGGACGTGGAAGTAGGACTAGCTTACTTTGTAGTTTACAAAGATTGTGTTAGTTGTATTTGGTTGTGTATTTCCGGCAAACTTATTCAAAGTGGACTAAAGAAGCTTATTTTGGGCAATTTTTGAGGAAAAATTCTGAATTATTAAATATTTAGCCAAAATTTTAGCCAAAAATTGAATCAAAATAGCCAACAATACTTTTTTGTTTTTAATAAAAAATCAACAGTACTGTTGTTAACAATTTTTACATATTTTGGCAAAATTGACAAAATTTTAGGCAAAAATTCCGGAATATGTGAATAAAATTCAAGCAAATTGGTCTAATACTCACAAAACTTTAAACCACAAGAACTCGCTCTAGAAAACGAAATTCAAAAAAAATCTTTCACTTCCACAATCTACGCTGGACGTACATTTTAATGATACACTCACAACTCTCTACAATGGATATTACGATCGGTCAAAATTGGCTGAACAAAAAAACCATTTGAGTATATAGTTCCTCCACCTCAAGAGGGGTCGGAACAATAAGAGAACAGGCTCCGGAAAATTATTTGCAATCTGTTGTCCCGATTTTCACTTTCGATATGTTGAATTCGCCGTTTCTTACATTTTTACTCTATTTTAATCCATTCATATTATTTCGGTACTGAATCTCATTTTTTTCCATTCCGCACTGCGCCCGTTAAACTCTAATTTCTAGCACCGTACATAACGCAGAGGATTGTTTGGTTGCACCGATAAGAGGCGTTTGGTACCCTTCAGATGCAGAATAGGCTGTTTTTTAAATTGCCTTGCTCCAAAATGAACTTAAAGCACTGTTATTGAATTGGATTACTACAAATAATCACCATTTGAAATTAGATGACATTCAGTGATGAAACGCTCTGAGACCAAAGAAGTACCTCTAGGTAATAGTTAATGGTTGAGCAGCCTTTTTGATTGTTCCTACCGACAGCACAACGTTTCAATTTGAAAAAGTTCCGATTTATTTTTAGACCATTCAAAAATAAAATTTTATTTTCGGTTGGATACAAAACAGAAACATTTTAGCATTACAGCAATATTGAAACAAATAAGTTCCTAATGATTACCCTCTACTTAAGACTATTATTGACGATAATCCAACCTGAAGACCACTATTTCTTCCCTCTGAGCTGTTTTCAAGTGTCTGTCTGTATTCTCTGGACAGTTTGCAGAATTAACTGATCCGGTTTCTAATAAGTTGCGCAAGTTTTTAAGCTGTGTTTAAGTCTCGCAAGTGAGTGGAGATTCGAGGAACTTCCTTCTGGTGACAACTACAATTTGACAGTGACAGTGACCAGTACTGGTGAGAACCCAGTCAAGAGGTTCCACTATTTTGAGGAGTCCACTGACCCGATGGAACCCAACATAACAGGCGTCACAGACATTGAGGAACATCTCGTCACATTCCAATGGGATCCAGTTCCTGACTTTCACGAGGTATCGAATCGAGTTTAACATTTCAGCTTCTTTCAATTTTATATCGGGTTCTCAAATTTGGCTGAGCAGTTGTGCTAATTACCAGAGTGAAAAGTAGAAAATCATTAATCAAATGAAGATAGAGCATGATTTTGTTTCCTTTTACGAAACAGTCAAGAGCCGTTGCTCAGACATCATTGTTTTTAAATGTAAGAAAAGGTTCAATATGTTTGCTTTTAGTTAGACGGTTAACCAAAAAGCCCTTCCGTTTTTTCGGGGGTATCTCGGAATAGTCGGTCTTTAAACGTAAGACTAGATGGTATGTTCGGTTTTAAAAAGCAGTTCCCAGAAATATGTTTTCATTTCCTACATACAGAACGCTATCGTAATTGATGACAAAATTATGAACAATAATCCAAATTCTCGTATGGAAAAAACAGTAGAGTTTTTACATTTCAAATTTAGTCGGTACCAGATGGTTATCGTACAAGATCTTGCAAGAAGATGGTTATCATGCAAGATCATGCTAGATAACCAATGTCTTGCAAGATCTTGCGAGACGATAGGTTATCTTGCAAGATTCCTCCAAGTGCATTGCGGTCGAGCTTAATGTAATTGGCAACAATAGATGCAAAATCGCCCATTCAGCGCAGAAGTTTCCAAATTACACATGATCGACTTCTAAAATATGATTTGAAACCAAATTTACATCAGATATCTGTACTTTATTAGAGTAGAACATAAGTTGAGTCAACTAAGATTAAATCCTTAAGTATTCTTTGAGCAATACAAACGGATATATATATAGCTGCTCAAAACCATCGAAATGTTCAATTACCTTTTTTCATTTTTCCTCAATTAATTTTTTCAATTAAGTTTCTCAGGAAAAGTTTCTAAAAAAGCTGGTATTAATATTTGTTGTTATCTTTTATTTACACTTTTTCAAACTTGAGACATATTGTTTTGCAAAATAAAATATATTCTTTGTTAAAATTATTTCACCTTTCAATTCGCGGAGAAAACTGTCAAAATTGAGAGTTCAGACTGTTTACCTACGATTAGGTTTCAGTAAACAAGTGCTAATGTTTAAACAATTTTTGAAGTTGCCGAACTCAGTTGCTTCTGTATTGCCTTCATCTTGTCATTATCTTGCTTCAAATTTTTGTTTAGAAAGTCGTAGTGACACTGACTCCTGACGATGGAAGCTGTCCCCGTGAGATCAGTAGTATCAGGTTAGTTTTCTGAAGATGAATGTTTTAGAAACATTTAGGAATATCGTTGTATCACTTTTTGATGTAGCTGATCTTTAATATATATTCTAGAAAAATTGGAATCAACTCAAAGCCCTGTGTAGTTCTTCAGGTCTATCGCAAACATTTTAACTTTAACAGACTGATAAATAAACTTCGGAAAATTTGCAAATGCCAAACTTTGCAAACACCAAATAAACTTTGCCACTTTGCGAATGCCAACCACCCGTACTATACAGGTAGTTGCTTCTCGTATTAATCAAATATCTCTAATCTCAAGTTGTTGACTAATCATAAGCACATGATCAAGGAAAGTGACAGGAAAACCGCAAATTTCTCCTTAACACAATATGAGTGAATATAAGTAGTTCCAGTCTAGTCTAAATTCATTTTTTTTGTATTCTGGGTTGACCTCCATAAGTTCCTCTTGGCAGTCATATACAAGCCCTACTACATCAATCACAAACCATATAACACACAAACCTCAACACACACAAACCATTTCTGAGTGTTGAGAAAATCTTTGCAACACTTTAAGCAAAAATTAAACTGATAGGATATGTCAGCAACCATATCCCAACCGTTGATATTTATAGTGCATAAAATATACAAAACAAACAAACGTGAAAAAGAAATACAATTATACATAAACACAGTATTAAGCGATCACTCTATGTTTCGCTGGGATCGTTCAATTGTAGGGCTAAATGAAACCAGTGAATCAACCAATTCAAAGGTTCAAGTCTCTGATTTCAGTGAAACAATATACCAAGACCATAAGCAGTCATGGTTCCTCTATGGCAACATAAGTATTTAATAATAATTAATGTACAGAAGGTTTAGGGCATTGGGGGAAATGCATCCAACTTGATTTCTTGTAAGGCATTAACACATTAATATTCTCCCAATTGGAGGTTAGACATATAATTGATCACACACACAATCAACCAAGCTGTACACAGCTGATAATTTAAGGTTAAAAATTGCGAATAGTTGAAAAAGTGCTGGGCATTTTTCTACACCTTGCAACTTGTTCATATGAGAGAGACCTGAATGTTGTATTGCATAAAAATTTAAACCATAAAAACAGTTCCACTATACATTATTCTTGAGATTTGATGTGACAGCTGCCGAAACAAAAAAATTTCCTAAACATAAATTTCTACAGTTATCTGAATGAAGCACTGCAATTTTTAGTTTCAGCAAGTTTCAAAAAATCATTCAACAATCTTAAGTGGATAATTTTTTAGCGCTCATCTGCCGAAAACTTTCTGAAATTTGCTCCGTATATACAGCACTGTAATTAATTCCTCTTGCAGAAAATTCTCGGTCGAAGTGTTTCCGCCATTCAACGCAAAATTATATATGATAAGCGGTGAATAAGGAAAATTTTGTAAGATAAGTGGTAAATGCGGTGAGGTAACATAAATCAGGCTGTGACTGCGGTTTAAAAAATCTTTGTTGCCTGGTATCGGTGAAACTACATAAATTCACCGCTTTGAAAAAAAGTGCCCAAATTATGTGAGATAAGCAGTGAATGCAGTGGAATTATATAAATTCATCGCTTAACTAAATCAAAAAATTACATAAAATCGCCTTGAGAAAAAAGTGTTAAGATTGTGTGAAATCAGCAGCGAATGCGGTAAAAAAACATTTATTCACCGCTTAATTTAGTGGTGAAATAACATAACTTCATCGCTTAGAAAACGCTTCGAATTGTTTTTCGTCCAACGAGATTAAAATACATATTTTAAAAGACACACAGAAAAATTACCCACAAATAATCATAAATATATTTTTGAAACAATTTTAAGCGGTGAATTTATGTAAATTCACCGTTTATCTTACAAAAATTCAATGCGCGTATTTTCCAGAGAGTAGAGTGAAACTGATTTAAATTCAAATAAAATCTGCAAAGATTTAGGTAGAGGTGGCGAAATGGAAGAAGAAAGGGCTGCCATGCAGGAGGTGAGAGTTTTCAAGCCGCGTTTTTTGTAGTAAACGACTAAACGTGGTGAATTTTCGTAAGTTCACCGCTTACTCTAGCGCTGAAACTACATAATTTCACCGCATTTCACCAAATTATTTATGAAATTTGCGGTAAAAAATCAACAAATCACCGTTTATCTTTTATATTTTTTCAATTTTTCCTCGACCCTGGTTGAACACTTCTAAAGCCTTCAAACGTTATCTTTATAGCCTTAGCTCTCCTGTGCCTCTACTTCTTTTCCATTTGATCACCTTCGTTAAATAATATCCGGACTTTCAGCAGTCTGTCTGAGGTTTAAAAAGTATACTCAGCATACGGGGCGCCAAAAACAAAAGTTTTTATATAACTTTTATAAAATTAGTGGATTTTGCTTTATTTAATCTGTTCCTAGCCACTGAAATCTTGACTGAGTAGAAATTTTCTTCCCACTCCAATTGAGGGGAAAAATTTACATGTCAAACTGATATTTTTTAGTTTTAAAGGAAATTTTTGTTTTTTAGAGCAATTTACTTTTTTTTAAAAAAAGTGTTTTAAAAATTGACTTCATTTTTCCGCATGGCATTCTGGAATAATGAATATATGTTGTTGTCTGAATTGGTCAGTGGACGGCTAAAGATTTTGCTGACTTTGTCACCAACATTCTCATTAAACTTTTGTAAATGTCGTCAATTTTTGACAGGTCTCATTGAAGCTAACAATTTTTAGTTTTGTCTGCATTTGGTTTTCCGCCCGTTTGGAAACTTTTTCGTATAAAATTTATACGTACTAATCATTCTGAATGCTAGAGCAACACCAACTGGATTTCTAGGAAATTATAATTGAATTTTCTGATTTTGTTCTGATATATAGTTGATTTTCTGATATATAGTTGATTTTGATCCGATTTTGCATTATCAATTTAGATTTAAAAGTGCAGAGTTCTAAAACGTTTTCTTCTTCTTGAGAAATAACAATAGGCAATAGATTGTTGACAATTTATTTCATGTCTGTCATTTTTGTTTTTCCGGTTGTTAATCCGAGTGAAATAACGAAATTTGATCACGCTAGTGTGAGCCCTTTTCTGCATAGGCGACTGTCCCTCTTTTAAGAATCTATCAATTTTGAACTATCAAAATATGCACTACTTCCTTAAAAGCATTCTTTCTCTGCATCATTTGGTAGACAGTTGAAACAAGATCGTGAATCATCGGGGTAGGAACATCATGTGCACAATAGCGAGCCTCCATGCTGATAACTTAGATAACATGAAGATCTTGACTAGTGAGCGCTTATGCAAAGTTCTGAACAAAAGATATCACTCCATTCTTGCCAGTGGTCAAGAAGAAAGGAAACCCAAAACCCAAATTGTTGGAGACAAAAGCAGCAGGTTTATCACAAATAGATCTTCCGAGTTACTTCCTAGCCTAGTCATAGCCTAGTATATTTCAGCCCCCAACAAGCGACGATATCGAATCTGGAAGCAGGACAAGAGTACCTTTTCCATGTATATACTGTCAGCCACTTTGGGAAGTTAAGTACACAAACTTCGTTTACACAGTCGCTGTACACTGACAAAATGTTGCCCACAAGTAGAGCAGAAGTTACAACCAATCAACTCATCTGGATTCTAAAAGTCGAGTCTGGTGTTGGATCTTCAGTAGAAGCCTTTCTGAATTGCACTGAATACCCGTGGATCAAGCAAAGGAGATTTGCCCCGTTCAGGTTAAAAGTTCAATTGACACAACTTGAAAAAGATTTTGAAAAGTAAACAGGTGTTTACTTTTCAAAAAAGAATTCGTGAAAATTTCTGAAAACATTTGCATCCAGTTCCATCTGAAATCGAAGCATATGCTCGGCGCGGCTTCTGAAATTATTTTGTCCGAGTTAATCATTTTTGATCAGAGATGGACCTAGCTTATTTTGATCTGTTGATATGGAATACTATTTCATTGGTGGAGAAAATATCATCCGATGCTCAGAAATCGGTGGGCTGAGCAGCATTTAGGGGAAATTAAAATGGTTTATTAAAACCCTGATTGAATTTCGACACAAAAACCAGAAAAACTTTGACCACTACAGAGTGATTTTTTCATGAAGTTTTTTGAAGAGGTTTTGTGGCAAATGCCGAGAAAATTGTTTTTTTTTTCAGTTTGGAAACTCAATTTACCTTCACCGATTTGGCACCTGGTTCGCGGTACGAAATGGAAGGATTTGCCAGCAGCAGGGGTTCGAACCCAGTTCTCCGCCGATACTACTTCGTGGGCTCAACTACTCCTATGAAACCCATATCACTCATCCAAGCAGCTGCAACCCTTGATGGATATGACACGTTTATATTAACAGTTGGAGATTGGAGAAATCACGTATGTTATAACTATTATTAATTATTTATGTAATAATTATTATTATTTTGAATAATTACTTAGAAAAGAAAAAAAAGTTCAAACAGACTGTTGTCAATAACAGTAGAAAAAACAATTTTGCCCTTGGAAAATATAATTAATTTCTAATCTTTCTGCTCTCTCCCACAATATTACTACTCTAGAATGTGTCAAGTTAAAGGATTCTTGTAAAATCTTTTGAATAGCATGTATGGTCTTGATTTTCCTTAATTCACGCGAAGATCACATCACCTTCTCCTGACAGCTTTAATTTTGTCCATCATCTCTTGTCCAAAAATCAAATAGTTTCTCCACGCTACAGATCTTTTTTTATGATTTTCGTCCTCTTTTGTGTTCTTCAAAAACAACTTTCGAAGTGCTATTTTTCGAAATGGTAAATATTTAAACTTAAGGCCCAGAAAAAAATGAAGGGTTTAACCTTCATCAGATATTTAATTTCGTCCTGGCATTGCGTTGAAAACAAACTGAAAATTATTCCGCCAGCTTTAAAAAAAGACCTCCTATGCATATTTCATGCTCGAACTTTAGGATCACTTATAGAATAAAAATTCAACTCTCATTTTTTGTTTTCTGAGTTGTCTTATTATTATGGCGTAATCATTCGGTTTTTGAAAGATGCATTTTTATAAAAAAGTATTGTTATCACCCGATAAAAAACAGGGTGGTGCTGAGATTTCAAATTGATTTTATCCATTGCAAGCAAAATCTGCAAAATCTTTTCAAAGAGTGTGAAATCTTTGCAAAAAATGACAAAAATCCTAATTGGTCGCATTTAAATGTACATTGTGGTAAGTTTGTCGAATTGTTCGAAATCTGTCCTGCAAGAAGAAAGAACGAGGACAAAAAGCTCAGAGGTTCCTACTTCATAATTAAGATTTTGAATGTAAACTACTAATTACAATTCGAAAAAAATATCTTCAGCATAAACTATTGAATGTATATTTCTTTTTAGAAATAAAATACTAAATATCTATCTCAAAATAATCTCTCTGGTACTGCTATCTGGTATTCACTATCTGGTATACCAAAACCACACCGGGAAAAAATAAGTGAATAAACCTTTCATATAAAGAAGAAGACTTTATGCTCCTTGGTGCGGAGATATCGCATAACTAGCCTATTTTCCTTTTAATTAGAATTTGAATTCGCGCAATTTGAATTCGTTAATCAATTTTTAGTTCAACCAACAATTAGTACCACTTGTATATGGCAGTTATTGTGTTACAAAACTAGGTTGGCGTTTAGTGACTTCGAAGATCTCCGATTATTACAAAATTTTGGAATGAAATTTTGTGAATTTCGAATTATTTGTTTGAAAAAATGAATCTTGGTTACGTCAGGCGGAACGATAGAAGAACTTGGTTCTAGAGGAGCCCAGTAACTGGCACAATTATATCAAAATATTCATTATGGCACTTTAATTTTATTTGCAGAAAGATTTTGTTTATTCAGCGATATCATGTCTTCATATAAGACAATGCCGTTGCTATACGAAAGATAACGAACAGTCTAAACTAAAGATGGCTCGTTTTTTGACAACACATAATGCTAAAATTATGGACGAAAACAGTGAAAATTGTCATGAAAATTGGTTCGTCTGCCTAGTCTGAAAAAATTGACATATCCAGACCGCCTCAGATGGAAAACATTCTTGTTCCAGATTTTTGAGCGCTCGTCAAATTCTTGTGTGTTCACCAGACTTTTTGAGTTCAAAAATGTTTAAGCATTTTCTGTGTGTTCAAACGTCTGCTTGCTTAGATTTTCGTGCGCCCATTTCAAGTCTTATCTCAATATTTGATTGTGATAGTTGAAGTCTACGGCCGTGGCAGATGCTGAGTTTATGAAAAAAGACATGGTCACAAAATTTTCCGGTCGAAAGGGCTGAAGCGTAATTTTTATGCATCTTCAAGAATGTTTTATACTTTCAAGCGTAAATTTGTTCAATACAAGCCAAAATGTATGATGCAACGAGGTATTGCCCTTTTTGTACTCAAATTAGTTGATACTTTTTGTCAATGCGAAAATTTTTCGTGTGCTCATGGGTCACTGTGTTCCATAGTTGCCGACGTTAGAGTTCAAAGTTGCCCACATCCAGATTTTCGTGCATTCAAATTTATCTATATGGCTAGACATTGGTGCGTTCATCTGTGTTCCTGGACCCTTTTGAACTGGAAATACTGGTTTTTATTGTCTAGAAATATCAAGTTTTGTCTGGAAATATCAAGTTTTGTCTAGAAATATCAAGTTTTGTCTGGAAATATCAAGTTTTGTCTGGAAATATCAAGTTTTGTCTAGAAATATCAAGTTTTGTCTGGAAATATCAAGTTTTGTCTGCTACCTCAGCCTGGATGATTTTCCAGACACGTGAAATTATTTCACCATCTTCAATTTCTTCAAAAAATTTGATGGGCATAAAAATCTGACGGTTCGACTACAAAATTTTAAGGCTTTATAATATCGAAAAGAATGAAAAGAATTTTATGTGACGTCTAAAAACAATCGAACGCAAAAATCTCAAGGTAAATGCTCAGGGTTTGATTTGCAGCTGATAAACTTTGGAATTTTGTTCGGAACGCATCGAAATCTGAGAGTGAATGCAATGCAATGAACGATTGGATATGAATTCACAAAAAGTCTGGAAATAGTTTTGGAGCATCTAAATCTCAAGTCGGGAAGTTAGTGGAAAAGTGGGCTAAAAATCTACCAAAGTGTTTGCTTATTTTGCAAAATAAGTGGACATTATGAGTTTTTCTCAAAAGATGAACTATCTAAAGATGTAAGTTGTTCTAGGATGAGGGTTCGACAACCTCTCTTCAGTTCACTTGGGGACAAGAGCCCAATGTGCACAAATACAAAGTGAAGCTAGTAGAACTGGACATTGAGAGGGAGTTGGACCTTGTTGACGGATGGAACCAGACATTTGAAGCTGATCTGGAGCCTGGCACTATGTACCACTTGAACGTCACCTCTGTCAGTTACGACAAAGAGAGCGAGACAACTGAATTCTGGGACTCAACGTACCCCGCTCCTCCGACTGAAATACCTTCAGACCGGCTTTTTGATGACCGGAATCTGACCATTTCTTTCAGAAAAATCGGAAGAGTTGAGGTATTAATGTTCTCTTAAGAAAACGAGATAGGCCAAATAAATGCAAATTAAAGTTCAATCTTACCTTTATAGTTTTTTTCTGTCTGTTGAACTTCAACTCAATTGACAAATTACCCCCCCCCCCCCCCCCCCCCCCCCAGTAATCCAAGGTTTAAATGTTTAGCCGTAACTTTGAAAGTAAATTGGCAACAGAATACACACCCCCTGCGAATTTTTTCTAAAGATTTGAATTCACTCATCGCACGAGCTCTGAAGAAACACTGAACCCACCTGTCCCGCTTTGACAAACCCAACAATTTTGAAGTCATGAGATAATTATGCTCAATCGGCCCAGTGAAACGAAACTTGATACACGCTGACATGTCATGCAAGATTTTGATAACTCTTGCAAAACGCAAAAGATCTTACCAAGATCTTGATAGACAAACGTTTATTGCAACTTTTTGGCAAGATCTTGACAAGATCTTATCAAGATATGTCGAGAAATTTTGTTGCATAAATGTGATTACGCGAATCTACAGAAATATGCATTTAAACAAAAATAACTAACATAACTATCAATCCAATTGTCTCTTTTTCTAAGCATATTTCTATCTATACAGGTCACAAAGCGCATAGTTTGTAGAAACTGCGATGCACGAAAGATGGAATCACGGGCAAATTGTTTATGATAATTATCAAAAACAATTCTTCCCAGGTTCAATAGCTGAACCTGTAAATATTATTATGCTTTGTATTGTAATTTTACGTACAAATTATTCGTGCAGGAGTTCGTGGCACTGCTTCAGCGTTTTAAGTTCCCGGGTCGAGGTTTGGCGGTGAATTTTCGTAAGAAATGCGATGAAATGCGGTGGAAAAAAAATTTTTCACCGCGTATTTCTTACATTTTTTGCGGTGAATGCGGTGAATTGCGATGAATTATTTATTTTCACCGCGTTCTCAGTATTCTTACAAAAAAGGATCGTCCTCACACGTGTTCGAACCTCTGACCTGCTGCATGCCTTCCACTTCTTAGTCCACTGCGCCAACTGTCACTAACGTCTTTAGAATTTCTTGTGAATTTAAATCAGATTGAGTAAACTTTGGAAATCATATGCGGTGAATTTTTGTAAGAAATGCGGTAAATTTCGCGGTGAAATGTTGTAAGAAACGCGGTGAAATGTGGTGAGTTATTTTTTTTCACCGCATTCACAGCGTTCACCGCATTTCTTACATTATTTTGCCACAAAAGTCGATGCGGTGAATTTTTGTAAGAAATGCGGTGAAATGCGGTGAATTATTTATTTTCACCGCAATCACCGCATTTCTTACAAAAATTTACCCAAAAACCTCGACCCGGGTTTTATTTCCTTTCAGAGCAATTGCAGTGAGCTTGAGTTGAGTTCCTTTGAAATATAAAAGGAATACTTATATATAAGAACCTAAACTAAGAAATTGAAATTAATTTTGAATGAGGAAAATGAGATATCATAAGAACAAGAAATTTGGCATTCGTAATCTTGACATCTCTCGTAAGCATTGTTTGCAGAGAATGAGGGTCTGGCTGATTCCCCCGGAGGGCAGTTGTGTGGTTGGATGTGATATCAGTGCAGATGGAGTGACGTCATTCACCATTCACAGTCTTACCCCTGGACAGGACTACGAAGTGCGTTTATACTCTATCAGCTACGGCAAGGAAAGCAGTGAACCACATACATTTCATCAGGTTAATCTTTTGTAATAAATCACATTGGTATTGAGATGGGCCAAACGGATCTGGGTTACATGCATTTTTATGGATAAGTTCAACCAGCTCAAAAAATCGAGCTCGTTACTTCAAGAACTTATTACAATAATGAGCTTTTGATGAGGTTTTGATAAAATTTTCATTTTTGTTCCCGGTCAACTTAGTAACTCTCCACTAACTTTTCCCGAAATCCAAGTATCTATATCATTAAGTTAACCTCATTTACCATAAAATTAATATCTCTTAGTGAATACCTCAATAATTTAGAAAACTAGGAAAGTTATACAACATATTACATTCGAAGATAGTTCCTGAGAGAAAATTTAACAATTTTGAATGTCATCGATCATTTTGGACACTATGCTTCACAATGAAAGTTCCGAAAGAATAGTATTACCTTGCAGTAATCGTACCAACTCGTGTAAAGTTATCAGTATCCTTAGGAAAGAGACTTTAGCTTTAGTAAAAAAAAATGCTGCAAGATGTTCCAAATACAGCTATTTCCTCTTGCTGTTACTGTAATCTTTAGCACCTCAAGTACGCCTCGTTATAACTCTTGCAAGAGTTAGTACAAGTAAGAAGCTTTTAGGGTCTTTTACAGTAACGTTTAGTCTTACTGAATTGGTAATATTTTTTGTTCGTTTAATGACTCCTGTTAAAACTACTAGAGTCAAGAGGGATTCAATTTCCGTTAGTACAATTTAGCTTTACACAAAAATATTGTGGGATAATTGCTGCTTTTTAATGATGGAGCTCTAATTTTTAGCCAGTGGGCTGACGGATATGAGCTACACTTTTTAGTCCTTGTTACAAAACAATGACTTGAAGGCAAAAACACAAAACAAGAACTCTGACACTAATTTGCTTCGAGCAGGAATTTTTTCGTACGCATCGAGGTATCTTTTTTCTCTAAAATAAACAAAGAGGCTCAGTAATTGCGTTCACACATAAAGGTCTGACCCCGCTCATCCGTATTTTTGGCATAAATGTCTACCAAATGAAGAACAGATAGAAAACCCACAAAAAATCAAGTATTTTTCAAAAAAATGTATGAAGAAATAGACCGCCTCCAAAACTAACAACACAGTGAATAAAAAAATGCTGTATTAGATTGGTGATATCAGCCATTGTTAAGAAAGCAGGTCAAGCCGAACAACAAAATCAAAGAACAATAACAACAAACAATAACTACATACAAAAATTTTGTCCACTTTTTAATGAAAAAACTTAACAAGGTCGAAATAGAGTCAGATAAAACTCAAACCAAACAAAAAACTTATAGTTCACGGAAAAAGATATGGGACCAATCCACAATACTGCTCGGTGAAAATTTATCTTTAAAAGCAATTAATTTCAAAGTATTGAAAACCAATAGAGAAAAATTGAAATTATCGGACATAATTATAATCACAAACAACTCTATAGGAGGGCATTAAGACCTGTCACTATTTTCTTTTTTTTGCGGCTACAAAAAGATCGACAAATAGAGATAAAAAACCAAATTTTAATTAAAACTTGCAAGAAAACGCTGTCGAAGCAGTTAAGCCATATTTTGCCCATCAAAATGTGATCAATTGAGTTTTCTTTGAACGCAATATTGTGATTAGCGACCTCTCATTATTGAGAATAAGTAACAAGTGGGAAAAAAAAGGAGAAAAAAGCAAAATAAAATATATATATTCGAATTTCTCGAAAACGACTAACTTCAAAGTCATGAAAGCAACTAGCGACCAAATTTAACAATTAAATAGGTTCGTGGAAACATTCAATGGAAGCGTTTGAGGCCTGTAATTATTCAGAGTATGACTTACGTCTATAAAAAAACGTCAAATATAGATTTAAATCAAAAATTGGTTTACTTAATGGCAAATAACCTGTGTCGAAGCCAGTAAATTTATAACGAATTCTTTTACAACATTTGATTTTGCACATCTGCACAGACCACAATAAAATAATATGTGAACTGTAATTGATAAGACTAGTTAACAAATAGACATCAAAGAACAAAAATGCAAAGGTAAATTTTTTTGTTTTTGAAAACAATTGTTTTCAAAGTAATGGAACCATTGAAACATATCATTATCCAGAAGATTTCATACAACTAAAAAAAACAAAGTAAAAACAATAGTTGAAACGATGTATAGAAAGTCAATTAAATTCCTCGAGAAAGCGATGTAGGCAATAAAACCACAATCATTGCCTTTAATGAACTTTATATGTTCAATTGTGCCTGATCTTGAACGCTAAAAAAGTAATGTGTGAATTGAAAGTCGATAATGTGATACTGGGATAAGAATGTGAAATTTAGTAGAATCGAAGCCAGGAAACCATAACCGAACGCAAAAAACCGCAAAAAGATTAAATTTTGATTCAATAGAAACAAAAGGAGGAAAAAGCATTCTTTCATTGCTGACACTAAGCTACAATTTGACCAAATTGAGAGAAATACTGTGGCAAATTTTAATAAGCCATTGTTTATTTAAAAATCAAACATTTTGAAAAGTCAAAACGACCATAATCTTTAGAGCAAAGAAACTAGATACGTTAGTTTGGAAATGCTTAGGAACTGATATGGACTTATCTACAGTGTGTATCGATTTGAATTGTTCTCTCTTTAAGTAAAATTTAAGTAAAAAAGAAAAAGATCAAATTATTTTCTTAAAAAAGACCCGCTGAGTACTATCCGATTATTTTTGGATTGTAACAGTAGAAGATTGGAACAAAAGCAGCCATGCTTCTGATCTTTGTAATTTGAGAGCACTCTATTGCTTCCAATGTTATAGATACAAATAATTTTTTAGTTAAAAGATCAAAACCAAGTGCTGCGTTTTTTTATAATCATAGCGTAAACTGAGCAAAAAACGGAATTTTAATTTCTGACTAGAAAGTAGACGTAGGGATAGCTCCCTTTGTAGTTTAAAAAGATTGCTTTAGTTGTTTTTGGGTGTGTACATCCGGCGAATTTAATCCATATGCAAAATTGACAAAATTTTAGGCGAAAATTCCGGAAAACTTGAATAATAAAAACGCAAATTGGTCTAATGTTCAAAAAACTTAAAACACAATAACTCGCACTAGAAAACGAAACTTAAACAAAATCTTTTTAGTTCTATCTTTTACGCTGGACGGGGTTTTCAATGATACCACTCACAACTCTCTACGATGAATATACCTATCGCTCGAAATTGGCTGAACAAAAATACCATTTGGGTATATAGTTCATTCCACCATCAACGTCGGAACAAAAAGAACTTTGGCAAAAATGAGAAAAATTAAGATGAAAGTATAATACTACTCAGAGAGAGGTTTTATTTGTTTTTTATGGCCTTCACTTGAGCTGCAAAATTTTCAGCGTTCTCCTCCATCTGTTTTAATAAACTAATAAAAAATGTTTTTGATTGAACAAAACATGCTTTCATAGCCGCAATTTTTTCACTTTAACGGTTAAAAACATTAATATCATTTTTTTGCACTAAGTCTTACTAACTCTTATCAGGATCGGATTGAAATTTCTATGAATTTGGCTGGATAGTTTTTGCCGCTAAAAATTCAACCGCTATATATATATATATATAAATATCTGCCAATTTTTTTAATCTTGTCTAACTTTTTTCAATAAGAACACGGCTGCACGTACGAGGCTGTGCGTAGCACGAATGGTTCCAACATACGTCTCAAGTTCATGAACATTTTTCTGAAAAGAAAAGCTCTGTCCAAAATTATTTTTGCAACACTCTTTTATCAATATTTTGGAAAAACCTTGTTTAAAATTTCGTTACAATGAAAACTGAAAAAAAGAAACAAACCTCAATTCATTAAGGTTTTAACAAATATTATATTGCACGCCTTCAATTATGTTGAAATCTGAAGCAGATCCTCAAAAAATTGAACTTTAGCCAGAGCAACCAGTCGCAACGAAATTTTAGCTTTAACAAACAAAGATATAGTAATTTGCAAAATGAAAGTGAACAATCAGTTTGATTACGAAAGGCTGATTTTTTTATCGTTTAAAATTAATCTCCATTAGAAAGTGCCCTGCTTCGAATTATCTATCCAATAGTAGGACAAGATGAATTTTTTTCTATAAAAGTGTCATCGAATGTCAAACAATCATTAGAAAATAGAGTTTTTTATGTCAAGTGTTGTCATTTTGGTTGAGAAAATTGTTTTTTTTTCTATTCATTTGTTGTTTATTTGACAAGTTTGCCCAAAGCAATCAACAAGTTTGCCCAAAGCAAATGAAACAAAAAACTTTCTGTTCAATATTTACGAGGAAAATTGAAGAAGTATTGTCAAAAAATGGCTTTAAAACATTTTTCTGTACCTAAAAACTGAACGTTCTTTTGTTTGCCTCGCGCAAAAAAAAGTTTACGTTTTGATTCATTGATTTTTGATTCTACTGAGACCATTACGTTTTGAAATCAATCAAGCCTCATTTGAGAGAACGCTTCCATTATTGGAACAACAAATTGTCTTCGCTGTTTGTTTTCTACTCAGGCATGTTTTCTTCCCAGAATTAAAACTTTTTTACTGCTCTTCTTGTTATAAATTGCCAATTCAGGATAATTGTGGTTAACCACAGCCTTTCTGAACACTTAATTAACTGCTGGACCTATTTTGGCCAGTATAATGCAGCAAATTACAGAAAACTTTTCCATCTTTTATGAAATACCTTAAATTTTCCTTCGAATAATTTTGGTGAAAACATCAAAGCCATCTGTAAAAAAAAAACCAAAAAATAGAGGAATTTTAATATTGAGAGTAGTTGTGGAAAAAAAACAAAATCAGTGGGAGTCTATATGAAGGATTTGAAAAAGGAAACATTGTTTGCTCTTTTCTAAAGTCTTTCTTTTACTGCTGTTTTGTTTCGGACTATTCAGAGAACAAATTATTTTAAATCAGAGTTTTCTCACACAAAATTTTGTAGGATATCAATGATGAAGTTTCCTGGGGAATAAAATTATTTTGCGCAAAAGGTAAACAAGAAAAATATGACTTTCTCCTTTTCTAAAAATGTTTCCTGATTTTGATTTCTTTAATTTTTATGCAAAATGAAAATGTAGTGATGATTTTTTTTACGTTTTTTCGACGAAATTGGAGGAAAACTGGAGTAGTCAATTGCAAGGAAAGGGGTCGCAAATATTCTAAATCAGTTGAAGCAATTGCATCAGTCAAAATAAAAATACCTTCTTTCTCACATTGTTTTCTGTTGTTGTCGTCTCAAATGTACCTTGTTTGGTGATTTAGGCGATCTTTCAATCGAAATAATCAAATAAACAATAAAGAAATTTCGGTCCTTTTCTTTTTAAATAAAAAAATTGTAAGATTCTGCCCATTTTTTTGTCGTTTAAGCAAACAGACTCCAAAATTTGCGTAAGCAGTTTGTCAGAGAGGCCAGAGAACCACCACAGAGCTACCCAACTGTTTCGACTTTTTTATTTATTGTTTTGTTCTTTTCCTCTAGAAAATTTGTTTTCTTTAGTTTTTTTCGCATAAGTTGTACAATTTTTGTTCCAATCGGTACAAGGCTTTTGGCAAATTAAACTGAAAACACTATTTATAAAGCTATAATCGTTTGCCAATAATTCAATATAGTTCCTAAGTAAAAGGGAGTTGAATGTTTTTCTCTTTTTATAAAAATTTATCGTCTGTTTAACTTTTTGATCCCCGAGTCCTATAAATTTTTTTGGTTTTGTTGACTCGAAACTCAATTGAAAATCGAGAGAGTAAGAGCCAGTTTTCTTGTTCAGTTTTTAAATAAATACCTTTTTATACGAAAAATTCTCCGTTTAAATTTCAAACAAACTTGTATAATCAAAGGTAATTACATATTATTTTATAGTTCCTTTTTTCAAACATGATCATATTAGTGTAATTTAATAATGTGTTATCCTAGGGTACTCGTCGGAAACAGCATGTCTATCTTCAGTTGCTTTCATTTTTCATTTGTGGAATTTTATTTGAAAAAGGAGAATTTTCAACCCAACAATTATTGTGAAACTATTTTGTTCAGGCAATGTATCCTGGCATCTTTCTGACATTGGACTTGATTGCGGGTACCACTACTTTGACAATAGAATCTCAAGTGGAGGCAGGCGTAGGATCTGAGATCATCATTGAATACGAGGGACAGATCGATGGCCACTCAAATGTCACTACATTCGAATACGGGTGAGTGACACTTACCATTTCGAGGTTTGGCAGAAAAAACGACAGAATTGGGGTTAAAAAATTTGTAGAAATACGTTCAAGACAAAAATCTTGCTGTATTTAAAGGAAGTGTTCTGCAAAAAAATGGGATGAAATCAGGGCTAATTTCCGTATGAATTTTACCCGGGTCGAGGTGTCACCGCCATTCAATGCAAAAATATGTAAGATAAGCGGTGAATGCGGAAAATTTTGTAAGATAAGCGGTGAATGCGGTGAAATTACATAAACCAGGCTGTGAATGCGCTGGAAAAAACTTTGTCGCCTGGTATCGTTGAAATTACAATTCACCGCTTTGAAAAAAATGTCCAAATTATGTAAGGTAAGCGGTGACTGCGATGAAATTATATAAAGTCACCGCTTAACTTAGTGGTGAAATAATATAAATTCATCGCTTAGAAAACGCTTCGAATTGTCTTTGCTTCAACGAAGTTATGATAAATTTATTAAAAGGCGCATGAAAAAATTACCCACGAATAGTCATACATCCGTGCAAGGACGGTAACTTGTAGTAAGCAGTGAAATGCGGTGAACTTTTGTAAGTTCACCGCTTACTCCAGCGGTGAACTTACATAATTTCACCGCATTCATCGCATTTCACCGCAAAATTATAAACGAAATTTGCAGTGAAAAAACCCACTTTTCACCGTTTTTTTTCCATTTTTTTCTCGACCAGGGTAATTTTAGCGTTGAAATACTTTTTTCCATCAAAATCACGACTTCTGTCACTAAAACAACCTGTATCGCTAAATGTGAATAAAAGTGGTTATCTTATTTTTTGTTCATTTTCACAAAATTCTTGTTGAAATGGTTATTTAGTATTAGCTGGAACTACAAATGGTTGTATACCTTGTAAGATGATCGAAAGACCAGCGCCCTTTTTGTAACTCTGCATCTTTGTGTAAGTGTTAGTCAAAAAACCTGTCGAATCTCGCAATATCACCAAACAGAATTCTCTCGGAATTTATGATAAGTAAGTTAGTAGCAAAAATAGTGGGATAGAAGAATTGGTCAGCAAAGTTACTGTCTGATTTTTGTAAGAAATATAACTTTAGCGTTGAAGTACTTTTTTGTCACGATCAACTCCTATTTTGCTAGAACAACCCCTCCATTATATATCTTTATAAATAATAACATCTATAATGGGGGGTTGTTTTAGCGATACAGGAGGGGGAATGTGGTGACAAAAAAGTATTCCAATGCTAAAGTTATAACTCTTCGCCACTAAACATTCTCCACTAATTTTGCCGACCAATTCTTCTCTGAGACCACTTACGCTATCAACTTTCCTATCCTAAATGCCGAGAAAATTCTCGTTGGTGATACTTTAAGACTCGACAGGATCATCACCAAAGCTTACACGAGAATGCATAGTTTCAAAATGGACGTTGGTCTTTCGATCCTCCTACAAGCTATACAGCCATATGTAGTTCAAGCTAATAGTAAATAACCATTTCGACAACAATTTTGTGAGAATCAACAAAGAATAAGAAAACCAATCGATCTGGCTCGGGGTTTTACTCGATTTGAAGTTAAATGCTGAAAAGACTCTTCAAATGAAAAGGTTTATTATTTTGATAAAATTTCAAGCAACTCTGTCGTTCGATAAAAAGCCTTCCAGGCACCTCTTTTCCTGACATTTTTAGTCAATAAAAAGGAACGAAAAAACACTATGGACAAATAGATGAACGTATTCCATGCCATAATAATTCCTGAGTTATCTGCCAAAAGTAAAGGTCTTTTATTGGCATTTTCACTCCAAGCAAGACTCTTCTTTAGTGTATTCCATTAACTAATTATCAAAAATTAACACAGTTGTTGAAAACAAAAATGTTTGAAAAACTGATTGTTCATACTCTCCAATCAAAGTGACGTTTATAACAAGATGTTTACATGTCTGGATGAATCCTGAAAGGATATAAGAAAGTGTTTGCACGTTTAATGTATTTTGGTCCTGGAAAACTCTTAAGTTCAAATTCGTCAAAATGCCAGCATTGATACAACTAGATAGATAGCTTTTTACACGCATCCGAAGAGCTTCTACGAAAGAACTTTTTCAAAAATTTTCAAAAACGGCATTTGTCCAGCGAGCTGAACAAAATCAGCAGGAAGATAGACAGGATAACAAAAATGCTTGTTTGGCAGGAGAAAAGTCAACCAAAATATTTTTAAAAATTGCCTTTTTTTGGTTTCAAGTTTTTTATTAGTAAGTCGAGAAAAGCGCAACTACGGAGAAAATGGAATAGCACTGGATTCAAACCAGCATTTTTTAAAGCCTAGTGTGATCACCATTAGACCAACTGTTCTGAAACTTTCGAAGTTGATCATCTATTGTGACCCATTCTCGCGTTCTTACTAGTTCCTCAAGGCTTCATCTCTCTAGCTAAGTATACAATAAACAAAAAGATCTTCTTGTCAAAAAAGATGTCAAACTTGTCTGAAGCGCAATTTTCATTCAATTGTTCTCTTTGAAACTTCTAGCACTCCTCTTTTAAAGGCACATCACCTTTTCACAGATATTAACTAACTTGTCTGTCTTTTGCAGTTAAGCTGAGACACTAGGGTCGGGGCCCACAACGCGTTAGTGATTTTAATCAGGTGCATCTACAGTGAGAATGAACCAGTACTGGATTCTAACCAGCATCTCTCTTTCTAAGCGAAAGGTTCTAAACATTACACCAACTGGTCTTAAGTTCTCGAGGGGCATTGTACGGCGTCTGAAAACAGGCTTCCATCCTAATTGACATAAGTGATGTATAGAAAATAACATTCGCAAACAATTTTATTATTATTACATAACCAACTCTCTTGTTTTTACTTGCTCCTCATACCTTCATCTCTTTAACCAAGCATACGTGCAACAAGCGGAGATTCTTTTCAAGCTCTTTTAAGCTTATCTTATGCAAAATTTGCATTAACTTGTTCTCTCTCAACCTTTTAACGTTTTGCATATATCATCTCGCACATGGCAGAAAATTGATAATCAACAAAACTTCTCAGCAAAACAGCTTGACGGGAAAATGATAAAGTGCATTATAAGATTGGAGAACAATGCTACCATACAATTTTGGAACCCTAGAGCGTTTTTGATTTTAAAAATTGAATTTTTCTCGTCAGAAAGAAGCAATCTTTGCTATTTTTTAGCTTTCTTCAGTTTTCATCTAGATGAGTATACTAGTATCAGTGTTTTGCACCAAAATAAGTTTCACTTTTTTCTTTTGAGAAAAAGTTTTCCAATCTTTGGTCTGTGACCTATCTTTACAAAAACTGATATGTACATAATTTGAAGGCAATTTGAATGACGCTGGAAATTTTGTTTTTTTTTTCTTTTTCGCTGCCCTTCACTTGACCACAAGTGGTTTGGTCCTCCCACAAAGTAAAGTAGGAACTTTAGAAATAATTTTTAAAAACGAGAAAAAACGTTACGCTATCGTCAATGTGGACTTTGCTCCACTTCGCTTCGTGACCATTAAAAAACAGGCGCTCGATTTATTTTCTAAATTTTTGCTTGATTTCAAAAAGTAAAAGTAGTACAGTTACAAAGCTCCCAGAACAATGAAACTGAAGAGGTTCAATGCACATGAGTCAACTGAGCAGCCCTATTCGAGTTCTAGAATTATGAATAAAGTTCAACCAAAATTGTCTACGGAAAGTGATGGCACAAAATTGGCAGGAAGATTTTAGGCGTTTCCTTGTATTTGGAGAAAACTTCAATTTAAGCTCGACCCAAAAAGTGTCCAAATTTACCAATTATTGACGCAGATTAGTATGAGAAAATATATTCACAAACAGTGAGATGTTCTCAGCTTTTAACTGATCAAATGAAAATCTAAAGATAAGCGCACAAAAATCAGGACATGAACACGCGATAGTATGGACTTGGACACACGAGAGCCTGGACATGAACGCACGAGCAATAGTGAACAGTAGCAATCTGGTAAAAGCACAAAATTTTGGTGAACGCAGAAGAATGTGGATCCGGACGCACGGAATTCTATAAAAATCAAACAACAACCTGGAGTTCAACACACGAAGGTGTTTTCATGAACGAACAAAATATGGTGGAGGCACTATATTCTGGTAAACGGACAAACGTCAGATAAACGCAAAAAACGCAAAAAAGTCTTTTTAAGCGTAATGTGCCAAACATTACACCCACTGGTCTTAAGTTCTCGAATCGGGCCATCTCAATTTGGGGCATTTTACGGCATCTGAAAACAGGCTTGCAGCCTAATTGACGTACGTGATGTATAGAAAATAACATTCTCAAACGAATTTATCATTATTACATAACCAACTCTCTTGTTTTTACTTGCTCCTCAAGCCTTCATCTCTTTAACCAAGCATACGTGCAACAAGCGGAGATTCTTTTCAAGCTCTTTTAAGCTTATTTTATGCAAAATTTGCATTAACTTGTTCTCTCTCAACCTTTTAACGTTTTGCATATATTTTTTCGCGCTTGGCAGAAAATTAATAATCAAAAAAACTTCTCAACAAAGCAGCTTGACGGGAAAATGATAAAGTGCTTTATAATATGGGAAAATAATGCTATTATGAAAATTTGGACCCCTATAGCTTCGCCGTTTTGTTTGAAAAAAATTGAATTTATCTCGCCAGAAAGATGCAATCTTTGCTTTTTTTAGCTTGTTTCAGTTTTCATCTAGATGAGTGACTAGTATCAATGTTTTGCACCAAAAATAAGTTTCACCTTTTTCTTTTGAGAAAAAGTTTTCCGATCTTTGGTCTGTGACCTATCTTTACAAAAAATGATATGTACATAATTTGAAGGCAATTTGAACGACGCTGGAAAGTTTGTTATTTTTTTTCGCTGCCCTTCAGTTGACCACAAGTGGTTTGGTCCTCCCACAAGGTAAAGTAGGAACTTTAGAAATAATTTTTAAAAACGAGAAAAAACGTAACGCTATCGTCAATGTGGACTTTGCTCCACTTCGCTTCGTGACCATTAAAAAACAGGCTAGAAGATTTGGTCGAAACAGACATCAAATTTGGCTAGAAGATTTTTGTCGTTTCCTTGTATTTAGAGAGAACTTCAATTTTAGCTTCACCCATAAAGTGTCCATATTTACCAATTATTGACCCAACATTCGTATGAGAAAATATTTTCACACACAGTGAGATGTTCTCAGCTTTTAACTGATCAAATATTTTGAGCTTAATTAGCCATTGACGCATATAAATCCAAGTTCAGTTTGGTGGAAACAAATTCTATTCACAAGTTCTGCAGAGCAGCTCTGTTAGTCTGCCTATGATGGACCGGATAACTTTTTATACATTTTGATGATAGTTTAATTCAGATAACATCTGAATTTGTTTTGACGCCGCAGTGAAAAAAGAAAGCACTGAGTAAAAAAGTGCATGCTAAAAAATCTTATTTTTGAGGACTGTAAAAATCGAAGGCGAAAAAGGTCAAAAACATTTATCCAGGACGCAGGTGAGAGTTCATAAAGTTACACCAGCTGGCCTCACGCCGTGAATACAACTTGTATGCTAGATGTACAGTCCCTTAAGTCAGGTGTCAACTCGCAGTGTTAATAAGTCCCATTAATACAAAATTTGGTGGAGTTATCTCTGGTGATGATCTGTGAAATTTTTATGTGGATTCGTGAGCATCTAAACTACACTATTCAGGAAAAGTTTTATTTATAAAAATTAAACTATTTTCCTTTAGTCAGACCAAAAAATTTAAGCGCTATGTAGCTTAAAGCGAAAAATAAAGAAAAATAGAAAATTTTTTACTGCAGTTCTGTTACAGCTGTTTTATTTTAAAGTATGGCAAAAATAACTTAATTTAAGATCGCGTTTACTGCAAAGAATAGCCCAGGCTGATGTCCAAGACGAAATCAGATATGTACAGACCAATGATGAATTCACGAAAGTGCGTCGTGCGTTCAAAACTACATAGTCTGGAAAGGTGGAAAAATGCAAAAAAGTCGCGCACAAAAGCGCAGACATGACCGCACGCAATCTGGTGAAGATACAAAAATCTCATGAACGCACGAAAGTCTGAACAAGAACGCACAAATGTCTGGTTAACGCAAGAATGTCTGAAGCTGAACGCACGAAAGTCTGAACATGAACGCACATACGTTTGAAGATGAACGACTAATTTTTTCATTCCAAAATAGAAGGCCGAAGAGACTCACTTTGGTTAAAAATAATGAGCAAAAGCCAAATACGGATATAAACCGCCCTCGGAAAAAATGCGACAAAATTTAAATCGAATTGAGATCAGAAAGTAGCTGACGTTGAAAAAAATCAAAAATCAAATTTATGACTCACAGGCCAGTGGGGTCTATCCCATTATAGCCCCCCATGAAATTATAGCCCCCCCATTATGGTATAATAACCATGATTGGGGGACTATAGTTTATCTGACCACTAAGCGGGGGGGGGGGGGCTATAATGGGAAAGACCCGGCCAGTGTACATCGTATTTAGCCACAAAAAATTTTAATGCTTATTGTATCTTTAGGCAAACTTTACTAAAACTATACTAACCAGTTAAAATATATCCGAATTCAGTATATTATGTCAATTCCAAGTAGTTATTTGTAGACTTTGTAGTATTTTTTGCGGTTTTGAACGCATGAAATGTTGGACATCAAAGCACATAAACCTGAAGACAAGCGCACGGAAGTCTAGACATGAACACACGATAGTATGGACTTGAACACACGAGAGTATGGACATGAATGCACGAGCAATGATGAACAGACGTCAATCTGGTAAAAAGCACAAAAGTTTGGTGAACGCAGAAAACTGTGGAGCTGGACGTACGGAATTCTCGAAAAACAAACAACAATCTGGAGTTCAACACACGAATGTCTGTTCATGAACGCAAGAAATCTGGTGCAGGCACGCTAATCAGGTAAACGCACAAACGACAGGAATACGCACAAAAGTCTGGAAACGGAAGTAAGAAATCAGGAATGAACCCACGAAATCCGGCGAATGTCCAAATATTCGTGAGTTCTGGAGAACGCACGAATGTCCGGACATGAATGCACAAAATTTTGGTGAACGCACTAAAGTCTGAACCTGAACACAAATGTCTGTTAAAAAACGGAAGGGTGGATTCGAACGGATAAATGGCTGGTAGACATATGAAATTCTGGACATGAAGGCATGAAATCTGTTCAAGGCACGATAATGTAGAAATATCTGTTAAACGTTCAAAAGTCTGAAAACGGAGGCAGGAAATTGTGGAAATGAACCCACGAAATCTGGTGAGAGTTCAAAAGTCTGTTTAGCGCACAGATGTCTGAACATGAACGCACATAAGTCTGGTAAACAAACGGACGTCCAAAGTTGATCAGACGAAAGTCTGGACATGAACGCATGACATCTGGTGAAGGCACTATAATCTGGTGAACTCACAAAGGTCTGGACATTGGCGCACGAAATTCTGAAAACGAACGCACAAAAAAACTGAACATCAAACGTAATCGGGTGGAGGCACAAAACCTGTTGAATTCTCGATAGTCTGGACATGAACGCACGAAAGTCTGAACATGATCGAGCAAAATCTGGGTACAAAAGTTACAAAAGTCGAGGCACAAAATGCTGGTAAATGCACGAAAGTCTGGTAAACATACGAAAGTCTGGTGAACGCACGAAAGCTTGGAAATCAAAGCACGAATGTCTGGTGAACGCACGAAACTCTGGACACGAGGCCTTTTTGTCTCGGACTGTCTGGACATAGACACGTTCCTTCTGGGAGTGTCTGGATATACCGGTTTTCCGTCTGGCTCCTCAACCTGGGACTACATTTAAAATAACTTTTTTGTGTTTAATACCTCTCTTCAATTTAATTTTTTTCTGGAATTATCTTTTATTTGTGTTCCATAGCTGTCGTAAATGAATTCATTTGATCAGAGAATGAAGAAAAAATTTCTAAGGGGAAAAAGATAGCTATGAAACAGTTTTCATCTGATCTGAAAACTCTCTTAAAAAAATCCGAGTCATTTTAACCAGATTATCTCCTTGATGTTATTTCAGACTCAGCAACAGACTTGTAGTGCACGACATCATCCCAGGGGAGACCTACCTGATCAAAGTAACTCTAATCAGTCTTGGAGCGAATCCGCTCACTCGAGAGAAGGAAAAATCAATCGACATCTATCCATTCCCAGCTAAAGAAATTCCCGATCTTCGACAGTCTTCTTATCATTCCTTGTCTTTCTCATTCGAGAGAGTTGGACTTGCTAAGGTAAAGAAAGAGTTTCGTCATCATCCATAACAAGAAAAAACTTTTGTCAGTATGCTCAAAAAATTTAAGTTCAGAAACTTATTTTATTTTTTAAATTAAAAAAAAATAATTGAAGTTTAATTTTAAGATTTAAAAGATTTTAAGTTAAAAAGACTAAACTCTTTAAAGAACTTGCAGAAAATTTTCTTATCAATTAATTTGGGGGTTGCTGATGAGTCGTAATAGTAGTACTTAATGTATTAAGGGCGATAATAGGAATGTGATAACTATAGTCGAAACCAAAAATGATCGTAGTGATTTTGAAATGCTAGATGCTCTTAAAAATTACTTTTTAGAGCAGTGAACAAGTGATCAAATTGTTCTTAAAAGATATAGTAAACCATATGGCTTTTTGTTGATACCTTCAGTACTTTTTGTTGCCCGGACCTAGCTTCAAGTGTAAATCAGTACTGAATCTTTTTAACTCCATCATGTTTTTTACTCTTCCAAGTTAACTGTTCATGGCATATATTAGACATTTCATTGTAAATTAAAGGACAAATAAAATCTTTTCTCGGTTATTCTTATGCCCAGCATGATTATTGTACGGCGAATTATCTGCGCATTATGCCTTTTAAGCGGGTAATTATATGCGCATTATGCCTTTTAAGCGGGTAATTATATGCGCATTATGCCTTTTAGCGGGTAATTATATGCACAGGATGCCCGTTTGCAGCATTCTTTCTGCAAATTATGACTCAGGCATAGACAGATACAAGTAAATCTTTTTATACGCGCTACTCAATGCTATGCTCTACTCAATGCTATGCTCAACTCAATGCTATGCTCTACTCAAAAGGCGGTTTTGAATTGACAAATGAATTAAGAAATGAATATCCCAAAAACATGCAGCTTACTAAAACGGGAAATGAACAGATTAACAGAGTTTAAATGTGTCAGTTTAAATGAAATTGGTATTGTGCGCTCTTTGAGCTCCATGCTTCTCTCTTTCCCCTTCAGTTGATTCCCCGAATTGAAATCCGCACCTCCGCCACCGCCTCCGATCTACTCCGTCTCCGCTTCCACCTCCGTCTCCACCTCCACCTCCGTCTCCGCCTCCACTTCCGTCTCCGCCTCCACCTCCGTCTCCGCCTCCACCTCCGCGGACTAAATTCAATGAAAATATCTTTTATATATATAACATTGGATAAATATTCGGGTGTTTTGCCCCCCCCCCCAGCTTAGTGTTCAGAAAACCAAGAGTTCCCCCCCAGCTTAGTGGTCAGATAACCTATAGCCCCCCATCATAATGGGGGGGCTATGGTGGGAGACCCAAATATTCTGAAGCCTCATAGTCGTTATTAAGAACACACACACACACACTTGCACACCATATCCTCCTCCCCCACCCCTCCCCTGCAACATAGCGCTCGTTCCTTTTGTCACAGAAATACTATATCGGTCGTCTGCTTTTGTAAGGTTTTGCAGTGGGAATGACCCGCTATATCCATATATATATATATATATATATATATATTATATATATATATATATATATATATATATATATATATATATATATATATACCTTCAGAGGTCAAAGGGGGCTATGGCAAATCCAAAATATTGCCAAAGCTCAATTTACAAATTTAATTGGGGCTGTAACCAGAGAATATCCGGGCTCTTCTTTAAATTGGCATAAAAATTCTTGGTACGTTGTCTCGTTTTGGGAACATTGTTCTCTCGAAAGAACTCCATGTACCCGTGGTCCAAATTAGTAAACGGGTCCCGAAGAACTAGTACTACAGACTCATCCACACACTCACACTCAATAACAGATTCGTGTACTACAAGGTCGACTTTTGTGTTCTCCATTTTCAACAATATAGCAACGCACACAATCGACAAACACAAGCGGGGCAAAAACCACTTTCAATAAAATCTGAAAAACACAACATTTGATGAGCATTGAGTCTACTAATCATGCACTGGAAAAATATAAACTGAAATAGACTGAGAAACAAACACTGGGAATGACATCCCATGGGCGAAGCCCGAAGCTTGTATTACTACTACTACTACTACTACTACTACTACTACTACTACTACTACTACTACTACTACTACTACTACTACTACTACTACTACTACTACTACTACTACTACTACTACTACTACTACTACTACTACTACTACTACTACTACTACTACTACTACTACTACTACTACTACTACTACTACTACTACTACTACTACTACTACTACTACTACTACTACTACTACTACTACTACTACTACTACTACTACTACTACTACTACTACTACTACTACTACTACTACTACTACTACTACTACTACTACTACTACTACTACTACTAATACACCACAACTAATTCTGACTCGCATATCAAACTCCGCCTCAACCTCCGCCTCCACCTCCACCTCCGAACGCCGCTTCCACCTCCGCCTCCGCCTCCACCTCCGACTCCCGCCTCCACCTCCGAACTCCGCTTCCACCGCACAGATGTAATTGCACCAATATATGGTATAGTTTGAGCTAGAATAAGAGAGAAAGGGTATCGCCATATTAAAAGTTTTAAGCATGATGTCAGCTATTCGAAATTTTCAAAACTTGCTATGTTCGTTGTATGCACAGTCTGATGATGTGAAACGTTCTGTGCAGTGTTCACCAATGATGTAAATTAGGCTGCGAAGAAAAGGGACAGTTTGGGATGTTTCTTAATCGACTCTGGGCAGACTGGCAGAAGCATTTACACTTGTATCTGTCTGCTTCAGTAATGGTTACTATTGGAAGTCAATGGTTCAGCAATGAAACTCACTGTGAGCAAGGTTCGGGTGACCCCTTGACATTCAGTAGCTTCAAAATTGTTTGGAAATGTTCAGCTTTGGATGAATTTCAGTTTTAGCTCAAAACTTGGTGAAAACCACTGGAAACAACTTAAAATGAGTTATAGCGTCAAGGGCAGAAATAAAGTCTGACTACGAGACAATTTTGAACCGAAAATCGAGGAAAATAAAATATCTATATCAAAATCAATTTTGTTCGACATCTTAGAGTAATTAGGCTCTTTAGGGGGATTGAGTCAATATTTTCTTCGTCTGAAGTTCACCAAAAACCATTAGGAATGATCCAATTTCGCTGTGGCTAAAATTTTACTCATTAATTGTGCGAAAAATTATTCATAATTGTTCCCACCCCACTTTGGTGGGGGAAGTAATTATATACTGAAACGGGTTTTCATCTTTGTTCAGTCATTTTTTGTCGATCGATATATACATCGAACTTATTTATGAGTGGTATCATTAAAGAGCTTGTCCAGCGAAGAATTTAAAATCAAAAAGTTTCTTTGAAATTCGTTTTTCCAATGATTTATCGAGGTTTAAATTTTGGTGAAATGTAGACCGAGCTCCGTTGTTTTCAATCACATTTTTCGTAAAATTTTTCCAAGTTTTCAACGATTTTGTTAAAACTTGCTAAAATTGACAACAGCAGTGTTATTGGTTTTACCTTTAAAGATAGAGAAGTGATGCTGAAAGATTTCTTCCGAATATATTGGTTGGAAATTATGTTTAGTTTTTCGAATTTCCGATCTTTTCATCAAAAACGCTTTAAATTTGCTTTTTAGCCCACATTTAAAAAAAATGCCCAAGAGGAGATCTGTGAACTTCACACACAAAGGAGATTTATTCTATCTTCTGCTTCCTATAAGAGAACTCGTGGATTAAAATTTTGCCCATTTCTTGCTAATTTAACTGAAGAGTATTCAAAATGCACCTTTTTTTGATATAAGGAAATATTTCAGTCACCAAATTATCTATGTGAAAATTTTTCGGGACAATTATGCATTATAGTTGAACGCACAGTTTTATCAGGGCTAGTTTTGCTCACTTAAGTTTCTCTTACAATAAAAAATTGTTTGGATATTATTGGGGCGTAATCTTTTTTTTCAAGTATTTCCCTAGCTTTCGTACCTTTGAGTTAATTACCGTTGAGATTGATTTCAAATCAATATTCAATCAATGCAAAGCCAATATACATGATACTGAGTTCTTATAAAAACAACAAATATTAGATTCTAAGGATCAGATCGTTGTTTTCATTGCTTTGACAATTGTTTTCGTAAACTTACATTGAATTCTTGTATTTTGCCTGAATTTTTTTGCGAAGTCTGCAGACATAATATCACTAATCAATTATATCCGAATGCCTTCTTTGAGTGGTACAAGTAAAAATAACATGTCTTTATTTGATTTCTAATTGCTGTTATGACTTTGTATATATCTGATTTTGGAAATAATCTGTGATTTTTTTTAATATTCTTCATTTCACCATAATTCAGTCAACTTGTAGGTGGGTTTCAGTAAAAATAATTCAATTTTCATTTCTAAGTGACATTAAGTTTTATTTTCTATGTTACTTCTGCTTCTAACTAATGGTTTCTTGTTTTGGTACTACCAGTTTTCAAAAAAAGACTTGCGTTTTTTAAATGTTTGCTCATTTTTGACGTTCGTTTCTGTTTACGTGACAAACTATTGCTTTAATGTCAAGCCCAATTGGCTTTTGAAGAATGCGGAATGGAACATTAGAATCTATTAGAATCTTATAACTTCTGCCAGATTTTATTGTCCATTTTTAATTATTCGACACAATCCCGATAATGAAAGATCAGAATTCCTTCCTCTACTTGTATAATAGTACCAAGTAAAAGATTTGGTTTTATTGCTAAGGGTTCTAATGAGTTTCAAATTACAAACCTTAAAAAATAATATTTTTGAAACTAATTTTATTGCTCTCGAGTTTGTCATCATGTTAATTTGTCTCATTTTGGACTAGCCTTGTCATTTTTTTTTGCATCATAAATAATGTTTCTATTGTTTATATGGTTTATACTGTCTTCTAGTTTTAATGGTTTCAATTCTGTTGTTTTGTAAAATTGATGGTGTAACTTTGAATTCTTTCCGTATTTGTTTTTTCTTAGCCTTAGGACTTAGTCTATCTAATAACTAGACCATATCGCTTTCTAATAAATTGCAAGAGGATCCGAATTTGTTTTTAGTCTAAAGTTTAAGTTTTTTATGGTCTTTGGAAAAACAAATTGTTTCAAATAAATCAATGAATTTTTAGAATTTGTTCTTTTTATCTCTATTCTGTCAATATTTAGCTAGTTTCGGTAAAGACAGACCGAATCTTGTTTATAGCGAGATATATATTATCTTTGTAAGTTTTTTCTTATCAACTAAAAGCTTGATGACCCTGATACTACGCACTTTCATTTAAAAAAATTGATTTCTGGATGCCGGCCTATTTTTGATGTTGATTTTTTGTTTCATTGGCACAATATTATTCTAAGGTCTTTGAAAGAAACTGAACAAGCAATTGCTTGCGGTTTTAACGGCTGTGACACCATTTTATTGTTAGTATTTTTGCTCTTTTTTAATTAGACTGAATTTTGTGATTTTTTCGCAGTCGCACAACATTTTCTGGATAATGACTTGCTCACACATTTATAGCTCAAGGGCAATAAACAAATTTTTTCCATCATTTCTGTTGATACCTAAAGGTTTCGACCACTTAGACAAAAAATGTTTTCGAAAATGAAATTCTTTTTTTCAAATTTGCGCTTTTTACTGTTTTTGAGATATTATTTGAGATGTTATTATTTGAGATTTAAATTAGTCTTGTCTCGTATTCTGGTTAACGGAAAGTCTTATCGGCCATCTCATGCAGCAATAATTTATGAATTTAGGGATTTGCGGAAGAATTTGCTGTTTGAAATTATTATTTCCCTCCCTCATTGGATAGGCAATTTGGTCAAAAATGTGGATATGAGGGGTCAGAATCTTATATGGAAACGTACGTTACCGAGCCTTCTTCTTTTTCTTTCATTTCGAAAAAAAAGATAATGAAAAAAAAAACATTTTTGATTTCTTTACCTAATTTTAGATCGCTGGTCAGATCGTATCAATTAATCAAAAAATTGGACGTTGAGAGCGATCATTTTTGGTAAAGGTCAGCGCCAAAAGAAACGCTCAGATATTCTTCAAGCAACATATTCTTCAAGTTCAATGTATTTTATAAAAAAAACTTTGTAACAACTTTGGAAAGCAAAGTGATACCTATTTGCCATTTCTGCGGGATCTATTTTGTGAGTAATATATCGATTTTAAAAATTTCTGTCAAATAAATAATTTATAATGAATGAAAAGACTTGACCAAATAAAATGACTCTTATACTAAAAGATGTCAGTGACTAAAATATTTATTTGTCAATGAAAGACACATTTTTTCTTTTCGTTTCAAGATGTGATAATTGATGGAAAAGGTTGTAAGATCAGTTCAGCGAAACCTAATTTGTTTATAGGTAAGGTTTGTAGCTGAAAAGAATCAATTTAAAATATAGTTAAGCTGCATTGGATAAAATGTTTCAACTGCTTTGTATAAAAATGTTTCAACTTCATTTAAATTGGTTGACATAGAAAAACAGGTACTTTTAGCAACTATTAGCAAAAAATTGAATTTCAGGTATCGCTGAAGTGAACTTGTTTATCTGTTTAATGCTGTCAATGGACTGCAAAATGTTCAATTGGCTCAATAGAACCAAAATAGTTGTTTTCTAAAAATTTGAAGAACTCGGAACAATAAATATTAAATGGCAAAAAGTAATTATACTCAGAAAATATTTTGAAATCAAAACGTTACCGTCGGTAAAAATTGAGACGAGTTGCCTTTTATTGGAGAAAAATGACCAGAACTTGCTTTGAAAGTACCAAAATTCAAGTAGGCATCGTTCAAAACCGAACTACCCTCTGCTGTAATCAAAAAAGAGAAAATCTACATACAGAGAAACACGAGAAAAAGGAATCAAAAGGAAAAGTCAAACAAAAATTGTTACAAAACTCCAAAAATATGAAATGCTACATCTTGATAATTATTCTAGGAACGTTGAATAAATTCTTTTGCTCAATCAGTGGACTACGCCTTCTAGTCAGAACAACGCTCAACAACAAAAAAAGACACAAACGAAAAACGGACATAAATTTGAAAATTTATATATTTTAATTCAATCAAAATTGCCATGCATTGTAACCTCAAATTGTATGATGTAGGTAATACCGACATAATGGTTCAATATTGAAAAGTTAACAAGCAAAAGATTTAAAAAGTAGCGACAGTTTTAAAAAAGAGACCAAAGTAGGCCAAAACTTGATTAAAATTAACCCATTTTTTAATAAACACAAGTTATAGTTAAAAGTTCTCAAATCTGAAGATAATCTAAACCAATAGAATATGCGAAATCATCCATGAAAACCCAGATGCTCTTAAAAAAGGAAGAAGATTGCCAAAAATGCTAAAAACATATGCAACAGGGCAAAATACAAAAAATACCTCAAGATCGGTTCTAATAATCGAATGTTTATGTAGGATGTCGGATATTTTTTGTTAATTCCTGAATGCCTGAAAAATTGTTTGACAATGAAAACAGTTATTTTTTGGCAAATATTAGCAAAAAATTATATTTCAGATATCGCTGAAGTGACCTTGTTTCTGTATTTTAAGCTGGAAATGGGATGAAAATTTTTCAATAGATTTAATAAAAACCAAAATAGGCATTTTATCTAGAAATTGTGAGACCTCCGAACGAAAAGTTGAATGAAAAATGCGTATCAAAAATTGGACAAATGTCATTTGAAATCAACACCTAACCGTCGGTAAATCTCTCTGTCATCTCCGTGACCACTAATGTGATGTTTAAAAGTTGAGGTGTCAATCAATTTGCTTGGAATTATATTGAATATTAGGAATTACCTAATTGAGTTGAACGGTCGAAAAGTGACTCAGATACTTGCTGATTTTGGTTAAAAATTAGAAACAGCCGACTTTTATTGAAGGAAAATTTCTTGTAATGCCTCTTTGTTTCGTGACGACAAAATCTATTTTCAACCGGTTCCATTTAGATTCAAATTGCTTATAAGCAGAATAAAGGTTCTTTCAATACTACTAACCTCTTCGGAGTCTCGAGTAATAATAGTTTGCTCAGAACATCCGAGTGATTGGCGACCCAGCGAGTTCCGGTTGCACTCCTTGCAATGTAGTGGATCCAAACCAGAGGTCATTGAACTTGACCAATCTGATAGCAGGAGAAGCATACACCTTCTACATGCAAGCAATCAGCCAAGCTGACAAATTCAGCGCCATCAATTTTTTCACACAAGCACTCAAAGTTGACGAGGTGGAAAGGTTGGACAAATACGCCGATCAGACGAGTATAACAATCGAAATTAAATTTGAATCTGGAGTGGGCAGGATGCTTCACAGCCGTTTACAAGCTCATTTTGGACCAGAGCCTGATCCTGGAACAGATCACGAGTTCAAGTAAATTTTTAGTTTTGCTTTTCCATCCTTGTGTTACAGAATTAGAAAACTCATATATCATTACAAGCGTCTACCTGTGCTCCCCAGGTTGAGGTCCAAATTTTCTTCTGATCAGACTTTCCAGACCGAAATTATCTCTGATCGGACTTTCCAGACCGAAATTACCCCTGATTAGATTTTCCAGACCCAAATAACCCCTGATCAGACTTTCCAGACTGATTGGGTTTCTGGTCAGACTTTCAAGACCGAAAGAGTTCGATCAGACCATCTCCAGACCATGGTCCAAACTCAAATTCAGACCATTGTCCAGGCCTTAATCAGCCTATGACCAGACCCAGTTTCAGACGCAAGTAGCCCTTTGGTCAAATTCAGTCGAGATAATCTCCCCAGTTGACCACTGATCAAAAAGAGTCGCAATCGTCATCATCAGCCCCACCATCAGTCTTCCCCTCCATTACGTAAGGGTGCTCAATTCCGTCTATGATCAGAACCAAGTGCGCTCGAAGAGGTTATGATCAGACATAATTGTGACCACCCCCCGACCAGGGTCCAGACTTTTCAGAGCAAAGTCACTTCTGATCAGGCGATATCCAGACCATCGTCCAGACTGTAGTGCGCTCGAACTTCCATTCAGACGTTGTAAATTCGGTCTGGGAACACAGGCGTGTGCGCTCGACTGGGTCTGATTATAAACCAATTTGGGCCTCAACCTGGGTAATGACCATCTACTTTCAAAGCAAATGTGTTTGCAACTCACAGATCAATTAAAACTACATTTAGGCAGGCTTAGTTCATTTTTGCTATGTATTAGGATTCAGAAGTTAAGTGACAAACCGATTAGCATACAAAAGCAAAAACCGTATCTAGGAAATGCGAAAAATACTTGAACTTTCATCTTCATTATCCAACACAAGGACAGTGAATTCTCCCTAATTTAGGACAAGTCGAGTTCTGCTGAATACGAAATACGGGTTGCGCGAAATTGAAAGCTAAGAAATATCAACGGAAAAATTTTTTGCGTTTTTATGCGGAAGAGGCGTTGAATGGTGAATTTATGGTGAATTTTCGTTAAAAAAATTCAATTAAATTTTTTCCTATAGATTTTGATAATTGGCAGTCAACTTATTCCGTACAAAAATCCAGAAATATTAAAAAAGACCTTATTCGCTAAATTAGAATTTTTCAAGTGATTTTTACTTCTAACTACTCAACCTGGGCTGCCCAGTTTAGCATTCAGCGAAAATTACACAACATTTTATCAACTAGAGGCTAAATTGCTGATTTGTTATATTGAACCCAACCACAGTTAATATGCCCGGGTGGACCAAACTTAGTTACCATAAAACGAACCAAATGTGGTCCCTTACTTACCATAAAAGGGACTATATAATGTAACTTGCTTACCATAAAACTGACCACAATTGGCCTATCAAAGTTATAATTTTTTTTTGCGTTCTATGATCTCGCTATGATTCTTGAGTTTCCATATAGAGTAAACTTTTACAATATCTTACTTTATTTACTTTTTTCTTCATTCTCTGATCAAATGAATTCATTTATGACAGCTATGGAACACAAATAAAAGATAATTCCAGAAAAAAAATTAAATTGAAGAAAGGTATTAAACACAAAAAAGTTATTTTAAATATAGTCCCAGGTTGAGGAGCCAGACGGAAAACCTGTTAATCAAGACTTTCCCAGAATGAACGTGTCTATGTTACCCATAAATTATCAGCTTCTCCATAAAAAGGAGAAAACTGATGGAAACTCACTCCCCATTAAAGGAGCTGTACGTTTTTTTAAGTTTAATGAATCCAAAATCTGGGTTTTTTTCTTGAATAAAAAATAACAAAAATTTTTGGCATTCTTATCACAGCTTTTTTATGGAAATAATGTAACCATAAAACAGTCCCTAAAATTGTTCTTTATGGCGTTTTATGGTAAGTACAGCACCATGAAAGTAAAATACTGAAGTTTGAAATTCCGCGCAGAAACATTGTTTTGGAACTGCTCAAAGACTTTTATGATGGTTGCATGTTTAGTACGTTTCAATAAATTACATGTATGCTGTTTTATCGTTGGTAAATTTCTTTTATGGTGGTTAACCCGGGTGAGTATTCAGATCACCCAGAGTTTTCAGTCTAGAGAAATGTGTGTTCGAACAGCTGGCTAATAGTTAATAAGAGAACGCAACCAGCGTCACAAGGCAAACAGAGCAAAAATATGAACATTAATAAAGATAACATAATAATATGAACATTTCGTAAAAAACAATTGTATTTTTTCCCAGTGTTGTAGACCAAGGGAAAATCATGTGCCGGTTCAAATTTATCCAGCCAATTTGATTGTTCCGACACACTTTAGTGGGGGAGGAACTATTTAATCACTTGGGTTTTATTTTTCAGTCAATTTTTGCTGATCATTATATTCATCGTACAGGATTTTGAGTGGTACCATTAGAGGGCTGGTCTAGCTTAGAATTTCAAATAAATTTTTTTTTCGAGTTTGGCCTTTTCAGAGAAGTTACTGAGGATTAAATATTTGTGAAAGTTACCCTACTTCCGTTCTTGTGCTCACATTTTTTTAATTTTTGTTTAAACTTTAATCAGTTTTGCTACAATCTGATAAAAATTTTAGCATTGGTTTAATTGGTTTAACGTTCAAATATAAAGGAGAGCCGATGAACTGTTTGAATCAACTGTTTTATTAAAATTTTACGCTAAATTTATCAAAATTCAGCACTTTTTCCTTTTTTGTCAAAAATTGCTTTAATTGTGCCAATTTGGCCCATTTTAATCAGTGTGAGAAGTGGTTCAGACATAAAAACTGCTGACACAATCATCCCTTACGCAGATATGGGATAACTTCATTACAACTATTTAAGAAAATTTTCTGGAATTAACATTTTTGCCATCTTTTGATAAATTGATCCAATATTCATAAACAATGCTAAGTTTATTTTTGATTTATTAAGGCTTTCGTGTGCAAAAAAACTAGTTAGCAAGGGTAAAAAAAACTGCTTTTTTAACAGCTGCGCAGCGATAGCAAGGCCAGAATACAAGAATGTCTTCTTCATGTAATGGTTTCATTAAAAAAGGTGCAATAAAAGAATATTGAGTTATATGCACTTTTATGACTCAAAGAAACTGCTTTTGTAAGTTTTGAACGAACTCGACATTTAACAGCATTTGATGTTATTTTTATAATCTCTTGACTGAGTGCAAACAATCAAATGTTTCTATTCAGTATATAGGGAGTTTTTAAAGAAACTATTAAACGCTTCCTTTTGATACATAATGTTTTTTAGTATTATAAATTGACGAGTATCCAAAACTCATCTTTGATTTTGGTTCAAATGGTTCTTTGGTCAAAATAGCCATTTTAGTTACAATTAGAACATTTTTGGCTCTTAATGAAGAACATGCAGGAGCAATACCATTTCTGGCCTTGTTGTGGAATTATATATTTTACAACAATGATTTCAAATAAAACTTCAATTACTGAAAAGTCTTTTTTACGTACAAAGGGAGGCGGATGAACATACAAAAAGACTTCAGCGGAAGTCACATGGTTTTTTTAATTGAACATCATTTGCATACAACTGTTCGTGAAAGTTTCAGTTCTGGCTGTATTCAGTGTTAATGTGAAGTTATTTGACTTAGTCTAATTAATGAAAGTAACAATGGAATTCCAACGCAGTGTCAAGTTAATTTATTCACCAGTTGAATGCTTACAGTTTTTATGCCCTACGGTTTCGAAAAAAATTACTATTTTAAAAAACTGCGTTATTTTTGAGTTTTACCAAATTTAACTTTGTTTCTGCATCCTTTTAAGTGCACTCTCAGAAAAAAACTGGGGTTACCATCCTTTTCAGTTGAAACATAGGGTATTCCTCACTGCCGTTATGGTTTCTTAAAAAATAGTCTTCTATACGACTTTTCGTAAAGTTGATTTTTTTTGTCATTTTCAAATTTAGAGTTCCTCTTTTACTGTCGTGTCTGATCATCAAAATAATTGCTCATTCATTACAAATCGGTTATTGCATAAATGGCTTTCAAATAAGAGGCAATTTTTTTCAATATTTTAGTGAGTAGATTTCGACACCGTTCCTTTGCAAAATTGAAATGACTTTTTATTTTTGGTCTTCATTTGTTCTTTTTGTAGTCATTTGACATTCTGGATTTGAAAGATCTGAGTGGTTTTGTACAAAGGAATGAATGAAGTCAATGGATGATTTCAGTTGATAGCTAACTGCCTTCATGACATTGAATTTATTTGTCTTCGAAAAGTGTAAACAATTTTTTATATAGACTTTTGATTTCTGACTATTTGTTAATTATTGTCAATAGAGACAGATCCCATATCGTTCCTGTTGAAATGCAAATTATTTTTTTTTCTTTTTAACTGATGCTTTTTGACTTTGTCATTAAATTTTTTAAAGAAAAAATAAATATAGATTGAGTTGTGGTCATTATTAAGTTTTGTTGCTTTTATTGGACATCGTTGATTGTTTTTGTCTTGTCTCTTATTCATCTTTAATGAAAGACACCATGGGATGTCTAATGTGTTATTTTTTATTTCTATGGCTGGAGCTTGTGATTTTTTTAATGGACGCAGCTATTTTTTCCTTACAATAATTGATATCTGCCTCATTTGGTGGACAATTAGGTCACAAATGTACATAGCCCAGCCTGTTTGTTCGGGTATGCCGATGACTGACAGTTTATTGCAAAAACGATCTATTAACTCAAAAAAGTTTTGCCCAAAAATTGCCACCCGAAATAAAAAACACAAACCCCAGCCAATTACTCAACAAACAAATTGAGCCCAATAAATACTTTATCTAACCATTTTGAAACATAAACAGAAGGAAAATAACAGTAGAAAAGCCAAAAAGGACATCTGGAAAATTATGTGATAAATTTCTCCACCAATTGCGTCACCTAAACAATTATTGGCAACACATTTAGCAATACACACAGTCTTTGTCCAATCAGTGACTACCCTCTGTTATAAACAAACAAGAGAAACGCCACATACAGAGAAAATGGAGAAAAGAAGAAAATGGAAGTAAAGAAGATGTGTAACCGAAACTCAAAAATTGATTCAAATATTATTACAACAAAAGAAGTTAAATAGCTATCCATTGATAATATTTCTAGGATAACTTTAATGAACTGTTCTTCTCGATCAGTGCATTACTCATTTTCACTCAGTGGATTAACAAATTCAGATTAACGCTTAACAACAATAGAAGACGCCAAACGGCGAAAAAAGGGGATAGAACTTCCTTATCTTTATCATTAATTTCTGTAAATATTGCGATGTAGAAACTTGAAGGGTCAGTACTAAGTAAAAGTAAATACAAAATAGTTCTGTATAAAACAGTGAAGCAGAAAACCTATTGACAAGAACCTAATTCGAAAAAAATAGGAAAGTGGGATTCAAAAATGGAAGAAATTTACAAAAACTGCTAAAAAGCGTCCAGTAGGTCAAATGACAAAAATAGCTCTCAAGTGCACCTTAAAAACAAATAATTTTGTCAGACGACCAGAAAGGCCTCTAATCGTTTTCATAATTGTTTAGTTAATTGAGAGAAACAAACATAATCGATAAAACTGAGTTAGAATTGAAAAAAAAACTGATTTGACGAAGCCGCAAGTGTTCAAAATAATTTGCTCGCTTAGCGAAAACTTTTTTGCAACCTACTTTTTTAGCTCTCTCTCAGAACAATGAATGAACAAAAACCTTATGGCTCAGTTTCCATATCTGTTCAGCAGATTGATAGAAACGCTTCAATATACTTGCGGAATTTGATTTATTGGCAAACATTCAAAGATAAAAAATACAGATCGATTCGTAAAAATGCCTGTCAGTTGAATAAAAACTACCAATTATAACAACATACACTTCATTTCTTATCATTTTTGTCAAACTCATGCCAGAAAGAGACGCTGAACTTTTAAAATTTTTCTTAGCTAAGACAACCTCGAGCCTGATTGATAAAATCGGCTAATAGAATTGTTGAAGAACTTCAGAAGTGTCCACCATATATGTAACGATTTTGCAACTTTTCACAGCCAACTCAAAACAAACAACCTGTAAAGCTGGCAAAAATCAATCCATATAGGCTGAAGTAAACCGGGAGTTCTTTTGATGAAGATTGATTAATTACTTTTTTAATTTCAGCAAAATATCTCTGAGTAATAGGTAATCAGTAAAAGATAATTTCTTGATAATCCCTCAGTTTAAAAAGTTATCAGTTTTTTTTATTAAGTTCCAAAAATTTCTTTTGTATAAAAGCTGACCAGTTGTTTTAATGTGAGAAAAGTTCCTCTCTGTGAAATGCGATCAATAATTGTTTAATTTCCTCCTTCAGCAGTTCAAACTCAATTTTCAACAAGTTTTATATCTGTTAGGTTCTTAGAAACGTTCTATTGAGCTAAAACTTTTTTCAGTCCGTTTTTCATGTCCGATTGCTGCAATTTGATTTGATTATTTTGTGAAATTTCCCATGTCTAATATAAAAACAAATAATTCATCCAAATTTTAATAATCGGATTTGGGTGGCAATAACAGAACTTAAGCGCAATAACAGCATTTAAGATGGATTAGTGACATTTTGGCAAAAATAAGGGTAAAATAGACAACTTTATTATATGTTCCGATGCTCAATTGTGAAACGTTATCACGAATTTTTGTCACCAATTTTTACATTCATAATCTCAAATATTCCACAAAACTAAACAATTATTTACAAAGTTTCTCAATATGATACAAAATTTGTCACCATATTCCACAAAAAGAGCAATTTTGTGGATCTTCTGCTAATATAGTTCAAGTCTACTTTGGTATCAGTTTGGTAAGGTTATGATCAGAAAAAAATCATCTAATACAATTAAAATATTGGCCTCTTTTGAAACTTCTGAATCAATTCATGCAATGGATCAAAAATGTCTCCCTGATTAATTTTGAATTCAGCATTTTCTCAAAATTATATTTCTTTATTGAGATGGCACTGATTTTCCTCTTTTTTGTAGGGAACCATACTATTGGTATCATAAAAATCAATTATGAAAATACCTAAAATCTCTTAGTCAAAAAATTTTAATAAAAATTAATCAGGGAAACAGTACGCATGACATGCTGCAGTTTGCCAGGACTCAAAGTTATAGCGACCAAAAGCTGATTTGACACAATATACAATTTGAGTCAATAAGAAATTCTCAAACAGGACGTGCTTCGAGTCCTCATATAGCTAGACCGATCAAAGCAGATTGCTTACGGAGCCAGATAAATGTAATAACAAATTCTTTCAAATTTATGCTCGAACTCTTTGCCAAAAACACTTAATGAACAAAACTCCTTTTTTTCTCAAATAATTGTTTTGTGCTTTCTTTTATGTCTCGTTCCGAAAAAGTGAAAAAATAAGTCAGAGTAGAGTTTCGATAATTTTTAAGAACAATTTTAAGAACAGCTGTGTTAATCGCAGAGCGTCTAATTAAAAAAGCTTCAAAAATCAGCTATACGCGTTTGTAAATTTTTGTAGAAGTGTTTATATTTGTTTAATTGTTTTAAAATTTTGCAGAAGTGTTGCAAATCAGTTTTAAAATGTAATGCTGTTGGACATAATCATTTTCTTCCCAAAATTTATGAAGATGAAGAATTATTGTTTCGATCGGATGGCTGTCTGCATAAGAAAGCGAGATAGGGTTATAATCATTTGCTTTCATTTTGTAAATTATTTGATCACCTAATTTTTTTCAAATTTCGTATAATTCGATCACCTGCTGTCCTTATACACTAACAATTGTTTTCAGCTCCAGATAATTTCAAAAAAAAATCCTTCAAAGAAATATCGGTGTGAGAGAATAAACTATGGGAGGAAAAAGAAAGAAAATTCAAATCTGCCCAGAGCCAACATCCCTCAATAGAAAAAAAAAATTGAAAAAATAATGCACTCGAAATCAGACCTTCCAGACCGAATTGACTTCTGATCAGACCTAACCCAGACCATGGTCCAGACTATAAAGACTGTGATCAGACCTTTCAGACCGAATTGACCTCTGATCAGACCGAACCCAGACCATGTTCCAGACTATGAAGACTACGATCAGACCGTCCAGACCGAATTGACCTCTGATCAGACCGAACCCAGACCATGGTCCAGACTATAAAGACTATGATCAGACCGTCCAGACCGAATTGACCTCTGATCAGACCGAAATCAGACCATGGTCCAGACTATTATGCGCTCGAACCGCTTTCCAGACCCTGTAATTTCGGTCTGGGAACACAGGGGTGTGCGCTCGATTGGGTCTGATCATAGCTCAATTTGGGTCTGGACCAAAACCTGGGATGTCCAGACCATCGCAGATGGAGTGTCTATGTCCAGACAGGCACGGACGGAAAGTTTCTATGTCCAGACAGTCCCAGACAGTACCTATGTGCAGAATTTCTTGCCTTCATGGGCAGACGTTCTTGCGTTCACCAGACTGTTCGTGCTTTCATGCGTTCATCAGACCTTTTGTGTGTTCATGTAAAGACTTTCGATCGTTCACCGCGAGACTTCTTGTGCGTTCATAACCAGCAGACTTTCGTTCGTTCGCCAGATTTTCGTGCGTTCGTGTCCAGTCTTTTGTCTTGCGTTCATTTGAGTCTGAACATATCAACGTTATGTCTGGGACCTGAACCGGGGTGTATTTTCATATCAACAGATCAAAATGAGCTGGCTCCATCTCTGGTCAAAAAGAGTAACTTGGAAAATAATGTGAAGTCGCCGAGCTCATTCTTCAAATTTAGATTAAACTGGGTGCAAGAGTACAGTGGGTTGACAACTGGTACTTGTTTCAACTACACATTAAAGGCATACAGCAAAGGGGACCCTGGAGTGAGTCTGGAGACAGAAATAGGTTTCCAAATCGCAACCCCATTTCAGCACAGTCTTTATGATTCTAATCCCGGTGGCGGAGCTACTGCTGGCTCTTTCCTGATTCACCCAAATCCGACTAATACAGGAAATGTGAGTCGAACATGAAATTTTAATTCAGGCTGTCTGAGTTTAGTTCTCTTAGAAATCAAATTGACTACCCGTGTCAAAATTACCCCCCCCCCCCCTGATTACCCCCCAAACTGCTGTAAGAGTAGGAGGGTAATTGTCCTGGGGGGGGGGGCGAAGTGAGATTAGTGAGGTAATTGGGGGCGAAAGGAATTGACTATCGAATTGAAATGCATGGAAAAATGCATCCAATGAGCGTAGTACAAATTTAGGATAAAACAGATACTCAGAATTTTGACTGCCCTAGATGAGAAATCTTCGGTTTTTAAACGTAAGAAATTGTCGGCATCATCGTTTTACTCTAGCCAGAAACGACGAAAAACCTAATGCTTTATCCGTCGGAATCTTTTTTTGTTCGGTATTTAATATAAGAAAGATTTGGTATCGTCACTTTTTAAATGTATGAGCGTGGCAGCAGCGCTTCACTAATAGGAAATCAATTCAAGGCCAAATCAAGCAGTGCAATTATAATAACAGAATCAGCTAAATTTAATGCCACTTTCTATCGGACGAAGCCAAACTGATTTGTTCACTTTTGTCAACTTTTATATTTAGTAAGCTATTATTAGTGCGTGAAAATCATTCATGAAATGAAACTCAGACTCAAACTCGAAATACCTCAACATCAGCAAACCTTTATTTCGAGGTACAAAGACTTGAAGATATTGCTTCAGATTCATTACGATTGGTTTGCGAATCAACCTCTCGTTAATACAGATTATTCGACATTTTTTATACGGTTAACAAACTTCTCAAGATATCAAATTTAAACTGAAGAAGTGATGTTATTGAAAACTGTTCACAATCTGCCGACATCGCAATCTACAACTAATCGAGATCTACTTTTGACATCTAAAACCACGTGACAAGAAGCTTAAACTGAGCTTGAAAGAATACGAGAATGTGTTGAGTTTAGCAGTTTTGTTTATTTTAAATTGAAAAAAAATTCGTTTTGACGAAAAAATCTTTTAGATATAAAATAAGAAGCGGTTGCTATCGTGTTTTGGTTTTGTAAATCATCTTAGAGATTTTACAGAACAACTTAACTTTGACTTGTGAACAGAGAAATAATTTTGATAATCTCAATTTTTGCTTCTGAGGAACAAAATTTCTAGTCTACGTTTTAGCGGATAATACAGTTCTGAAAAGTTAACTACAAAAGCATAATATCCGAACAGATTTGAAACCGCTGAAACGAACTGGGCGGTGTGATCTTTTCCTTGTCTTTGATATGAGAGTAGCCGTTACATCGAGATGTTCGGTACCGTTGAGAGAATTATCAGAAACCTGTAATTTCCAAGTTTTAAAAGCAGGATTATCCGCGAGACCAAAAAAATGTATTAATTACGATTTCAAACCTAACCAATCTTTAAAACCTCTTCTTGCAAACTATAAAAACAAGAATATGTCAATACTCAGTGAATGTGACGAAATCAAAGGAAGTCTAATCAATAGTCAACAAGTATGTCATATTTTCGCATTGAAAATTAACCAAGAAATTTATATTCGCTCAAATATTTTTGTGAAGGAGCTAAAAACGCACACTCTTCCTAAGTTTTTGTCTGATAAGTACGTTTAAAATTCCTGCAAAATGAATTTTTTCGCAACGTTCAACTATATTATGAGCAGAGAAATCAAATTTTCATATTGAAAAACCAAAAAAATGTCACGTCTAAAACCGAATAGACGAATGATTTCGTTTAAATACCGAACATAGCTAATAGTCGAAATCGAAATATACCGAATCACCCATGCGTCCAGAAATGACGACACCAAATCTGTCTTTTGTTCGAAACCACCAAAACTGAGCAGACCAAACGCACCGAAGCCTTCTTACGTTCGAAACTGAGCATATCGAAGATGTCGAGCATATCACACGACATCACAAGACATATTCTCATATTGTAAAAATTTGGCCTCAGAAGAAAACTCAGCATGAAAACACTCGAAGTTTGATGTACACTAAGGATATGCGCCCAAAATACCGAAACAGCAGCAGCAGTTTACATTTTCTTTCTGCCTGAACTGCCCAGAGCCACCTCTCACTTACTCCATCGTTGAAATTTTCTCTTTTCATGGGCCATAAATGCAAATGAATTTTCGTTAGTTCTTATATGTCCGTATATGTTTTTGTATGACTACCAAGAATATCCCAGCTTCAGACCTCGACTTATGAAAAGACTATCCTCGAACAAAAAGATGCATGAAAATACCACGTTCGACTCAAACAGCCCATGTAAAGACTTTAGCTGAACCTAATCGTTCAACTAGACTTTGATTCAGACCAAATTTTTGATGCTGGACTTTAGCTCAACCCAAATATGATGCTGGGATTTAGCTCGACCTAAAATATTCGGACCCCGGAACCCAATAATTTACGTTTGCGCTGAAAATCGGCAAGTGCTTATTACGTAAACAACGGGTTTGACCTTTCAACTTTTTCATTGTTTCTCATATTTTATCGAAAAACGAAATGTATTATTATAAAAATATTTATATTATAATTTATATTTATATTTATATTATAATATTATTATAAAATATTTTTAGAGTCAAATGAACTAAATTATATCAACTAAACTCGTTGCCGATGAAAAGTCTATCGTTAGAGCTTTTTTAACTAGTTGAATTCAGCCGAAAAAATTAGAAAGACAGGGTCCTTGCGTAAACTATTTTATCCTAAGAATTCAATTAATCTTAAGTTTTTTTTTGGAAAAATTCCTTCCGATTTTTGAAGGTAGACTGCCTATTGCAACGCTAGTTTAGTGTTGCTGGTAGATGTAACACATCTACAAAAAGAAATATAGAAAAGTTAATTATTATTAATCCCACAAAAATGCAATCATCGACACGTGAAAAGACCTAGCTCAACCTTTATTTCTTATGAAAAGACTTTATCTGGACCCATAAAAAGTCTTTCCCTCGACTTTAACTAGGAGCTGGACCGTGTATATATAGTCAATGTTGGACCCTCATCTAGAATTACAAAGTCTTTTCATAGGTCGAGATCTAAACCTGGGATTCATTCCTGGTCAATACAAAAAGCTCCAAATGCGTTTCCTAATATTATAAATCAGTCCTGGTAAAATGATTACATGCCTTAGCTTACTTTTTTTTTGCTTTGGTAACTGAGACACTAAAGGCTTACCTTTTTGTATGCGGCTTAAAAACTTGTGATCAATACACTTTTTTCAAAATTAAAAACTCAAAAAAATGTTGGCTATCCGAAACCGTATAAACACTTGCCGTGAGGTTAGGTCATTGTTTTTTTTGAATTTGCATACAGAACAATATCCAAATCGTTTTTGATTTTTCTCAAAATACAAAGGCATCTTTAAGTTCAAATTGATAAAACTATATTTTTAATGCTAGGGATCATCTAAAATGAAACAATATTACTGACAAAATCTAAATCAAAGATTGCTTGAGCAGATCTGTAGGAATTTAATGATGTCATGTTGAAAATTGCGGCTGTATAAGTGCCGGAATCATAGTCCCATAGTAAATCAGCGCTGAATAGCGTTTCTCAGTCTGTTTTTTTTTAAATGAACATATTATATGATCAGTTCACATCTTAATACGAAGAGTGTAAATTCAGACAAAAAAAGTCTTTTCAGGGTAAAAACAGATTGAATTCTTAAACTTAGCATAAATTGTTCAGAATTGTCTTTCAGCCATTTTTAATGATCAGAGCTCAAATCATTAGAAGAATCCTCCACGAAAATTAACTTAGAGAAAAAACCAACTGCATAATAGTTAATTTATGATTGATTAATGAAACTATTATGCATAAAGATGAATTTATACCCCTTGATTTCGTGCGAATTTCTGGGTTTTACAGGTATTATTTGACTTTTGTTGAGCAGAGAAATAAATCAAAACTGAGAGAGCATGATAAAGTTTTGAAAAAAAAATGTTGTCTGAGCTTATTCTGCGCCTATTTAAAGTGTAGAATTTTGTATTTTTGTCGTTAGAAGGCATCTAGCTGGGGACTGGCTAGCGCCCAAAACTCTATCTAAATTCCAAAAGATTTGTTTGGTAGTTCCTCTTGTTGTAGGGAGTGTACTGTGTTGTCCTCAAAAATTGTTGCTCTATCGGCTGCTTGAAAACTTCACTCTGGATAATTGAATTAAAAATCAAAATATGTAATACCAGCAACAAGTAATGTTAATTGAGTAAAACAAGCCAGAGACAGTTAATTGAGGAAATTCAACAATCAAAAGAAATTTTTCTATCATAACTTATTAATGGTCCACACTAAATCAAACCAATTCAATCACTCTCTCCACAAGTATCCACAAATGCGTCACTCTACTTCTTTTCACCGATAACTAAAATAAGTTCTGCCTCCCAGTAGCTATGTTACTGGCCAAAAGCTTATAATCTTCCCAGCCAACAATTTTGAATAACTTTGAAGTTTCACTCACTGCAACTGCTAAATTATGTCCTTTCGCAAAGAACTCACTAAACAAGTACAATTTTCTAACTCTGACAATCAACTGCTCCACTTGAGCTTTCTCTCTCACGCTTTGACTGACGAACTGCTGTTTCTCAGCCTGGTAAGTTTTTCTCTCAGACTCGCTCTCTCGCGTCTGCTGGTTTTTCTTGTTCTTAAGGGTACTCAAACTTATCAGTTTCTATCAGCAAAATGTAACGTGTCGTTCCTTTTAGAACATTTTGACCTAACGTATAAGTGCAATAGTGGGCGTAGAATAATGGTCACGCGCTCCAAATTATCTTATGTAAATGTTTGTTCGAGATGACCGAAGCTGCGTGTTTAACTCGGTTTGATAATGTCAGAATGTGGCAAAATCCATGTTTCATGCTTAGCAATATGTGTGCAATTTTTTTGCACGCTTGCTTTTTCCTTCCTAAGTAACGAATACGCATCCAATTTAAACTATGATACCTTTGTTTCCCATTTGGCTGGAGTAATGTTCCGTTCTAAATAAAACTTTAACCATTTCCTTAGAGTCATAAAAAAAGGAAAATAAAACTTAGCTCTTTCTGTCCCTTATTCCATTGTAGAATAGTTTCAGTGCTAATACTTTGGGATTGACAGGTAATTTATCTCAACTTTCCACTCTGAACGAGGCCTTGGTAAAATGTTTTGACTCTAGAAAAAGTGTCGCTTCTTTCAAAGGAGAATAAGAAGTTGGCCTTTCATCTATTTTCTATGTTTTACTTTAAAGGCCAAAAGAACGGTTTCGGGTACCGGAAAAAACCCGTTGTTTTTTTTCAATGTGTAAGCAATTGTCCTAGGAGTGATCAGTTAAAATTTCATGGTGATCGGACTTGAGGAAGTAGGGTTTTCAAGACTTGCGGGGGGGGTGGTGAAAATGCGGACGACTGGATTTGGGACTTAGGAGTTTCTCTCTATCAGAAATTCCTTCAAACAGCCATTGTGCTCTTTTGGACTTATCAATCTATTCTCTAGAACTCTTCAGGGCAATAATCAGTCCCATCTCATACATTGAACTCACTTCATAACTCGTTTTTTCCACCCAAAATTCTCTTTTGAAAATGTTTAGACCTTTTGAACCTCTAATACTTTAGTTACCGCTTTTCCTTGACAACAATGATTTCCTACAATGTGTAATTACCAAACCGATAGTAGTGTTACTTTTTCCGAGCTCTGATTCTACGAGACACTATGATTTAACCGAAAATCCCCCGCTAAATGCGACCTGACTGACAAAATTTGGATATAAGAACTCCAACAACTAATTGCAATAATTCCCAAGATATCTTCCAATTTTCTCCTGCAAAAACAAAACACTACTGAAATAATACTCTCACTAGTTCTCCTAAAATGGGGTTACCGCGTTTGGATTCAAAACACTATTGCAATAAAAAGCTAACACTTTTTCAAATCGTTTTTTTTTCCTTTTCATTTCTTCATGCATGTCCCTTCAACCATCCTTTTCTTTTACTTAATTTAATATGATTTCAAGCTTTTTTGATTGTTTTGCACCAAAATCCGAACACTTGCTGAACTACTCTATAAAAGTGTCAGTTTTTAACGATTAAAAGTCTCTTTTCTGCCATTCGAAAAACTAATTATTGGTAATTCCTTTTTCTTTCATATATAATTAGATTTGCTTATTCACACAGTTTGGTTTGTGACAACAACTTTACTTCCTTGTCTTTTATTTGTATTCCCCATGCATTGGGTGATCGTTGGAGGCAAACAAACATCCTTTGTCTTGGAAAGATACAATAAATTTGGCCGACAAATTCTTCAAAGCATTCCTTTTGTTTTTCTCCCTTCTTTAGCAGTAATTTTTCCTAGTTAACATACCTATTATATACTTCCTGAAAACACTAAGCAGTAATCCCAAACTTGTAATTACTAATAGGTAATAAATACTTGCGTTTATCATACCAAAATGGCTATTAGAGGATGCATTTTTGGGATTTCGGGGAATTTATTTATTAAATTATCATTGTTTTTGCCAAGCCCTTCCATTCTTTTTTTGGTATATTCGTACTTGGTTTCTTCCGTCTAATGACCTTGGAGTTTGATTCTGACTATTTCTGACAACTTGATCACTTTGCAAATCTAATCTCCCTTTTGTTTACATAAGATTTCACACCAACCTAAATCGCTCAAGTTCGCTCCTTTTGTTTACTTATCAAATACGCTCAAGATAAACTTCGAAACTTTGCAAATTAATTACTATTTCGAAAGCCAAGTCCCTCTCTCAACTAGGGGTTAAGGACCCATGATTTATATCAATTCCACACTCCTCCCTTCTAGACTATTATTCTCCCGAATAATAAAAAATCCGTTGTTCACTGAGGACTAGCACACCCTCTCCTCTGCACAGAGCGTTTTTCAGTAAAATAGTGAACCTAAGTTAGTGTGAACCATTTAAATAGAGCTCCAAGTAAGTGAAAGTTAGGAAATGCCCAGAGCACCGATTAGTGGTTAGATAATAACTAGAAGATATAAGCATGATCATTAAAAAATGACTCAGTCAACCAATGGTTTTTAGACCAAAACACTGGCTGAAAAGAAGCTCAATATCAAAACAATACTATAACAACAACCCTAACTCTTAATCCTAGTCTCAATTATGTACATCTTAATTAAACTGACCATCTTTTTCCAATGGTTTTTGTCATTAAGAGCACATGCACTTTGAAAATTAACAGCAGATTTGTTGATTCAATTGTGAGCTTCTAATTTAATTTATGGCATAATAACCCCCAACCATAAGAGCTGAAGATTTGACTAACTAGTTCTCACCAAAGACAGTTCAACTTTACCAACTTTGTCAACTCTTCTTTCTTCCTCCGATGCTTGAATGGATGACCGCCTTCATTCTCATTCTTCGACTTTTTCGCTCGTTTGCGCAAGACTCCCCTGGACGAATAACACCTCGTTTTCAGTTTGTTCCATTTCGCCTTCCGACTGACTTTTTGCTTTCTAAACAACAGCCCGCACAACTTAGGGTACTCGAATTCCAGACCTCTCTGATCGTCCTTCGCCCTCAAAAAGTTCGGAGAAGAACTATACGACACCTCCCTCCTATATTGTACTATCTCTTCTCGGCTGCATACGCCTCTCGTCAACTGATTCCGGTTAGCGCCTATTGCTTTCTTGACTTCAAAATCAGAGGACTGCTCCCGTTCATTATCTTGCTTCGAATAAGAACTCTCGAATTGTACTGGCACTACATTCTCTCCAAAATCAAACGGAAAACTGTTTTCTCCGTCAAATAGCAATTTCAGCTCCAGATCAATTTCCCTTGAAGGTGACATGACTTATCGTCGCCATACTCTCCCTTCTGGATGTGCAACACTTCACAATCTGATTCGCTAATTGAATATTCTCGGAATAAGATTTCTTCTGGAGTAGAAACACTGCCTTGCCCCAACATCAGTGACTGCTCATTTGCGCTTCTTTCAAACTGACTGCTCTGAGGAGTCCCATCATTGGCAGCATAAGAGAAACTCAGTTTCAACTTTTTCTCATCCCAGTGGAGTAATAGAGCCTCCGAGTTTAATGAACATTTTTTCTTGAGATCTGGCTCTTCCAAATTCATCTGAACTAAACCACAAACCACATCACCCGAGCCATCACCACTTCCATCTTGCTCATTAATGAAGGCGTCAGACTTTACTAATTCTTCAGCAGTTGAATGGTCACAAACATCATAAACAACTGTTTCCCCAGCCGCCGCTATTTCTGCATCGAAGCTCTGATTATCCAGCTTTCTACAAATTACAGGCACTAGCTGAAGCGAATTTCCAAAACTATTTATTTCTTCTTCTATAGTATTCCCGCTCCCTACGGCAGTCACGGAACTTTTTGAGTCCTCTTTTTCATATTTATCTGTTTCATCAACTGCGTTTTCTTTCCAATTCTCGGAGAAAAAATTTCCGCCTGACTTCGCGGCTGTAGTCGATTTTTCTTCTTTGCTTTCTTCTAGAAATCCATCCGTGTTTGCTTTTGCAGCCTTGCTACCACAACTTTGGGTGGCTTTGCGATCGGCACCGTCTGTTGGGAAAGATACAAAACTCCCTTGTAATTTCTCAGAGTTATTTTCAGACGTTCGGGTCACACTAATGTGGTCAAAGTGCTGCGACCCAGTACTGATTATACCCTGGCGTGAACTATTAGCAATCAAATTTCCAATAAAAATATTTTCTGCTGCTGTGGCCAAATCATCTCTGTATGCGACACTAAAATGCGGCATAGCTGTTTCTCCAACATCTATCCATTTGCCAAAGTGCCACGGCACGCCAGGACCGGACGTGATTTCTTCAAGAGTTGTCAAACTTTTGGAGCACCTCTTCACAACTGTCAATTCATTTCCTGGTGTCGACGCCAAAGAATCAGAACAACTGTGCCGCCCACGAATGTTTGGTAGGAACAAATCGTCGTCCATGCAATAAAACTTGTGTTCATCGTCACTTTCAAAGAAGCTGTCATCATCACTAAAATCGTCGTGAACAAAAGTTGCATCATCCTCCAACTCACTGAAATCAATTTCCTCGAGTGCTTCGTTCCTCCGCTCTGCAATTTTCATCTTCTCACTATTGTCCCACCGTGCAATGCATCTATCCATCATTTTCTTGAACTGTTCATCTTCAGATATTGTCTTTGTCGTAATCTGCTCCTCCATCTCTCCGTAAAAATTGAAGGTGCGATTGCCACCAATGACATTTGAATCAGCAACAATCTCCACACCGGACAAACTGTCAGCCAATTTTGAAAAGCTTCTTTTCGTACCGTTTCTGAACTTCGGGTTCTCTCCCAGCACTGCTTTTACCCCAAAACCAACAGCTTTTATGGTAGACCAATGTTTAGTCGAAGAAATCTTTGCTGGCTTTTTGGTCATCACTGATTTGACAATAATATCGGTTTTCACTTGAACATCTTTCTTTTTGTCTGATGTTGGAGTCCGCTCTTGGCGCTGTAACTCCTCTCCGTCAACAACGTCACTTTGAAAAACTGGTCTGTCAATTTCACACTGTAAAACCGCTTCCTCATATTCCTCTTTCTCTATCAAGTATCTCTCAAACGCATCCTCATAAAGCTGTGGGTTATTGGACAGTCTCAGATCAAAAAAGTACAAAGTTTCTTGAATAGTCCAAGCACGATACTTTTGATCGGATTTCCAAAATTTGTGTGGCAAATAATACAAGGAGTCAAGTGCCCAATCACACAACTTCTCTGGCAAGTATCTCTTGACTTCTTCTTCTGTCCACATGAACACTTCACAAACATCCAAGTAATACTCACGCCAGTCCTCCCAAACTTCATACCTAGGCGAAGGAAAGCGTTTTATAGACCCGAATCCTGCCATTGTTTTCCAAAATACTGCCTTTCACTCTGAATGCTCTTCTGAGGCTTCAACCTCTGCTGCAAGTCGTCTTAGTTCTTCTTCTCGTCTCTGTCTGAGTAATCTCCTCAATCTATCTGCTTGGGTACTCCCAGCTCTACGCTCAGTTAGAATCCTCGTCCCGAGAAAAATGACTGACTGTGTTCCAAAATAACCCTCTCCGGGTAATGTCTGTCTCTGTTGCTCAAATTCTCTCAATCTCCTCCGTTCCGCTACACTTGTAGTCTCGTTCCAATTATCTTCAACGTTTTCCTCGACTTGTTCTGCGTCGAAAGGCGCCACTTTTGAGCACTTGTTGAAAGTCCCTCAGAACTCTAATCACACTCGTTTCGTGTTCAAATTTTGATTTACAACTCCCTTTTTAACAAGAGAGCCCACCCAGGAGCGCCACTGTAGAATTTTGTATCTTTGTAGTTAGAAGGCTTCTAGCTGGGGACTGGCTAGCGCCCAAAACTCTATCAAAATTCCAAAAGATTTGTTTGGTAGTTCCTCTTGTTGTAGGGAGTGTACTGTGTTGTCCCCAAAAATTGTTGCTCTATCGGCTGCTTGAAAACTTCACTCTGGATAATTGAATTAATAATCAAAATATGTAATACCAGCAACAAGTAATATTAATTGAGTAAAACAAGCCAGATACAGTTAATTGAGTAAATTCAACAATCAAAAGAAATTTTTCTATCATAACTAATTAATGGTCCACACTAAATCAATCCAATTCAATCACTCTCTCCACAAGTATCCACAAATCCGTCACTCTACTTGTTTTCACCGATAACTAAAATAAGTTCTGCCTCCCAGTAGCTATGTTACTGGCCAAAAACTTATAATCTTCCCAGCCAACAATTTTGAATAACTTTGAAGTTTTGAAGTTTCACTCACTGCAACTGCTAAATTATGTTCTTTCGCAAAGAACTCACTAGACAAGTACAATTTTCTCACTCTGACAATCAACTGCTCCACTTGAGCTTTCTCTCTCACGCTTTGACTGACGAACTGCTGTTTCTCAGCCTCGTAAGTCTTTCTCTCAGACTCGCTCTCTCGCGTCTGCTGGTTTTTCTTGTTCTTAAGGGTACTCAAAATTATCAGTTCTTATCAGCAAAATGTAACGTGTCGTTCCTTTTAGAACATTTTGACCTAACGTATTAGTGCAATAGTGGGCGTAGAATAATGGTCACGCGCTCCAAATTATCTTATGTAAATGTTTGTTCGAGATGACCGAAGCTGCGTGTTTAACTCGGTTTGATAATGTCAGAATGTGGCAAAATCCATGTTTCATGCTTAGCAATATGTGTGCAATTTTTTTGCACGCTTGCTTTTTCCTTCCTAAGTAACGAATACGCATCCAATTTAAACTATGATACCTTTGTTTCCCATTTGGCTGGAGTAATGTTCCGTTCTAAATAAAACTTTAACCATTTCCTTAGAGTCATAAAAAAAGGAAAATAAAACTTAGCTCTTTCTGTCCCTTATTCCATTGTAGAATAGTTTCAGTGCTAATACTTTGGGATTGACAGGTAATTTATCTCAACTTTCCACTCTGAACGAGGCCTTGGTAAAATGTTTTGACTCTAGAAAAAGTGTCGCTTCTTTCAAAGGAGAATAAGAAGTTGGCCTTTCATCTATTTTCTATGTTTTACTTTAAAGGCCAAAAGAACGGTTTCGGGTAACGGAAAAAGCCCGTTGTTTTTTTCAATGTGTAAGCAATTGTCCTAGGAGTGATCAGTTAAAATTTCATGGTGATTGGACTTGAGGAAGTAGGGTTTTCAAGACTTGCGGGGGGGTTGGTGAAAATGCGGACGCCTGGATTTGGGACTTTGGAGTTTCTCTCTATCAGAAATTCCTTCAAACAGCCATTGTGCTCTTTTGGACTTATCAATCTATTCTCTAGAACACTTCAGGGCAATAATCAGTCCCATCTCATACATTGAACTCACTTCATAACTCGTTTTTTCCACCCAAAATTCTCTTTTGCAAATGTTTAGACCTTTTGAATCTCTAATACTTTAGTTACCGCTTTTCCCTGACAACAATGATTTCCTACAATGTGTGATTACCAAACCGATAGTAGTGTTACTTTTTCCGAGCTCTGATTCTACGAGACACTATGATTTAACCGAAAATCCCCCGCTAAATGCGACCTGACTGACAAAATTTGGATATAAGAACTCCAACAACTAATTGCAATAATTCCCAAGATATCTTCCAATTTTCTCCTGCAAAAACAAAACACTACTGAAATAATACTCTCACTAGTTCTCCTAAAATGGGGTTACCGCGTTTGGATTCAAAACACTATTGCAATAAAAAGCTAACACTTTTTCAAATCGTTTTTTTTTCCTTTTCATTTCTTCATGCATGTCCCTTCAACCATCCTTTTCTTTTACTTAATTTAATATGATTTCAAGCTTGTTTGATTGTTTTGCACCAAAATCCGAACACTTGCTGAACTACTCTATAAAAGTGTCAGTTTTTAACGATTAAAAGTCTCTTTTCTGCCATTCGAAAAACTAATTATTGGTAATTCCTTTTTCTTTCATATATAAATAGATTTGCTTATTCACACAGTATGGTTTGTGACAACAACTTTACTTCCTTGTCTTTAATTTGTATTCCCCATGCATTGGGTGATCGTTGGAGGCAAACAAACATCCTTTGTCTTGGAAAGATACAATAAATTTGGCCGACAAATTCTTCAAAGCATTCCTTTTGGATTTCTCCCTTCTTTAGCAGTAATTTTTCCTTGTTAACATACCTATTATATACTTCCTGAAAACACTAAGCAGTAATCCCAAACTTGTAATTACTAATAGGTAATAAATACTTGCGTTTATCATACCAAAATGGCTATTAGAGGATGCATTTCGGGGAATTTATTTATTAAATTATCATTGTTTTTGCCAAGCCCTTCCATTCTTTTTTTGGTATATTCGTACTTGGTTTCTTCCGTTTAATGACCTTGGAGTTTGATTCTGACTATTTCTGACAACTTGATCACTTTGCAAATCTAATCTCCCTTTTGTTTACATAAGATTTCACACCAACCTAAATCGCTCAAGTTCGCTCCTTTTGTTTACTTATCAAATACGCTCAAGATAAACTTCGAAACTTTGCAAATTAATTACTATTTCGAAAGCCAAGTCCCTCTCTCAACTAGGGGTTAAGGACCCATGATTGATATCAATTCCACATAAAGCTTTCGAGCAAAACACCTTTAGAGTATTATGAAACAGTACAGTTATACCCTTTTAATATTGATATATCATGAATCAGTAGCTCTTTACTATAACACTAGGGTCCGGGAATATCAAACAATTTTAAGGATTGAGATGCTTTAGGTCAACTCCATCTCCTTAATCTACTAATAATAGTTCAGAAACGAAAAGCTATACTGTAATAGCACTTGCGTCTCATGTCCTTTGAGAACGACGTAAAAATCCAAATTTTAAACTTTTCTTTTTTGTTCAATCATTGTGAACATAGCGTCGAGTGTCGCGCAGGATCATAGTCGAGAAGACGATCAATTCTTTGAACATTTAGTTGGTGGAAAATTGGCGTAAATTTGTAACCAGTAAAAAGTCGACATTAAGCGAAAACAGTAACATGAATACAGAATAAGAAAAAAATTATTCGAACTTTCATTAAAAAATACTAACTCTAAACCAAAAAGCTTATAAAATTTTTAAAATCTTGCTCATAATCGGTTTTGAGTCTCAAAATTTTTGCGTTCAGTCTTCTCCAAATATTTTTGTGGCGGGGGGCTGATATCGTGTTTCAAATTTTGGACACATATTCAGTGATTTTTTTCCAATTTTTGATTTCATGTAAACATTTGATATATTCGTGATTCATAAAGTTATCTCCCAATTGTTTGCATTCAGCACCATAACAATTTTTTTAATTCAAAAATCTTTCAAATGACTTTTACTAAGTTGCATATTTTTGGTGTACTTGCTACGTGTACAATATATTGCGCCCTTAAAATTCTCTCCTGTTTGCCTGATGGTCAATTAGTTTTCAATGAAAACTTTGAGTAACTGGAGCTCATTTAATGTTCGCCTAAAAAACTGTTAATTTCGTCCCCGGGTTGTTCATCATACAATGTTTTTAGTAGCCTTACCAGGTTTTATATGATTCGTTGTAATCATACTAGTTTATGTATGATTTGTATGATTTCACTTAATTCATACAAAAATAATATGTGATTTACTAGAAATCATACAAAAAAATTCAAAGCCTTAAGACTGTATAATTTTCATTTTAAATCGGAGTTGAAAATTTTCTCAGAAATCATGCAGAGTCTTTTTTGACCTTATAATGTAGTCAGAGGACATATCAAATTATTGTTTCGCGTTTGCAATGCAAGTTTGTTTCTTTGTGCGCCTAAAAGAATAACTTTGCCATTTGAACTTGATCACAAAACGGATTTGAGATTATATGCAAACATTTATAGGTTTTCATTGGCTTCAGAGGATTTCAAAACTTTAGTTATCTATTTGGACTTTATCTTTTATTTAGTGCCCAACTTTGCAAATGATATTGTACTTTAGGGTCTTTTGGCGGATCACAAATTGATGCCGGAGAATCATATAGGTGAAGCCTAAACAAAAAAATTATAGAAAATGCATAAATAGTAAAACAATTTATGAAAAATAGATTCATGGTTATTGGTAATCATACTAGGTTCATATATGATTTCTTGGTAATCAGACAAGGGTCATGTAAGATTTCTTAGTAGTCATATAAGGATCGTACTAGAAAATACAATATGATTTGTATGACATCATATATGATCCTTGTATGACTTCTAAGAGGCGGCGACCCGTGCAGATTGAACAACGTTTCCACTCTAATGGCTAAAGATATAATCCACATAACAGCACGCAAACACAGTTAGGGCTAAAGAATATTCAATAACGCTGCTTCTCCCGTCTATTAATTTCTATAAAACATATCAAGAATAAAAAACTGCTCCGAAATGTTTTTTCTAAAAAAGTTTATTCTTTCAGAATTAAAATCAACCAATGAATCGAATAGAAGAGAACGTTCGAAGTTGTAAAACAAAGAAAGATTCAAAGAAAAAAGCAAAAGGCTATGATTTTTTCTGTACGTTTTCAGGATTGCGTATCATGAAATATATCATCTTTTGAGAATCATATAATTTTGCAGAGTTTTATATTTTGCAGTATCAATCACCACGGCTCTTATGAAAAATTAGGGCACTGAATTAATTATCAATAACTAGTAAAATTGAAAGTTTGATATTACGATTCGTGGAATTGATTTGGTTTTGTGGTTGTTTAGCTTAAGGAAACTGAGTAAATTAATAATGTACCGTCATTCTTTGCGATTGAAATTACAATTTTTACAATGCAAAAGACCAGGATAAGGTGAGAAAATTTGATGGGGTAATGTCACTGCTATCAGTAATGGCACTCAAAAAAACCGAAATTGAAAAGAAAACGTGTAGTTGCTGGTGTAATAAATTAGAGGATCGAGTGGAGTTCAAGCAGTCAACCATATGGTTAGGCAATGATGACTCACTTAGCCGTTTTTATATCAGATAAATATTTCTCGAATGCTGCTCTCAGATAATCACTTTTGTTTGCAAACAAGTTAGATAATTAGAAATAAAAAAAACGTAAAATTTAACTCACCAAGATAATGTCGAGCGCAATAGATTCTCACTTAAACAATATACTTAACTTAGGTAAAGTGCGTTTTCACATAATGTTCGGACCCCACTCAACCACAATTTTGACTTAATTGTCTACCAAAGGAGGAGCAGATAGAAAACTTTTCAAAAATTAATTTACAGCTCCATTTTAAATGGTTTATACATTTATCCAATTGCAAAAACCCGTTAAGCGCAAACGACTATTGAAAATCAGAAATAACTTATTAGATGACCGATGATGCCCACTAACAGAATCAGATAAAAACAACAAGCATTATATAAGATCAAAAACTAATTTCTATTTCTTTAAAAAAAACTCAAAAAATCTCATGAAAAATGAAAAAACCTAAAAAAGCATTTAAAAAGATGTGGGTCCGCCATGGTTGACAATAATGAGCAAGCAGACCAAAAACAAAAAAGGGCAAAGTTGTAAAAATATGTTTATACTTTTCGAAAACAATTAAGTTCAAAGCCATGAAGGTCTCTACCTATCGACTGATTTCTTTGAGTGGCCTTCTTTATACCCTAACAGAAAGCAATTGAGAACTGTTATTATCCAGAAAGTCATACGTTGACAAAAAGAACAATTACAATCAAAAATCAAAACATCAAATCACTCTTTGGAGGAAACTGTGTTGAAGCCTATAAAATCATAGTCTATTCCCTAAAAGTACTGAATAGAATCAATTGTGCCTTCTTTTACCGCCAATACTAAAAAATTTGCATTGTCTTTAAGGTGGTAATCAGACCAGAGGAGTGCAAATGAGAGTCTCATGATTCGGAAAAATTTCATATACGATTAAAATTTTCAAAAAAACTAGCAAAACTAGCTTTTTTTGAAAACAATTTTATTTGAAACAAATATCATAAAAACCATAAGCCTACATTTCAAAAAAAATTGAATACATTAACCGTTGACTGTTTTGAACGCCAATTGGACATGTCACTAGTCAGAGGGCAATAAATAGCAAACAATATATTAAAAAAACAACTCAAATTTTCACAATCCATTCTACGCAAAGGGCGCTGAACACAAAATACCCGTAAGCGTTTCAATGGAACTATCTTCTTTGTTCATTAGGCATCATTCGAATGTCAATTTGACCTGCCAGTAGTTTAGTTTAAATCGAACATCATTCTTGTTTTTATCTGACATAAAAAGAAACAAAAGGCAATTTTTTGTTCTTTAATGAAAGCACAGCAATGTAGTGTAATCCAATTTTTTTTTCAAAACTGAAATTCAACAACTATGTACCATAATTTGGCAACGTTGAAACAGCTGTTTTCTGAAAACAAAAGTATTTTCCTATTGCTACCTAAATATCGATTTTGTCCAAAATGTCAATATATCAAAATCAAATAAAGAAGATTGGATAATCGTCGAGAAACAATATAAAATGATCATTGTATATTAAATGAAAGGCTGAAAATGTTTCTGTGATAGCTGCCTAGATACATAATTAAGCGTTTTAGGGGTTAAAATCACCCATAAGACTACTACATCACACGCTGGCAAAACGCAATAACTAGCAAAATATTAGCACAATATTTATTCATTGGACCAAAAATAAACATAAGCAAAACCCCTCAAAAATTGAAGTTTCATATGAAGACAGACTTGCCTGTGTTTAGTGTTTAGTATGAAAACATGCAAAAACTTAAAGGTAAAAAAATGAGGACATATTAAACAATTTTGTTTGTTAATAAAAAATTAAATCAAAACTAAAGCAGAGTGTTCGAAGTTGGGAATAAAACAATTAAAGTTAGGCTAATGTTCACAAAGCATGAAGCTCCGTTACTCTTCGGATAAACCGAAAAACTACCAATTGTTTTTAATTTGGAATTGGAACCTTGAGGAGCTTTCAATTGAAGCCACTCACAACTCTGGTCAGAGAATAATTGGATCAACGAAAATTTAATAAAACAATGACTCCCGTTGAGCACAAAGTTCCTCTCACCGCTATGGTTGGTCAGATCAAAACTTTTTCAATTCAACAAAGCTCCTTTAGCTGAGAATATCAATATCTTGTTTATGAGCTCCGATTAGATAAGTTTCAATAGCTGTAGATTATCTAATAATGGACTATTGCGAACCCTATTTAAATGCCTATTTGTTAAGAATAACTCAGGAATATAATTCCGAGGATTTCCTGGTCAATCTTAACACTTCCAGTATGCATCTTGATTCCATGTCTGCATTCTTATTTTGACTGTTTCGATTCTCATTTCTTCTCACAAGCTCAAATATTATCTTGAGTTACTAATCAGATCTCTCCATATATCACTAAATTCTAGTGAAAAAAAAAACCAATTTGTTGTCCTCCGTGTGAGAAATGAGGGCACTGAAGGCCAATTTGACTTGTCAATAGTTTGGAGATTCCACCGCCAAAAATCTTCACAATTTTGAGGAAATGGATGCCGAATTTCCATGAGAGCACAGTACAGAAAATCGAGGGGTAGATTAGTTCAGTGTCACTAGCAGTGAATAGTGACTTAAAGAAAAGGCCCGAAAGAGATGACTTCAAGGAAGATGATTATGAGATTCCTTGCAAATCTCTGCGGAAGTAACGAGTTGGAGAATTATATGAAAAGTGGTACAAAAGACACTTAGCGATGTCTTCAAAAATCACTTAGAACGAACAAAGCTGAGTTACAGAAAAATGGTACCTGACGGCTCCTAACCAAAGCAAAAATGGTCTAGCGGACAGTAGTTTCACATACTGCGTGCAAAAATGGTTGCGTTCTGGAATTGATTCGTTCCTTAAACATTGATCGAAACTCAGACAGAGAAGTCTTTAAAGTTGTGAATGGAGGCTATGTGATATTCAGCATAAAATCGAACAACTAGGAGTTCCATTGTGAATTTAGGCGTGTGTTTTGGATGCCTGGCAAATTTTCAAACCCTCTCTTCTTTTTAAGTTGAGTTCGATTGAGTCTGGATATAGCTTCACTTTCGAGAGAAGAAATAGCTGCAAAAAACTCAAATTAAAACTAAAAAAAGAAAATAGTTTTTTTTAATTGACCTACAGCTTTTTTAAGTTCAAAACAAGAAAAATGAGACAAGAACGTTCTTGAGTTCAAGACAAGAACTGTCTGGACTTGTTCGTTCTCAGTGTTGGAGATGCCACAGCAAGACACAAAAATAAAAATGACTGTCTCTGAGAGCAGTTCCAGACGCAATTGCTTTAAGCGATGAGCTTACCTGAGCCACTTCAACAGATAGATTAGCTGAGACGCGTAACTCAAGATTGCATATGCTTACACTTTGACTCCAGATGTTCCACTATATTGTTGCGAGCATCTTTTCTCAATGTGGCCACTTTCAGAAATTAACTGTGGGAAGAGGTGAAAAAAAATGCCAGTAATAGATAATGAAAGATTTGAAATCCAAAATTTCAATATAAAACGGACTGAATTTTGATTGCGTAGTCTTCACCAGTAAAAGAAGTAGGGATATCAGCAAAATTGAACCCAAGGCACTGGAATATTTATTTGCCTCTAAAAAAATGTTCATAATAATGAAGATTACCAAATAACGCAAAGTGATGGCAGTTCGAGACATGATTGTCAAAGAATCTCATATGGGTTCAGTCATTGATTAGAGAGAGAGACAACTGAGCTGCTCGAAAGAATTGCAAAATGTCTGAAAACATTTTTACAAGATGATCGTAATCAAGAAGGTGGCAAGGAAAAGAAACAGGGCACATGTATTGCATCAACCAAAAGTTGTGTAGACTTAGATTTTGAAGATACTTGTCATAACGAAAAATCTCTAGGGTAGAGAGATCAATTGTTCAACAAAAACCCTGGACAACAACTCCAGAGCTCCATTGCTATCAAGAGTCTATGAACTCCGGATTCTATACAGACAGTAGTACAGATGACTTCTCGCAGACATAATTGGTTGGTTTGGTTTATGCTGCACAGGAGCAGATAAAAAGAACAGCGTAGGCGAGAGATATAAGAAACAAATTTTCCGAATTCCATTGAGAAGCAGGAACTCAATCTTGCTATGACAAAGAGTGAATATATCGAATCCGCATTGGTCTCTGAAGCCTAGCAAAAAGATTAACAGACCAATGTACCGCGAAATGAAGGACGAGGTCAAGGCCCTACAAGTAGGCAAGATTTGACACCCAGTCAGAACACCCACAGAAAGTTGCGTTCTTTTGGACAAATAGGCTCATCAAGTAGCACTAGGACCCAGTCTTCAAGATGGCCGGCGTAAAGCCTAATCTGTGCAAAGGTGCTTCAAAAATGAGGAAGGATTGGACTATTTTTAAACTGTTACTCCGACACGCTAGTCAGAAACAAAAAAATCTACTACAGGTCTCATTGAATCAAGTCCAAGATATGCACTTATTTGATGGTTTTCCACATATTTTCAAAATAATTTACTTGGATAAACCTAAGAGTTTGTGGACATGACAGGGAAAATTAATTTGACAAGCTAAAAAATCAATTAAGTTTTGAGGCAAGCAGCTATCACCTAGCACAAGGAACTGACAAAAATTTTATTGACATAGATAGTAAACAGTGGCAGGAACAAAAATTGATTGCTTGCGAATACAAAAACAGATGGTCGCACCTTTACTAAGCATTGAAGTTGACAGGACAATAATGCTAGACAAGTTCATGATGGCATTGAGAAACGCGACAAGGATCGTCGCTGCCAAGGAGGCAATGGAAGCCAATTTTGTCATGAAACACAGTTGACACTTCAATGTTTTTCAACTCTGCGAATCAGAAAAGAAGTCAAAATACCAGTCAACGTTAATGGCGGAACGAAATACGACCTTTTTTTGTCGGAAAGACTGGAAGCAGTTGACATTTATCATTTGTATATATAATATTTATAAATTAAGGGTGGAAGGTTGTCATACTGATTTGCTATCTGTAGGAATGAGATGATTCGCGACGCCGATTAGCTTATTCTACAACGGCTATTTATGGGTGAATTGGTGGAGCGAATCGACGCTAAATTTTGTTGCTTGTGAAATGAATATTCTGGTTACAGAATATAGGCGGATTTGGAGTAGCGAAATTACACTCGATTATTAATTGGGTATTTCGCTTAGCGAAATACAATTAAATTTAACTCGTCTAAAATAAGACTTTTTGGCGGAGCGGATTCTAGTTAAAGAGAGAGTCAACTAATTTGAATTGCGAAAATGAAGAGAATGAATCTAGATAAAATTAACAAACTGATTAACAATTTGTGCATAAGATTACATTTCCAAATGCGGCAACTTACAATCACGAGACAATGTGAACAGACAGAAGATGATGCACAGGATGTAAACAAATTTACAAGTATGAAAACTTAAGATTCGATCTTCAAAACTAGAATTAAATGAATGAACAAAATAAGGTAGATGACATGAACTAAAATAATTTAAACATAAAATGAACTTATTTAGCTACACCAAATCGGTAGCCCCAAACTAAAATGTACTATTGCACCACATTTCCCCCTTGGCGAAAATAAATGACAAAGTTCTTTGTCAGAAAATTAATAATCATATGTACTGGTTAAAAAATAAAAACTATAATGTTTTAATCAGAGTGTTACACGCAACAGTTTTCGAGAAACGTACTTTAATCACTCTCACTTTCGTAATATCTCTCAGCCTCGCCAACCGTCATCGACAATTCTGGTTCTTCATAATTGGGTGAGACTTAAAATTGGGTAGGGTACGAAGGTGTCGGAGAACACGGGCCGACTGAAAAATTAGTTTGCTCTTGATTAGATTGTGCTGCGGCTGTTTGTATAGCGGAAATTATTGATTTATTCTCAATTTGTTGTTTCTTGATATTTTGTCGTCTTTTATGTTTCCCAATTGCACCAGTACTTGAAGTTGAGGGAGGGCAAGTTTGGATTGAAGTCGCAGACTCATCCGATTCTGCAACCGATACTGTGGAGCGTTTTCGTTTTGTTGGGATTAATGCTACGGATGCCTTTGTAGCTGCTTTTCGTTTTGGCCTACTAGGTGGCTCCGCTATAACAATGCTTGTGGTGGGCAATTCCATTGGCACTGCGAAATCGCTACTTAATTCGGTGGGATGCTTTGGCGGTGCTGTTGACAGTTGTCTTTTAGGTTTTGTTGGCATTCGTACACGCAAGGCGCGTGTAACATTTGAATGAATTGATGACACTGTACTAACATCATCTGCCACTTTCCTATGCTTCATTCGTTTTCCCCCTTCTAACTTCTTTCTGGATTCCTTTGCATGATGGCTGATTAGCTCTTCTGTTGTCTTACCCGTTGGTAATTTTGGGCCTCGGTTAGCATACTCCTGTAATTTTGTTTCACGTTCCGCCTTCGTCCCAAACTTTGCTAGATTCGAGTTTCTGATTGTCACGTCTTTCTTTCCAGGTTCTTTAATGACTGATGTATGTTCGTTAGTTTTGATTACTGAAGATCCTGGTGCTAAGACGTCATATAGGCCATCAAGACTTTTCTTCGATCTTTTCGTGCGGGGTCTCTTTTTCGCCAGCTTTACCTCCAATGACGCTTCCGTTCGGGGTACTGGTTGTCCGACATCTGGATGGGAAATCAATCTTGATTCCTTATTCGGGTCCTCCTTTTGTCGTTTCGTTGCATCTTTGCCCAGTTTGTTTTTATTCACCTCTATCTCAATGTCGCTACGTTCTTCGTTGTTCCAGTTATCGTCTGTGATAAGTTCGTCCCATTTGACAGTCTCCAAATCTAAATATTTATTTAAAATGTTTTGGTAAGATAGACTTTTTGGATCTGGTTTGGTCGTTAAATTACTTGATGGCGTATTCGCTTTTCTACCAAAATGTGCCTCAAATGGTGATATATTAATAGTCTTTTGACGACATATTCGTAACTGATAAATTATTGAATTTATTGAGGCCTTCATATTGAATTGATTTCGCGCCGCCGTTTTAATGCAAGCTAAGCGATTCTTGATTGTTTGAATTAGCCTTTCAACCAAGCCAATTGCTCTGTGATCGTGTTTTGGCGCTTCAATTAGCTGTATGTTATTTTGACTACAAAATGCTTTAATTTGATGTCCCGTTTGGCATCGAGCTTGATCCAACCTAATTGCACGGGGTATAATGTGTAGCAAAACGTACTCTTGACGAAATTTCAAAATATTATCTGCATTAGCTCTATCAAATACTTCTGCTGTTGGGAACTTCGAAAATCGATCAATACATGCAAGAAAGTAAATCTCTTGATTTTTTTCATTATAAATGGGTCCTCCAAAATCACTTTGATTTTCTTCATTTGGAACTTTACATAACTTTAGTGGTGCCCATTTGTTAGCAGGTATAATAGATTCTAAATTTTTACCAATCTTGACACAGGGGATGCACTTTGCAGTTTTCGTAGCTATGTCCCTGTGCATATATGGCCACCAAGTGTGTGTTGCCATATCGGTCATCCCCCAAGTGCCAGGATGAGTTGCATGGATGGCGTCAACATAGGCGTCTTTGATCGCATGGGGAAGGGCAATCCTGTCGTCTATGCAAACATAGCCGTTCTTTACATGCAAGTCTTTCCAGAAGGAATGGATGTAGGGTGAGATTTGTTTGCATCTATCTTCTTTGTCGGTAAGGATGCAATCGCGAATCTCTTTCAAAATCGCGTCCTTAGTTGTCAGGCTGGCCATTAAGGAGCTGGAGAAGATTTTAGAGAGGGCGAAATTGAAGGAGTCCAGATAGAGGTCGTATACTGAAGGCGAAGTGGCTGAAGGCGAAGTGGCTGTTGTATCGGTCGTGGGCGTGATTGGAGTGGCGGGTGCAGCTTGAGCTGTTGAGGGTCCCTGTTCTGCAAATCGCACTCTTGAAGGAGTCGATTGCTTGACTGTCATCAAGGTTTCATCATCGGAATTTGATTGCGACATCATGTATACGCTATTGAATTTCGTGGCTATTCGTTGGAAATTGTTTAATTTAGAAAACGACTGTTCAGTGGATCGATTCAAGGCAAAAAGCGAGGGAGAGATGTTAGCTGTCTCGATTTTGGGGTTGGAATTTAAAATAATTGGTGTTAATTCGCTAATTGGGTTATCATTTTGCGTACTTGTAGAAAATTCTGGACTTCGCTGTGCGAATTCACTGCACAATTTATTAGTGGAATTTGGATTATCTATGACACTTTTTGTAAGTGGATTTCGCGCTGCAAAATCGACGTAATTTTCGGCGTTTAATAAGAAGCGTTTTGCACTGCGTTTAATTACATCCAATTTAGCTACGATAAATTGCTCGTCATATGCAGATATATTAACAGCTTGTTGTTGAGTGTCGCGAGAGATATAATCCACTAATCCCATTTTTGAGCCAGGGAGATGGTCAATTGAAAAATCAAATGGTAGTAATCCATCTACCCAAAGTGTCAATCTACTATTATATGATTTGTTAGACCTGTTTTCTCTCATGATTGAGAGAAGAGCTCTATGATCAGTTATCACAGTAAAAGGTTTGCCGTACAAATAATATTTGAAATGTTCCACGGACCAGACAACACCCAAAAGTTCAACCTCATTTATACTATATCTGTCTTCAACAGAGTTCAAAAATCGTGACTCAAATGCTACTGTGTGCCCACCCTTAGGTGTTCGTTGTTCCAATGCACATCCCAAACCTTTGCGTGAGGCATCGCCTTCAATTCGTGTTTCTAATTCCGGATTAAAATGTTTATTTTCAGTGGTTTCCGCGATTTGTTCTTTTATCAAGAAGAACTGTTTTTCATGCTCGTCCGTTCAAAGAAATTTTGAATTTTTCTTAAGCAAAGGTCGAAGGGGGTAACATAATTGTGACAAATTTGGAATAAATTTTCCTAAGTGTTGTACTGAACCCATAAACGATCGAAGTTTTTTAAGATTAGTAGGTGCTGATAATTTTCCAATTGCATCCGTTTTACTTGAAAGTGGAGTTACACCTGATTGTGTAATATTATGTCCAAGCCAGTCAATCTTTTTTTTTGCAAAATGACAATTCGCAAGATTTATTCGCAGATCTTCTTGATCTAGTTTTATTAGACATTTTCGTACCAAATACAGATGTTTTTCGATTCTACCTCTGCTCACAATCAATGTATCGTCCAAGAAACAGAAAGTATTATCCAAACCAGCAAGGGTACAGTCAATAGCTTTTTGGAATTCAGCTGGCATATCCGTTAGGCCGTAAAATCCAGTTTTAAATCGATATGTGCCAGTCATATCTCCGCTAACAATATTAAAGTTACATTGGCGGGCCGTATCACTGTGTAACTTAAGTAGGCTATACGCGTAAGGCAAATCAAGAGTCGTAAAATAAGCAGTCTCTTGCGGCGCCGTTGACAGAGTTCGCGAGATTGTTTGAATTAGCGAATCTATATTGGGCATTTGATACTTGTTTTTATGAATATCTTTATTTAAGATTTTGGAGTCAAGTGCTATTTTGATTGATTGATCCTTTTTTACTGTAATGACAATTGGAGAAATGAAAAATTGATCAGAACAATTGTTTAATTTTTCTATATGTCCTTCGTTTAATAGTTTTTCAAGTTCAATTTTCACTTTCGTTGAAGATGTATCGGCACTTTTCTTCCTTTCTGATGTATAACTCGTTAATTTTTGAGGAATTTTGAGTTAACCTTATGGTTTTTTGATTTTCCAATTCGGGATATCAAATCGGGAAACTACTTTGCAAGTGATCTCTTTATTGCACAAGGTTGATCTATGTTATTGACTTCTGTTTTCGGACAAGGTTTCTGAGATATTGTAATTCCTAACTGATCAAAAAGATCTCGTCCTAATATTTGTCGAAACCCATCAGCTACGACTGATTTTTGCTTTCTGAATTTTCCAATCATTGCATTTTACCGGCGTTTTTAAAGTGCCGAGAGGTTGAACAATGTCGTTAGAAAAAGACTTCAATTCTAGTGGTTTTCTTCTCTGACCATTGTGATTGCGCACAATTAAACATTATTTCTCTTGCAAGTGACATATTAATAATGGTACAATCACTACCGGAATCGAGAAGTAAATCACAATTTGTGTTTCCAATCGTTAATGACAAATTTTTCAGTGCTATATTTGTTGAACTAATATTTTCGACGGTTGCAACGTATTTATCAACCGAGGAATCATAGTCTGAATTAATTTGTTCATTATAATTTATATAATTGACGTTCTCATTTTCTTGACTTGAATTTTGATTAGATGTTTCAGCAGTTTCTACAGTGTTAATTCGATTGGTTTGTTGAGTATTTCGTGTATTGCTAAGTCTTCGTCGACATACCTTAGCAAAATCGTTTTGCAAACCACAGTGATTACATTTCTTACCCATTGCAGGGCAAACCTGACGGTGTGTTGTTGTCCAAACCTGACCACAACCACGACACTGTCCAACGGATGCATGGTTGACGACTGCTCTACTTGATTGATTTCCACGCACACCCGCGCCGCGAAATCGATTGAATTGTTGTATTGCGTTCACTGTACTGCCAGTTGCACCGTTATTAGATGAAATTCTCTGCTGATTCTGATTACCCATTTCCATGTTGACTGCAATGCTGAGTGCCCTCTCCAGTTCAACTGTATCCCGTAGAAGCTCCAGTTGAATGTCATCATCCAACATGTTTGTGATGAAAATATCTCTGATGATTGCCTCTTCACGATTTTCGAAATCGCAATTTTCAGTAAATTCTTTCAAGATGCTATAGAATTGTTCTACTGTTTCACCCTTCTTCTGCTTTCGAGAGAAGAACACGTATCGATCAAATGTGATTTTTCTTGGGCGAATAAAAGTTATCTCCATCATTTCCCAAAGTTTGAGGGTAGTCAAGTCGTAAATATTGTCATGTGGAAATTTTTGTGTAAGTAGTCGTCTTCCTTCCGTACCAATACTTAGGTACAAAAGAGATGCACATTTTTGGTCACACAAATTCCATGGTCGTTCCCCGCATAGTATTCCCGCTTCTGTTATCTTTTGACATTTTAACTCCCATTGCAACTTCAATTGATTGTTTCTAATTCGACGCTCTCTCTCAGCTTCATCTGTTGTATCTTCAATTGGCATCTCGTACTTCGATTCCACTGGCAATCGAACTCTCGTTCGTTTGGGTTGTAACAACGTGTCTATTGTGATATTCTCTCGAGCGAGAATCGCTAGTTTTACCTTGATTCGCCATTTTTCCCATCTGTTTGGCGGGTCCGAAGTTGGTCGTTCCCAAAATGGCTCTATCGACAACGGTGTTTTCCTAGTTTCTCGAGCTGGCTGCGGCATGTCATACAGATTTGCTATCTGTAGGAATGAGATGATTCGCGACGCCGATTAGTTTATTCTTCAACGGCTATTTATGGTTGAATTGGTGGAGCGAATCGACGCTAAATTTTGTTGCTTGTGAATTGAATATTCTGGTTACAGAATATAGGCGGATTTGGCGTAGCGAAATTACACTCGATTATTAATTGGGTATTTCTCTTAGCGAAATACAATTAAATTTAACTCGTCTAAAATAAGACTTTTTGGCGTAGCGGATTCTAGTTAAAGAGAGAGTCAACTAATTTGAATTGCGAAAATGAAGAGAATGAATCTAGATAAAATTAACAAACTGATTAACAATTTGTTTATAAGATTACATTTCCAAATGCGGCAACTTACAAACACGAGACAATTTGAACAGACAGAAGATCATGCATAGGATGTAAACAAATTTACAAGTATGAAAACTTAAGATTCGATCTTCAAAACTAGAATTAAATGAATGAACAAAATAAGGTAGATGACATGAACTAAATTAATTTAAACATAAAATGAACTTATTTAGCTACACCAAATCGATAGCCCCAAACTAAAATGTACTATTGTACCACAAAGGTGAAGCAGAGTGGTCTTGAGATGTAAATAGCAGCAGTTTAATTTCTGGCTACAATTTTGATCTCAAAGGTGCTTGACGCAGCATTCCGTTGGAGTGTCAAAAAGCAGGCCGCAGTTGACCTAAGATCATCAGAGGCGTAATATCAAGGCATTGCTGAAGTTATTCAGGAGCTACTGCACATGAAACAAAATCTAGAGAGAATTTAGCTGCCAGCCTGAGTATCCAGTAGCCTATTGCATGGGACAAACAGAGTTGCATCAAGCTAATTCCTACCCGCAAATTAAAATAAATTGTAAAATTTACCTCAATTCATTCTAAGTAATCATGTTTCGGAAATGAAGCAAGGTAAGCTTAGATGAGTTGCTCGACGTATTTTTCATGTGCTCTCATTTAGATAGTATTTAATAGCTGTAAATTATATGACTTTGACTTTTCCCATACTAATTCTAAGCCTTAATTGTTCAGGATACCAGCGGAAATAGATCTAATTCTGTAAATTTCTAATAAATTAACCATATTCGGTCAATCTTAGGACTTCTAGTGTAATTCAAGCTGATATGAACAGGTTTTTTTTCCTGGACAATGTCTATATATAGGCAAAACTTTTAGGCTTTTTTGATCTATAAAATCTAAATCACGATACTGATCTACTGATCAAATTTCTCTGTAAATCTCTAATTACTATTGTGAAAATCCTTTTGTTATCCTCTCCTTCTTGACTACTTCTTTTTCTTGCTTAATTTAAAACTCTTTTTTATTAAGCCTGCAAAAACTGATATCCCATGAGTCGGAAAAACAAAAGATAAAAAAAACCGTTGGTTTTTGACAGGGTCATAATCCTAATATAAATTCTATTGTAACAGTAGTGCATTTTTCTAACTTAGTTCAAAACGCCTTTATAGCGGCTGGTAAGGATCATAACCCAACAAATATTAATTAGTTGAAATTATGACGCTTTATTTTTTTTAGGTGGGGTTCATTCATCAGCAATTTTATGATAGACACTTCAAAACGGGCCATCGGTCCAAAAGTTCACTCCCAGCTCTTTAATTATCCAGAAGCGGTGGTTACGTTGTAAATTCGACGAATCAACAGTAGATGTTTTATGGAAAAAAATTAATATTAAACCTAAGCGATGAAAACTGAATTAATTCGTTCTGGAAATTGAACCAAACAAATTGCGAAAGATCTTAAAACTCTTGGCTCCGATTTTTGTTTTTCCTAATCGATTTCTCTTGAATCGACTCGGCTCTAAATTGCACCTCTGCGGCATTGTAATGCAAATATCCTCTAGTATTGCTTGCATGCAACCCAGAGTATAGTGTCAGTGCAACATTTATACCCCATATATGCACAGACAATTTTCTTGCAAAAACCAATTTATGGACTTAACTGACAATAATTGGAAACTGGAAAACTATTAAAATAACATGATTCAGTGCTAATTTCACGATTTTTTAATCAGAACGTAATGAATCAACGCCGAGGTACTAAGGTCCGGGACCTGAAATAAATGGCAGATTTGGCGGCAAAAAAAGACGAAATCTTTCTGCCCTAGTGATAGGTGGTTTCAAGTCTTGCATTAGTGCTGAAAGATTGCAAAAAATTGTAAGATTTATGCAATAATTTGAAAGAAATTGGAAAAACTATATTATCTTGCAAAGTTTTCAGTATTCGATGTCTAGGGTGTCCAAATCTAATTTATTGGTGAAATTGACCATTATTTTTTAGGCTCTCACAGTTAACGTCGCCTTCTGGACAAAAGAAAATGCCCAATTTCTTGTCGGGACTGTCATGCGAGACTCAACCAATGAAACAATCAATCACTTCAATGAATCAATAAACGAAGCGGCTGATTGGGTTGATATTTTCTTCGGATCAATGCCAGTTGTTGCTGGTGAAAAATATTCGGTCGAGTTTTATGCTGGCGTTTGTGAAGGTTATGTGACTGCCAACATTACAGTATTCGAATCACTGGAACCACTAGATACTGATTATATTAACATATATGGTTCTGACACCACCGTTCATGTCGAATTCGATGTACTGGGTGTATGGGAATACGTAGAATTGATATTGTACGACACAACTAACGGGGGTGCTCAAGAGGCAACTCAATCTGTGTACCGGACTGACCCCTGGACCCAACCCATGGCAAACTTCACAGGCTTGATTCCAGGATATGGTTACAAAGCAACCGCTACTGTCTGGAGTTACGGCAAGCAAGCGTCAAAAGTCAACGAGAATCAGACTTACTTGCGACTTCAGAATGTTGTTCCGCGATTCGGTAAGTGTGAGCAACCCTTGATAAGTTTGAGTTGAGACCATTGATGGTCAGACTCGGAGCAGATTTTTCGGCGCCAAAAGGCAACCCTAGTCATTAAGCATTGCAAATCTTATAAGATCTTATAAGATTCTTATCTGGCCTTAAAAGTTAATGCATTAACCTTGTAAGATTGTATAAGAGACTTACAAGATTTACTCAGAAGTTATAGGATCTCATAAGAGTTGTAAAAATTCGTAAGATCTTATAAGATTCTTATAAGATATGTTTTAATCCTATAAGATTTCTTAAGAATAGTAACAACTGGTAAGATCTTATAAGACACACATTATTCTTACAAGATTAAAACATATCTTGTAAGTCCTTACAAGAATCTTATAAGACACACATTATTCTTACAAGATTAAAACATATCTTGTAAGTCCTTACAAGAATCTTATAAGACACATATTATTCTGCTAAGATGGAAGCAGATCTTGTATGATCATAATAGAATCCTATAAGGCACACACTATTCTTATAAGATTAAAATTATCTTGCAAGATCTTATAAGAATCTTATAAGACACACAACATTCTTTAAGATTAAGACTTTTGGAAGAGCTGATGAATAGAATCTAATACAGAAAAATTTGATCTCGTAAGGTACAACAGATCCTCTGCAATTTTCAATCAGCCAGTTACGTTGTCCAGTCAAGAACACGTCAGTGTAAACACAATGCGATCAAGCCAGTGCCATTTGGTATAGTAGTTGTAGAGAAATCAACAAATATGTGAAACGTACTCCGATTTTTAGGCTCTCTTGACACACCAATATATCCCAAAATGTTTGCAAAATGACTGAAAAAAACCCTTGGAAGTATGTTTGGAATCAGTCGAAGTCCTCTCGGTAGTTATGGGACACCAAAAGTACATACAACAAATTGAAAACAAAAAATTCACCACGCCGTAAATGCTAGTGTGTTTTGTATGTTTTGATTTAAAAAACAACAACAAGTTCCTGAAACGACAAATAATAAAAAATTGTTGAATTGGCCAGTCTTTTGGTTCAAACAGCTTTTTGCACTGGAAAGAATCCATTATAAAATAATTTTCCTTATTGGCACTCAGCAAAATGCCCAATTAGAGTTTAAGTAAGTTGTTTTTTAACCTTTTTTAACATAAAAGGACCTCTGATTTTCTAGACATAAGCGTTTCAAAGTTTTTGTGTGGACAAAGACCGTCATTGTTAAAGTGCGCTGATAATCAGACTCCAAATTAGACCCTTGCGTAGACAAAAACTAGATATGATCGGGATGTGAGTGTAAGATATGTTTTGTTCTTTGTCAGAGATAATCTTGTAAGATCGCACGTAAAAAATCTTACATCTTATAAGATTTACAATGTTCATATGCAAACCAAATCTTACAAGATCTTACGTAAATAATCTTACATCTTATAAGTTTTGCAATTTTCTTCCGTAGAACAAATCTTGTAAGATCTTATAAGACGATACTTACCTCCTACAAGATTCACTCTGTCTTGTAAGATCTTACAAGATATGCTCCATCTTATAAGCAATTACAAGATATGTAGTATTGGTAAGAATCTTGTAAGATCTTATAAGAACTGCAATGATCAATGACTAGGGAATGGGGCGACTTTTTTTCAAGTAAATGCAGCTTTTTTTCAATTCAGTTAAAACTGATCATTTGAGGTGCAATGACCTGTCATTGGGGTAAAATGATGTAAGAAGAGGGGAGGTTGAGGGTAATCAACAAATGATTAACCCCCCTCCTCCTCTCTGTTCCCAGAAAAACTTAAAATATTCTTTTTGGATTGATGAGGACTAGAATTGCAAATGGGCAATAATAAAGTTGCTCTGCGTCTGCCGTACAGGTCTGATTTACCATCTTGGACTTAATATTGACGAAATTCAGTCTATCACAGTTGAATTTTTTTGAGAAACATGAGTAATTAATATCATAAGTGAGGACAACTCTGATCCTTAGGAAGCAAAATTCGCAACGTTTTCAAACGAAACCAATTCTTAGAGCACCACAAAACAATTAACCCATAACACATGAAAAGTATTAATGTAAAATATTAGTTTTGGTTAAAAAGTTAAAAAGTTTCAGCTCAGCATAGAAAAAGCATTAAAAAGCTAATGCCGTCTTCCTCTACCGATCAATAAACGAACGGGAAAAATGAACATTCTAAATTTTAAAAAAATCATTTATTTTTTTACATATTGTAGATTCTTTTTTAATGCAGTTTTTCTGCAATCCCATATTAGTTGGTTAAAAAAAGAACGAAGATTATTGTTCCCTCATCTAAATTGTCTTCTGTATTCGCTACTCTGGCTTCTTTGTTAGATCAAAATTGATTGATTTCTATTGCGTAGCGATGCAAAATTGATTTCATTGGAAAACCCCTGGCAAATTTAATCGATTGTTTGGGGAAAATTATTAATTTTTTTTCTCAAGAAGACAAACTACGTTTTTCAAACTAAGAAAACAAACTAGTTTTTCAAAAATTCTCACTTCTCTAGCCCTTTTAATAACAGAACGTTTAAAATTAATCTTCTTGTCTACTTTAACAGCTACAATAATGATAGCTATCTGCGCAGTTTTCAGCCTTCCCTTGTTTATTAAGTCTCAATGATTTTATACTCTATTGGGGCTCTCGTCTTGTTTTTAAGAGCTGCTCATACTTCATTAAGTCAAAATGTAGTGAAAACAGTACAGTAGGAGTGAGGATACTTATCATGTCAAAGCATTGAAAGGAGCAAAAAGACAAATATTCTTTTTATTTTCATTTCACTCTAAGCTGACGAAATATTGTTTGAAAATTGAATTATTTTTTCAACCAACAGGTAAAAGCGATTTTTATGTCTACTTGTACACAATTTAAAGTTTTCATTCTTTCCGCTATCTTTTTCCTGATCGCTACCAAAAATGATGCAAGTATTTTTTCATTAAAAAGCCTAATTTTCTTTCATATCTCTATAGCCATTAATTTTCATAAAGTAATGTGTAATAGGTGTTTTGAGGCTTGCCAAATATAGTTGACATGTTTGCTCTCAAAGCATTGAGCCTATCAATATGATGACAGACAGCTCGCGTAAACTATAAATGAAAACTTTTTTAAATGATTATATAATGATTTTAGTTGATTTTAACTGGTTATGGCTTTTTTGTTTGGTTATGACATTTAACTGGTTATGACATATTATTTTTTTAAATTTATTTTTGACGTCAATCAAAAATTTAATAGCCGCCCTCATCTTCTCAGCCGGCTATTACAGCGCTCCTATTTTTTTTTTGCAATTCAAAGAATTTGAATTGTATTGGGGCGCTGTCTTTTTTTTAAGATCTGTTCACACATTTTCATGATTTTTGAAGTCAAATTGGAGTAGTGATTTTGGTCACGCCGAAACAGGAAGTGGAGCGAAAAAGCAAGTGGATTTGCGGCGTGAAATTCTTTCGCTCTAAATTTAAATTAGAGTGAGAAAACGGTGTTTGAACAAAACTTCGCTTTCTCGCTAGTGGTTTTTTGTTCACATGCGGCAATTTCACTTTGATTTTTACAGTTTTCTCGAACTTTGGATCGGATTTTTTTCTAAACGGTTTTCCCAATTCATTCATAGTCCGTTCTTGGTCTAGTTTTCAGTTTAATCGATGAAAATTCTTTGAATTGTACGTCAGGACTTGTCCTGCTATGTTTTTTTACTTCGTCGAATAAAAAAATGATTCGCGTTACCTCATTTTGCTGCCTTTTCAACATTTTACGTGAAATCATTTTGACTTCGCTAGGCTAGTTTCTCTCTTCTCTCATTCTGCTAAAAGTGATTTTGAACATCAGTTGCTCAGCAAAACAATTCAAAATGAACAGAGTTAGCACAAAATGGATGTCATAAATAGAAACGGGATAAACCCATAAAGCCCAATTTTAGATGCCCGCTATTTGAACGTCGTTCCTATAAGTCTTATTTACCATCTCTAATGCTTATTGTTATTGATAGTAGCCCCTGTAGCCTCTCTCTAAGAAAATGAAGTATGTTCAACTACGAACTGCCATCAAAATAAATCGGACTTAAAAAATGTTTTTGTACAAAAATCTTTTTTTTTCAATATCTTCTGTTATTTCAATCCCAATCATGCTTATTGGAATAAACGGCGGCTATTTTCCGGCAATCTGCCGGGTATGTTTGTGTTTTTTTTTCATTGTTTTTTATCGTAGTAATATTTATTTTCATTATTGAGAGGCTCAGTCCACCCATTAGAAGAAGTTAATCATTTCTTCGAAAGTCAGCGGATGATAGCATTTAATTTTATCGAATTTTTCACATTAAATTTCCATAACAAAATTGTTAATTGTTAGTTTCGACTGTATTAATTGCGTTTTTGCTCTCTGTCAGTGATAACAAGTCCCGTTGGCGGTCTGTAGAGTGTTTTTATTTTCTCATTGATATTTTATCTTTTCGAATGAGAATTGATTTGATCGTCCAAAGTCTTCAGGGAATTTTGGGTTTTTCGCAGATTACTTTTTTTTTCGCTGATTCTCTTAAATGTCAGGTATCATCACTTTTGGAAACATAACTGAACCTAATGTTCGGTAAAATCGTTTGACTAATGATTCTTTGATCTTGCGGCTATTTGATTTCAAAAAGCTGTTAGTTGATATTTGATGCTTAGTTATTCAACTGCATGTTTTTACGTGATGTCTCGTATACTATAGTCTCAATATTGACAATTGATCGGTCTTTCAGTGATGCACGCTATAAGTCCTATGGTATCTCAGCTTATAGCAGTAGTAAGATAATAGGGTACTAAAATAAGGAGGGTTGGCCTTCGCATTAAAACGTGTGATAATAGGGGGTTATCCTTGGCGGCGCAACATGTAAAGCATTGACTGCGGCCGTGCATGGGTGATACATGTAAATTAGCTTTCTTCCGCATGTAGGTTGATTTTTGTGGAAAAGTTTGGCTAGAGTCATTTTTCAATGAGCGTTTATGAAATCATATGGCTACCATTGCGACAGTTGATTTGAAGAGTATTCACGGAACTTACAAGGAAATCGAAAAAGAATATTTACAATACGGTGAACGATTTTTATACTTTTTAGCTGTTTGTTTCTTTTAGATCCTGAGATTGATTTAGATACAGCTTTGAAACTACGACCTTATGGTAGTTTGATTGGCATCGACAATTCTGCCCTCGACAAATAATTTAATTCGTTCAAATTTTTGAGACTGCATGCGATATTTCACGACACTTCCGGTTTAGTCTATGAATATAGTGAAAAGGGTCCAGGCTATTCTTACGCTTTACCCTGTCCAGTAACAGATGAGTACCTTGGTCATGTGACTGGAAATGTTTTTTGTTTCAACGTAAAATCCTTTAAAAATAGTCTATTCAGTGGGCTGGAATGTTGAAATCCGGAGCAGTTGTTTTTGATTTTGAAGGCTTTCGAATTGAAAAATCTGGATTTATAATAAAAGAGCTTGCGGTATCTTTCTTCGAGTGAGCAAAGATTTTTCCTGTGGGTATCTAAATTTCTTCATGGTCTCTCGTGGGAAACAGGAGAGTACCTTAATAATTTTTTGCAACAGATATTTCAAAGTATAGTTCTGCGATTTCCCTTTTCTGATTTTCACGCAAAAGGATCAGAAAAAACCAAAAGTTTACGGCAACTATTACAGAGGAACGTTATCAACTTGGAAACTTTGATTTGTCCAAAAATTGAAGACATGAATTTATATCGGGAGACACCAGTTTGTAAATAAAAAGCATTGAGTTGCCCAAAACGACAAAGAACTAAGCATTGTGCCAATAAGAAGGCGAAAATCTTTTACCAGTGGCTGCTGACGAATGAATCGTCGCTCGGAGAAACCAGCTCCGTCTCTACTTCAAGTGAATTTTCCTCCAAATTTGACAGATTACATTTGCATAACGCCTGAAAATCAGTTAACGGTTACTCTCATCAAGGAAGAAAAAAATTGACACAAGACGCCAAACAGTTTTGAGAAAACGGCAGATTGTGTGTGCTGGTGCTGAAATAGAAGCTTTCAAGAAGTATCTTTCCCTACTGAAGTACTTTCAATTGTACCATGTCTTTACAGGAGAAAATGAAAAAGTTGAAACTAACCCCTTTACCTACGCGCAAGCGTGCAGTATCAGTTCTGATGTCTCTGAACCATGAGACTCTTCACGATGAAATCAAGCAGCTGATTAAAGAGAGCAACGTAGAGTCAATTGTTTTTAGAGATAAACATGATTCGTTAAATGCAAACTATACAATCACTTACAAACAAGAAGACGCAGACTCTTGATATGTTTCTTATGATTTTTTATTGTTGAATATTTATGGATTGTTATTGCTGATTCTCTTAAATGTCAGGTATCATCATTTTTGGAAACATAACTGAACCTAATGTTCGGTAAAATTGTTTGACTAATGATTTTTTGATCTTGCGGCTATTTGATTTCAAAAAGCTCTTGGTTGATATTTGATGCTTAGTTATTGAACTGCATGTTTTTATGTGATGTCTCATATACTATAGTCTCAATATTGACAATTGATCGGTCTTTCAGTGATGCATGCTATAAGTCCTATGGTATCTCAGCTTATAGCAGTAGTAAGATAATAGGGTACGAAAATAGGGAGGGTTGGCCTTCGCATTAAAACGTGTGATAATAGGGGGTTATCCTTGGCGGCGCAACTTGTAAAGCATTGACTGCTGCCGTGCATGGGTGATACATGTAAATTAGCTTTCTTCCGCATGTAGGTTGATTTTTGTGGAAAAGGCTGGCTAGAGTCATTTTTCAATGAGCGTTTATGAAATCATATGGCTACCATTGCGACAGTTGATTTGAAAAGTATTCACGGAACTTACAAGGAAATCGAAAAAGAATATTCACAATACGGTGAACGATTTTTATACTTTTTCGCTGTTTGTCTTCTTTTGGATCCTGAGATTGATTTAGATACAGCTTTGAAACAACGACCTTATGGTAGTTTGATTGGCATCGACAATTCAGCCCTAGACAAATACTTTAATTCGTTCAAATTTTTGAGACTGCATGCGATACTTCACGAAACTTCCGGTTTAGTCTATGAATATAGTGAAAAGGGTCCAGGCTATTCTTACGCTTTACCTTGTCCAGTAACAAATGAGTACCTTGGTCAAGTGACTGGAAATGTTTTTTGTTTAAACGTAAAATCCTTTAAAAATAGTCTATTCAGTGGGCTGGAATGTTGAAGTCCGGAGCAGTTGTTCTTGATTTTGAAGGCTTTCGAATTGAAAAATCTGGATTTATAATAAAAGAGCTTGCGGTATCTTTCTTCGAGTGAGCAAAGGTCTTTCCTGTGGGTATCTAAATTTCTTCATGGTCTCTCGTGGGATACAGGAGAGTACCTTAATAATTTTTTGCAACAGATATTTCAAAGTATAGTTCTGCGATTTCCCTTTTCTGATTTTCACGCAAAAGGATCAGAAAAAACCAAAAGTTTACGGCAACTATTACAGAGGAACGTTATCAACTTGGAAACTTTGATTTGTCCAAAAATTGAAGACATGAATTTATATCGGGAGACACCAGTTTGTAAATAAAAAGCATTGAGTTGCCCAAAACGACAAAGAACTAAGCATTGTGCCAATAAGAAGGCGAAAATCTTTTACCAGTGGCTGCTGACGAATGAATCGTCGCTCGGAGAAACCAGCTCCGTCTCTACTTCAAGTGAATTTGCCTCCAAATTTGACAGATTACAGTTGCATAACGCCTGAAAATCAGTTAACGGTTACTCTCATCAAGGAAGAAAAAAATTTACACAAGACGCCAAACAGTTTTGAGAAAACGGCAGATTGTGTGTGCTGGTGCTGAAATAGAAGCTTTCAAGAAGTATCTTTCTCTACTGAAGTACTTTCAATTGTACCATGTCTTTACAGGAGAAAATGAAAAAGTTGAAACTAACCCCTTTACCTACGCGCAAGCGTGCAGTATCAGTTCTGATGTCTCTGAACCATGAGACTCTTCACGATGAAATCAAGCAGCTGATTAAAGAGAGCAACGTAGAGTCAATTGTTTTTAGAGATAAACATGATTCGTTAAATGCAAACTATACAATCACTTACAAACAAGAAGACGCAGACTCTTGATATGTTTCTTATGATTTTTTTTTGTTGAATATTTATGGATTGTTATTGCTGATTCTCTTAAATGTCAGGTATCATCATTTTTGGAAACATAACTGAACCTAATGTTCGGTAAAATCGTTTGACTAAAGATTCTTTGATCTTGCGGCTATTTGATTTCAAAAAGCTGTTAGTTGATATTTGATGCTTAGTTATTCAACTGCATGTTTTTATGTGATGTCTCATATACTATAGTCTCAATATTGACAATTGATCGGTCTTTCAGTGATGCATGCTTTTTTAATCCTATGGTATCTCAGCTTATAGCAGTAGTAAGATAACAGGGTACTAAAATAGGGAGGGTTGGCCTTCGCATTAAAACGTGTGATAATAGGGGGTTATCCTTGGCGGCGCAACATGTAAAGCATTGACTGCGGCCGTGCATGGGTGATACATGTAAATTAGCTTTCTTCCGCATGTAGGTTGATTTTTGTGGAAAAGGCTGGCTAGAGTCATTTTTCAATGAGCGTTTATGAAATCATATGGCTACCATTGCGACAGTTGATTTGAAGAGTATTCACGGAACTTACAAAGAAATCGAAAAAGAATATTCACAATACGGTGAAAGATTTTTATACTTTTTAGCTGTTTGCCTTCTTTTGGATCCTGAGATTGATTTAGATACAGCTTTGAAAATACGACCTTATGGTTGTTTGATTGGCATCGACAATTCAGCCCTCGACAAATACTTTAATTCGTTCAAATTTTTGAGTCTGCATGCGATACTTCACGACACTTCCGGTTTAGTCTATGAATATAGTGAAAAGGGTCCAGCCTATTCTTACGCTTTACATTGTCCAGTAACAAATGAGTACCTTGGTCATGTGACTGGAAATGTTTTTTGTTTAAACGTAAAATCCTTTAAAAATAGTCTATTCAGTGGGCTGGAATGTTGAAGTCCGGAGCAGTTGTTCTTGATTTTGAAGGCTTTCGAATTGAAAAATCTGGATTTATAAGAAAAGAACTTGCGGTATCTTTCTTCGAGTGAGCAAAGATCTTTCCTGTGGGTATCTAAATTTCTTCATGGTCTCTCGTGGGATACAGGAGAGTACTCTGATCATTTTTTGCAACAGATATTTCAAAGTATAGTTCTGCGATTTCCCTTTTCTGATTTTCACGCAAAAGGATCAGAAAAAATCAAAAGTTTACGGCAGCTATTACAGAGGAACGTTATCAACTTGGAAACTTTGGTTTGTCCAAAAATTGAACACATGAATTTATATTGGGAGACACTAGTTTGTAAATAAAATGCATTGAGTTGCCCAAAACGACAAAGAACTAAGCATTGTGCCAATAAGAAGGCAAAAATCTTTTACCAGTGGCTGCTGACGAATGAATCGTCGCTCGGAAAAACCAGCTCCGTCTGTACTTCAAGTGAATTTGCCTCCAAATTTGACAGATTACAGTTGCATAACGCCTGAAAATCAGTTAACGGTTACTCTCATCAAGGAAGAAAAAAATTGACACAAGACGCCAAACAGTTTTGAGAAAACAGCAGATTGTGTGTGCTGTTGCTGAAATAGAAGCTTTCAAGAAGTATCTTTCTCTACTGAAGTACTTTCAATTGTACCATGTCTTTACAGGAGAAAATGAAAAAATTGAAACTAACCCCTTTACCTACGCGCAAGCGTGCAGTATCAGTTCTGATGTATCTGAACCATGAGACTCTTTATGATGAAATCAAGCAGCTGATTAAAGAGAGCAACGTTGAGTCAACTGTTTTTAGAGATAAACATGATTCGTTAAATGCAAACTATACAATCACTTACAAACAAGAAGACGCAGACTCTTGATATGTTTCTTATGATTTTTTTATTGTTGAATATTTATGGATTGTTATTGCTGATTCTCTTAAATGTCAGGTATCATCATTTTCGGAAACATAACTGAACCTAATGTTCGGTAAAATCGTTTGACTAATGATTCTTTGATCTTGCGGCTATTTGATTTCAAAAAGCTGTTAGTTGATATTTGATGCTTAGTTATTCAACTGCATGTTTTTATGTGATGTCTCATATACTATAGTCTCAATATTGACAATTGATCGGTCTTTCAGTGATGCATGCTTTTTTAATCCTATGGTATCTCAGCTTATAGCAGTAGTAAGATAACAGGGTACTAAAATAGGGAGGGTTGGCCTTCGCATTAAAACGTGTGATAATAGGGGGTTATCCTTGGCGGCGCAACATGTAAAGCATTGACTGCGGCCGTGCATGGGTGATACATGTAAATTAGCTTTCTTCCGCATGTAGGTTGATTTTTGCGGAAAAGGCTGGCTAGAGTCAATTTTTCAATGAGCGATTATGAAATCATATGGCTACCATTGCGACAGTTGATTTGAAGAGTATTCACGGAACTTACAGAGAAATCGAAAAAGAATATTCACAAAACGGTGAAAGATTTTTATACTGTTTAGCTGTTTGTCTTCTTTTGGATCCTGAGATTGATTTAGATACAGCTTTGAAAATACGACCTTATGGTAGTTTGATTGGCATCGACAATTCAGCCCTCGACAAATACTTTAATTCGTTCAAATTTTTGAGACTGCATGCGATACTTCACGACACTTCCGGTTTAGTCTATGAATATAGCGAAAAGGGTCCAGCCTATTCTTACGCTTTACCTTGTCCAGTAACAAATGAGTACCTTGGTCATGTGACTGAAAATGTTTTTTGTTTAAACGTAAAATCCTTTAAAAATAGTCTATTCAGTGGGCTGGAATGTTGAAATCCGGAGCAGTTGTTTTTGATTTTGAAGGCTTTCGAATTGAAAAATCTGGATTTATAATAAAAGAGCTTGCGGTATCTTTCTTCGAGTGAGCAAAGATCTTTCCTGTGGGTATCTAAATTTCTTCATGGTCTCTCGTGGGATACAGGAGAGTACTCTGATCATTTTTTGCAACAGATATTTCAAGGTATAGTTCTGCGATTTCCCTTTTCTGATTTTCACGCAAAAGGATCAGAAAAAAATCAAAAGTTTACGGCAGCTATTACAGAGGAACGTTATCAACTTGGAAACTTTGGTTTGTCCAAAAATTGAACACATGAATTTATATCGGGAGACACCAGTTTGTAAATAAAATGCATTGAGTTGCCCAAAACGACAAAGAACTAAGCATTGTGCCAATAAGAAGGCAAAAATCTGTTACCAGTGGCTGCTGACGAATGAATCATTGCTCGGAAAAACCAGCTCCGTCTGTACTTCAAGTGAATTTGCCTCCAAATTTGACAGATTACAGTTGCATAACGCCTGAAAATCAGTTAACGGTTACTCTCATCAAGGAAGAAAAAAATTGACACAAGACGCCAAACAGTTTTGAGAAAACAGCAGATTGTGTGTGCTGTTGCTGAAATAGAAGCTTTCAAGAAGTATCTTTCTCTACTGAAGTACTTTCAATTGTACCATGTCTTTACAGGAGAAAATGAAAAAATTGAAACTAACCCCTTTACCTACGCGCAAGCGTGCAGTATCAGTTCTGATGTATCTGAACCATGAGACTCTTCACGATGAAATCAAGCAGCTGATTAAAGAGAGCAACGTTGAGTCAACTGTTTTTAGAGATAAACATGATTCGTTAAATGCAAACTATACAATCACTTACAAACAAGAAGACGCAGACTCTTGATATGTTTCTTATGATTTTTTTATTGTTGAATAATTATGGATTGTTATTGAAAGGCAATTCATTTCTGGAATAATTTTATTTCGAAATATGTCAAACCGAAGATCAACTAGATTCAGGCGGAGGTATAACTTACATGCTTTTTGACGTCAACCACCAAGAAAGACGATCATGGAGATTTTGCAATTCGAGACTGCCTCACTCAGATGTTGGATACTTTACGCAAAACATTTTAATATTTTTTCTTTAAACTGTTTCTCTCGCCAAGTTGGTTTCTTTCAGTCTTGACTGTGAAGAATCCATTTTTTGGTTTTCACTTCTCTCTTGTACAGTTGGAAACGAAATTCCAAATCCAAAGTTATGAATAAAATAATTTCCATCTCTGACCGGTTGTTCATGGCCATCTTGTTGCGGGAAAACTGAACTCTTCTTAAAAATGTTATTAGTTGGCACATTTGTCCCTGAATTTCAAATAATTTATTATTTTTATCAGCAAGATCAGCCAAAATTCCAATCGTAAGAGATTAAACTGAACAAACATTTTAAAAAATTATCTAATTTTGAACTCATTTGAGAGTTAGTGAACTTTCTTCTTGTGTTCTACAATTCATTTGAAGAAACTTTTAATGACAAAGAATTTTAAAAGTTAGCAACTGCAGGGCAACATAGAAACACAAGTGCAATTTATGTTAAACAATATTGTTCCAGCAAAGCAAATGGTCCAGAACAATTGATATAAATACAACACATATCATATTGTTTAAATCACCACGTGACCCACAACAGACAATTTTATTGGTAGACAGTTGAATATTGCACAGTTTTTAAAACAGAGCTATGAGCTAGCAACTAAAGAACCTTTTGGTTATTTATTAATTGATTTGGATCCCAAAACATCAGACATCTCGCGCTCCTGTTCAAATATTTTTCCTCCAAGACCATCAATTCTTTATCTGAGAGAGAGAGAGAGACAGAGCGAATTTTGTATGATGGGGCGGCTGCTAGACATATCGGATACAAAACTAAAAGAGAAGGTCGAGAGAGCTCAAATCATTTCGGTAAATTCGTTTGCGATTGTTTGCTCAACATTTTCATTGGTAATGATCCAGTAAGAATAATTTTTGTAGAAGGTTATGAAAAATCATTCAGAAAACTGTTGTCTAGACAAACAAGCTGGCAAGAAAAGAGGCAACTTTTTGCTAGAGAAAAAAATTTGGTCAAAACTGTGGGTCTAGCTTGTTATCGTTATTTGACAAAAACGTATTGCACACCGAAGAATTCATTTTGATTCCAAAACGAATGTTTACTTCACATCAACTGGTAAAGAAAGAAGTTTTGCACAATCCCCTTTATAAACAGAAAGCTGTCTCTTTTGCAACGAAAACAGTCGAACTCAATGAAAAAACCAGAGAAAGCACATTAACCGGATGAGACTGCAAACAAAGTGAACGAAACAGCAGAAGAGGAAAAAACAGGACCCATGTGTGAAGACAGCGAGATTGAACCGGTAGTGAAAAAACCAAAAAAGCGCAGATTTTGACTCCCATAGTGCTAGAGCTATAATTTTTTATTAAAAACTAAATCAAAAGACTAAAAATCATTTTTGACTTGATTAACCAATCTGAAACAGTAACCATAGAATCGAACGACGTTATTCGAGTTAATAAAGAAACACTGAGCATTAAAGCTTTGACATTTCTGTACAATCTACAGCAACCAACTATAAAATTGACATTGCAAAATACAAAAAAATTTAATTGCTCTTCAAATCTCACCTCATCTTGTTACAAACACAAATGCCAAGCCACTATTGGAAGCCTCGTCTGAAAGTGAACAAGAATTTTTCTCAAGTAGAGAACAACCCAGTAAACAAGAGCCCCTCTCTACTAGAGAACAACCCAGCGGCTCAAAACCAACACGAAAAAAGTATTAGGAAGAAACGGACCAAACGACAGACAAAGAAGAGACCAGTCAGAAGTTGTGGTATTTTTTTTCCTGAAGTAAAATAATTGGATCAGTTTTAGTTAAAAGGACCAACTTCTTATGGAAGCATAAAGCAACTGCAAACTCAAATCAAGCTCCCTGTTGATACAGTCTTGTCCTATTTGGAATCAAAACCCTTGTTCACAAAGTACCATTCAATTGAATTCAAATTTCCAAGGCTTAAAGTTTTTGTAAAAGACACTAACAAAATTTGGTCTCTGGATTTGGCACACGTTGATAAACTGGCAAAGTATAACCGCAATATAAAGTATTTTCTAGTAGCGGTTGATTGTTTGTCAAAATATTAACAAGTGGAACCTCTAAAAACAAAGTATGCGACAGATGCAGCTGAAGCATTCAAAAAGATGATCAAAAACAAACAGCCCAAAAAATAATGGGTTGACGATGGTAAATAAATTGTTGGAGCATTCCAACAATTGTGTACCAAACGTGGAATCCATATACATGGTTTTTTTAGCGAAAATAGTCAGCTTTTGCAGAGAGGAACATTAGCTCTCTCAAAAAGATAATTCATCGATATCTTGGAGAAAAGTGGACCTATAGCTACATTGACCAATCAGACCATTTTGTGAAAACAATCAATTCAAGAGTCAATAGAGTAACTAAAATTGCTCCGAAGAAACTTACAAAAAAAGATGTGCCACGACTAGTGTTATTGGCAGCACAAACAAGCTCAACTTGAAGCCCAAGTTCTACATCGGAGACTTTGTGAGAGTAGTTCAAAAAGATGAAGCAATCAGGAAAAAGTACAAGCAATCGTTCACAGACAAAGTCTTTGAAATAACGGGAATACCAACAATAAGCCCACCAACATACTTCTTAGTCGATGCAGAAAAAGAACCAATTCATGGTAAATTTTATCAACCAGAATTACAACGTGTCAGGCTCCCTCTCGCTTAAAATGTCCACCAACCGATTCGAAGATGAGTTTACAGTTCACGTTGTTTTATCCGCTTCAATGGAAATACTCGATTCAAACACACTTGCACCTTTTCGGAATTTTTTTAATGACGACTTCAGCTAGCAGGTGATTGGAGAGTGGCGCTAAGTGAAATCATGTTCCCAACAAAAAAAAACATGGCATACGGAAATCTAATTGTGCACAATTTAAAGACCATGAAGGTTCCCAAAAGATGTCATCGGGTGCCAATATTATTTATAGAACTTACAGTGGACAACAAATTAGTTTTATGCCAGGGACCTTTGATACAGTGGCACAACTTCTTGCATCAATTAAGCGCACAATTGGACTGCCCCATTTTTCATTCAGAGAATTGAAGAGCTCCGGAAAATATGTAATTTTATTTGCGAGGTCTGAAGGAAATTTTGAGCATTATTGGATTTGAGGGTATTCCTGACAGCAATGGAATAAATTTTGTGTACAAAGTGATTCCCAATGCAAACAGGTTTATGAAAAGTGATAAAACAAAAGCTTATAATGGGGAGTTCCCAGCTGACCTTCGTGCTGGAAAGCATCTACTTTTCATCTACACCAATATAATTGAATATCAATACGTCAGTGACACTAAGGCTCCTCTTTTGTGAGTCATTGATTCAAAACAACGTCTGAAAAATGGCAGTGTTTGTGAGCTTGAACCAACTCATCGGATAGTTTTTACAAATTTAGACTATAAGAGGCTCCTAACCAACACAATTCAATCGATTTCAATTGAGTTGAGAATGGAAACAGGACAATTAGTTCCTTTTTCGGGAACTGAAAAAGTTATTCTAACACTACAGTTCAAAACATTTTACTCTTAAAAAGGATTCTTATTATGCTAATCAAGCAACGTCTTTGCCTCACTTTTCTGGACATTATCGCCTAAAAAAGAATTGGTTTCGGAGCTCTAACCGCGGGAATTGGACGTGTTGCGCTGCCTTTAGCACGTCGTTTCCCTTTGCCTACATCGAAGCGTATCGGGAAGGAGCTCTTGAAACAAAGTGTTTGAGAGCTTTTGGATGTAGTCGAAAGCAAAAAATCTCCAAAACAGGAATTTAAAAATACAATGTCAAAAACTGTCAAAAAACAGACAAGGGGGATATCGACAAAATACTTCACATCGGAGGAGGTCAATGCGAGTCACGCGACAGAAATCAACCAACAAAGGCAAAAAAAACCATATCATTGCACAGAGCTCCAAAAAGAAGTCGATCAGATTTTTTTGCTTAAGTAAATGATGATCGCTTATTTGTTACCTTCAGAAGCAACTCATAGTTCTTTGGTTTTGTCCGAAAAACCATCTCTCTTAGGAATTTTTGATGGTAGTTTTTGTCAAAATTTTGGGCCCAGTCTACAGTCCAAATGGGCCCATGTTAGAATTTGAAGTCGCCGGTGACCGAAATAATTTTTTTGACTTACAAAAGTTTTCTGGGAAGTGAAATATAAAGTTTTCCAGTAATCAGAAGCTGATTTGAGATATGACGCTGCAACAGCAACAGATGTTACGAAGACAGATGCTCACTATTTTTGCAATAATGTGTTACATTCACTCTTCTCTGACTGTCTGCTAATGGAAAAAAGTTTCAAACGCTAACGGAAACTGTGCTCATAAAAATTGTATCAAAATAGAATTTTCACATGACAAAGATGCAAAAAAAACACCTGGTTGGCATGTCAGGGCTTCTCATACGGTGAAGATCCAGGAGCTCTGTCAATTGGAGACGTAAACAGAAGGAAAGCCTTAGTGAGGCAATCAGCTGAGTGCACATTCTACGGTAAATTTGCAGTCACATTTTTCACTTGTGACAGACATTTGCTATGTGGTGTGACACATCGCATTGTATTTAGACTGTCAATAGATGAATTTGTTATAATGTCTGACGATGCAGCCAAGCACTACAAAGTAAAAATTGTCAAAGCTAGTGTGATTGTGAGCAAGATGACATTGAACGATGGTGTTGTATCGGCTATTGAAAAAACTTTATAAACAAGTCCAACTTCGTATCATTACCCGGAGACTCTAACAAAAACATTTCTGGCGTTCACGGGTCCTCACAGTTACAAACAAGAAGATATTTTTGCAAGAGAACCGATTCGTATACTAGCAATTTGTCTGAACACTAACGAAGCGTTACTTGTTTGCAACAGACAAATTCCATTTTTTCCGCGAATTCGACGTGGAGCAGATTTATATTTACCGAAACGGCTTACCTGTGGCAGACAGTCCGATATCACGAAGTGATGACAAACGTCTTTACTTTAAAACAATATCGGATTTAGCTTACATCGACAATGGTCATGTAATAACTTTGACAGATTACCCGAACCATTTCATAATGGTTTTTGATTTGACCAGCACCAAACAAGCATCCCACAATTTTATTCATCCTGAGCTTACAAATTTGTCAATGTCTACTGAGTCGAAATTTTCTGCGTCCTTACCGAACAAAATAGAGATATTCATTATTGGCGAAAAACAAGCACAATTTTTGATGACAGTGCAAGAAGATTATCAATGAATCACATTCTGACAAAAAAAAGGATGGACGAAGATGATATTAATGATTTAATCCAAGGCTGCAAAACTCTTAAAAGTAAATTTCGTGCGGAAAACAAGTTTCCGAGAAAAATCATCAAAAACAGCTTCCTTATTGTTAATGCAGCAACTGCTGAAAATGTTGGTACTCACTGGTTACTGTTATGCAGAAAAAACAACCAACTTTCGTTTGCTTGCCGATTCCCTTGGCCAGCCTATTTCATCGAACAAACACCTATATCAAGGATCATTTCTCTTGCAAACAATCACAACCTCTATCAACTCTTGGAGAATCAACCAATTCAAAGTGCAAAATTTAAACTTTATGGACTTTTTGCATTTATATTACTCAGTTTGTTTTCAAAGCTCAAAAACTTGTAAACATTAGCGATAAAGACTTCATTCATTTTGCTTTTTATATGAAAAACATTATTCCAAAATTTTATCTATTCTTCATACCCACAGCGAACACTCAATAAATCAGAACAAAATTCAATTTTCTATATCCACTAATAGAAGTATCCATTATTTGACAAAAAGCACCAGAATGAGGACCATAGAAAATTGTTTGAACTCTTCGTAAATTTTCACTATTAAAAAAATCAGTTTAAATTTATTTTGATGGAGACCGGGCATTGTAGATAGTCTTTTGAAAAACTACCGGCATCTTGGCACTCTGTTTGGTATTGACATTTGTTTGTTTTGAAAAATTGATTTTCGATTACTAATATTCGATTGCTAATATAAGCTTTGAAAACACATCTCCATTATTCTTTAAATTTGGTGCAGTCCAAAACAAGAATTTGAAAGCTGTATAAACACAAGGCTCAAGAAAGCTCTGATATATTTTCAAAGTGTCGTTTTCAAAAGTAGTTGTATCAACCGAAACCTGGTAATGGCTATTTACTGAATTGCAAAATTCGGAATCATAATGGGCACACACTGCACAAATTTTCCAAATGAAAAGCTAGGTTTCTCTTTCACAATGAGGAAATTGAACTGTTTCTGAAAATGTTTCAAGTAAATTGGAGAATGCTCAACAATCATTGCTTTAACCATCGTTGTTGACAAATTCTTATTGAATTTTTGGTTTCTTTGCTAGTGGTGGTTTTTTTGATGACTGCTGATCCGTCTTCGAGTTTTGTATTTTGCTAGCTGAGCTGACCAAACTTTCAAACTCTCCAAGAGTTAAGGAAGTTCTCTGTTCAAACTCGCAACCGTCTGCTGATTTTTTTGAACAATTTCAGAAATACATATGTCCCTGTCCTTTCATAGGTTTTACAGCGTTGCCTTGATTCAGCGCTTATCAGTTTTTGAAATATCGAAAAAACAATCTCCAAACTCTATGTCTTTAGTGGACGTGAAAGGCATAGTGTGCAACTTGTTTTATAACTTTCAAGTGTTATAAAGTGTAAAACTCCAATTCAATGACGACGGCAAGTTGTGGTAAAACTAGTGTCGTCAAACTGCCTAATTAACTCCAAATGATTGATTTGTAAATACAGGCTCAAGTACTCCTATGGCGTACTTAAGTCTGCCTGTTGTTCAAATATTGATCAATTAAATTCAGCTGTGACCTTAGACAAGAGTTTGTTTGCTTTCAATTTGAAACAGATGTAATCCTTACTGCAAAACGGCTCCATTTTATATTTAATCTTATATTTATATATATTTTTAATTTTTCCATTTTATATATTCCATTTTATATTTATATATAATTGTAAAACCGGATTACTTATGGCGAAAACCTTCAAAATCTAAAACGACAACTTCAGGAGTTAACATTCCGGTAAATTAAACAAGTTCCGTTTAAACGTTTTCGCGAACAGAAAAAGGTAAGCCTGTCATGTGACCAATATAAGCGTTTGTGATTGGACAAGGTAAAACGTGTAAATATCCAGGGTTTTTCTGACTATGCTCTGCAATATAACGTGAAGCGTCATGAAGTATTGCATGTAATCGCAGGAATTTATAAGACTTAAGGTAGGTGGAGTTGTCTATACCAATAAGACCACCATATATTCTCAACTTGAGAACTGTTTCCAAGTTAATGTCTGGGTCCAGATAAAGACATGCTGCCAAAAAGTATACAAACCGTTCATTATTCTCCGGATAGTCAACTTCTACTTGTTCATAAATTTCATGAATGTGTTTCAAATCCACGGTTGCAATAGTTGTCATGCTGATTTTCAAATTATAAAAATGAAATAATGAACCAGAGTTCCTTTTTATATAGGAAAAAAATCAAGTAAAAAAATTTGGCTTTTTCAATAAACATTTTCAATCTCTTTTAATAGAGACTTTTTTCAAAGAAATCATAAAATCGAGAAACAATGAACATGGAGTGGACCTTCAGAGCGCAATATCCATTTCATACAATTTTAGGACTTCAAAAAATTTGAAATTTTTGTATGTTTCGACCCCCATACTGCATAGATGAAAAAAATGAAGTCAACAAAAATTCAATTTTGAGTGCCCTTTCTTAGCGCAAAATCCATTTCAGACAAATATACGACTTTGAAAAACTTTGAAAAAAATTTTAAAAAATTTTAAAGTTTTTCGCCTTCTGGTGTCTTATGTTGGATTTTTTATGATTTCATCAAAAACATTTAGTGAGAATCTAACTTATGTAACACCTAATTCTATATAGAGCAAACAAAATTGACAAGTTTAAAAATTTCCAACTCTCTAAAATGGAATAAAAGTTCAAGTTACAAAATGAATTCCCTTCATGCGCGCGGTGAAAGAATTATTCCAAAACTGTCCCATATATGAATGCCCACATAAAAGTTCCCTAAAAAGTACAAGTATGTTAAACCGCCTTTTGGCTAGAATAAAAACGTAGACGTAAACGTATCTTGCCAAAATTTAGTAAAAAAATGTCAATTATAAAATTTCAAATCAAACGGATTTGTCATAATATACGCTCAGCTATATCAGATTATTTTGTCGCAAAATGAAAACTAGACACCAATATCTCATCTTAGCCAATCAGAGCAGAGCTCGACCGAAACGAACTTGCTGCAAGATAAACATCGTGTTGCAAGATCATGTTGCAATAATGTTGTGTAAACATCGTGTCGTCATAATGTTGCAAGATAAACATCGTGCTGTATGATCGTGCAAGATTGACATCGTCTTCCAATTCTTTCAAGATGGACATCGTCTTCCAATTCTTTCAAGATGGACATCGTCTTGCATGGTCTTGCAAGACTATCATCTTTTTGAAAGAATCAGGCCAGGGCATAGAAGAATGTAAAACTAAACGCTACGGTGCAAATAAGAGTGTATTTTTTTATCAATGCACTTCTATGTAATGAGAGTGTGACTAAGATTATATATTTACAGTTCATTTTTCCATATTGCTCTCTTACACTCTATTCACCAAAAAATGAAAGTGGATCCGGTTTTACACCCTAATCACTGAGATTTTTGGATGAAATAAAGGTGAAGCCTCAACCCGAGAAGGTTAATAGGGTTCGGGTTAATTTTAGAGCCAATAACAACTAAACTGAACGCTCGGTGGACAGGAGTAGGCTTCTACTATGATCTAGTGGTCAGCTACAATGTCTCTGGGGGTTCTGATGTCAGCATAACTTGCAGATTTGGGGGATCGGCTGGACAAATGAACCCAACAGACACAAATTTTTGCGACCTGAGCCAGGGACAAGGTTATTTTTTACTGCATACCTAGCAAAGGGTGACCCGGGTCGAGGTGTCAACGTTAAAAAGCGATCACCGTTGAACTGAGACCAATTAATCAAAATAGAGTGAAAAACATGAAACTCGGAGAGTTCTGGGCTTAAAACGAGGCTCATTGAGGCAGCTCGACTTAGCCGATTAGCTTGTAATTAAAACTTGAAGATGCAAAACCTGAAAGACTAAAAATCTGTTTTTAACGGCGCACATTTTTTTATTTGGACCACTTAGTGTTCCCTCTAAGTCTATTATCTTGATCTATTTAGTTATTTAGTTGCACTAGATTACTTTTGACTCGTTCTCTCAAGTGCATAAAGGTAATTCCACCCTTAATAAGAGGGGCACTAACGGTGTAAAAATATTATTTTTACACTCTTTACACTCTTTTCCCCGTTATTTTTCGGCAAAATCCTCGGCCCGGGTGGCAAGTGTTGGCATAAAGCACCTGAGATTTACCTTTTGAAAAATATGTTATAACATAAAACCTATTCCTACCTGAGCCTTTTTTACGTAGCACCCTGAAAAGAGAATTGGCGTAGTTAATAATCAACCATTGAAATTATCACCAAAGCTAATTCATTTATTTGGAACTTATCGTCCTTTTCCAACCATAGACACGTGCAATAAAAAATATGTTTTCAGTTGAATGAAAACCTTGTCTGATTATTCAAAATTTGGAAAAATAACCTGAAAGATCTTTTTTGCTTTGTGTTAATAAATTTGGTTTCTCTTACTTAATTGGCCAAAAATTACTGCATCTTTTTTGAGTGGGCTTTGATTATCATAATCATATTCATTTATGTTCTTATAATTATACCCATATCAATCAAATAAAGGCACAGAAAAGGATCACAAAAAATGTATATATCAAGCGCAAAAGCTCAAAAGTTTCAAAAATTATGTAAAATTTGAACCCCAACATTTCTTCGTCATATTGAAAGCTTTTAAAAATTCAATTTTTTTCTCAGAAACTCATTTCAAAAAGCGAGTTTTTTATGATATCGCTTTTGTATCATTTCGAAAAAGATATCAACCAGACAAAATATCAACCAGACAAAAAGCGAGTTTTTTATGATATCGCTTTTGTATCATTTCGAAAAAGATATCAACCAGACAAAAATTGCTCAACAAAAAAATAGAGGTGCTATAAAGTACCTCGTCACATTGCATTGTTGATTTGAATAAGTATGGTCCGTTTTATGGCATTGACGTTGAGTTTTCTTAATTGAACACGCTGTGAAAATATCAAAAAAATGTCAGCAAAATAGATTGAGATTGAAGGAGCGGACTTTGAAGAATTCAAACAATATGTGAAAATTGTTTTCCTTTCATTTTACCAAACACAGAACAACAGATAATATTTGTGTGGTACAAAAACAGTCAATGCTAATGCTGGAAACATTGTAAAACGAAGAACAACAACGAAAAAATGCAAATGATTATCTGAACAAGAACAGAACCTTTTGTGCTTTTTGGGCGTATATTCAGAGATAGTTTGCGACCGTAAAATTGTCAACTCCGTCCTTCTTCTCTTCAAATGTGAGAATATATAGTATCAATAACGGATTGTAACTCAATTCTTGAGATCTAAAAAAATTGTCCTTGCATAAAATTTCATACAAAAAATCTAAAGCAAAAATTTAAAAATAAAAATTCAATATTCTCTCTAATTTAAGCAATGTTGTCAAAATTTTGTTCGTTTCACCTAACTTGAGGACATCACTCTTCCTTGAGTCAAAAGATTACATCAATCCTCACTTGCCCAAATCTAAAATAAAAAATGCAATGGGATCGCATTTGCACAGAAAAGAAAGTTTTGTACTGACACCTTTTCCGAAAATTGAGTCAGTGCAAAACCTTCTTTTCTGTGCTAATTCGATTGCATTGTGTTTTCTAAGAGGAGCAAGGCATCAGTTTTATAATATATAAACCCAGCCATCATAAGAATTTTCAATTTATCATCATCGCATTTGCAGTCAGTTCTATATGACTTTCAAATACATCAATCAAAGAAAATCAGGATCTTGGTTTTGCCTATTAAAAGTAATTTCGGCCACTATCAAAAAAAAATATGTGCCCTCCATAGATTTTAAATTTTGTGAGTGGTTTTTGAGAAGAATTGTAAAATTATTTTCTTTATTTTGAAATTGCAAAAACCGCAATTCATCGCTGCACGTTCAATTCTTACTGTTTTAACAATACCCGCAACCATGCAAACTTTTTTTCCGCTGACAGTTCAACCCAGGTGCTATGTGAATGAAAGGTTTGTTTTCTTTTTATAATTTTTGAAGGCTGAAAAATTGAACTACGCAAGTTCCATTTTTCCCAAAGCTGAAAGCACTTTTACGTGTCCAATTTTAACGCTTCTTAGTTGTTAGACTTTTGGCTGTTATTATTGCCAGACAATAAAAAATGTGTTAGCTAATATCATTTTTTTTTCAATTTTTAGCGAATTGTGAGCTACTAGCGAGAACACGGAAGAACATTTAGTAATATCGGAACTATTCTGTATCTACACAGAATTTCATGCAGCAAAAAAACTTGCCAAACAAACAATATTGTTTTTACCATTTCAATGAAGACTAATGTTTTTTTACGATAGCAAATGATAAGAAAAAATTTATTTCTTATTTTTAAAAGTTACTTTTAGCTTTTAGCTCTCGAGTTTCAGGGTACAAATTTTATTTGAAACTAAACTGCCTGCTAGCAGCTAGCAAAGCCATTGAAGTTGTAAGAAAAGTTTTCTTAAGCTATATCTTTGGCTATATCTACAGGTATGTCTTCATGAAAAAGACCAAAATTCAAACTAGGAAATTGGAAATTAAACTGTTAATGAGACAAGGGGGCTCCGTAATGTGCGTTAGCACATTAATTTACGAAAGCACTCATTCAAATTTTTTACTATATTACTAAAATTCAGATCTCATCCAACAAACAACTTTAAAAAAAGTATAGTGCCTCATTGGAGAGCCGATGAGACATGCAATTAATACGACCACTAGAAAAAGTCGACGTCTGTGTTTTTGAAAACAGTTTTTAACAAAATCAAACGCATTGATAAAAAGCATGTACTGAAAATTGACTTGTCCTCCATTAGAAAATATATGAAACCTGTCTGCAATGCGACTTAGTACAATGTCGACAAAAACGAGCGATAGGGTGAAAGTTTAAAACTACGTTTCTTTTTCTGAATGCAATAATTGTCAAACAGATTAAAAACATCAGATATTAGCTAAAACCTCTAAAAGTTTTTTATAACTCCACAGGATCTAACTGAGATCTATCATTATTCAGTATTTGTCATGCGACTACAAAACCAACGGAAAATCAGGCAAAAAAATAAAAAAAATGAGCGTAGATTGCATTTTGGCCGTTAAAATGTTGAAAAGTTTAAGGAAAACGAAAATAGTTCTCAAATCGACGATCTTTCAGTGGCAATCGGACCTTCCATTATTTTTGTATATTCAAAAAAAAACAAGCAAAAACTCAATCAAAGAAAATCAGGATCTTGCTTCTGCCTATTAAAAGTAATTTCGGTCACTATCAAAAAAAATTTGTGCCCTCCATAGATTTTAAATTTTGTGAGTGGTTTTTGAGAAGAATTAAAAAAAAATTATTTTCTTTATTTTGAAATTGCAAAAACCGCAATTCATCGCTGCACGTTCAATTCTTACTGTTTTAACAATACCCGCAACCGTGCAAACTTTTTTCCGCTGACAGTTCAACCCAGGTGCTATGTGAATGAAAGGTTTCTTTTCTTTTTATAATTTTTGAAGGCTAAAAAATTGAACTACGCAAGTTCCATTTTTCCCAAAGCTGAAAGCACTTTTACGTGTCCAATTTTAGCGCTTCTTAGTTGTTAGATTTTTGGCTGTTATTATTGCCAGACAATAAAAAATGTCTTAGCTGATATCAAATTTTCTTTTTTTATTTTTAGCGAATTGTGAGCTACTAGCGAGAACACGGAAGAAATTTCAGTAATATCGGAACTATTCTGTATCTACACAGATTTTCATGCAGCAAAAAAACCTTGCAAACAAAGAGTTTTGTTATTACCATTTCAATGAAGACTATTGTTTTGTTTTTAATATAGCAAAAGTTATTTTTAGCTTTTAGCTCTCGAGTTTCAGGGTACAATTTTTTTTGAAAATAAACTGCCTGCTAGTAACTAGCAAAGCCAATGAAGTTGTAAGAAAGTTTTCTAAAGCCATATCTTTGGCTATATCTATATGTATATCTTCAAGAAAAAAATCAAAATTCCAAATGGGAAATTGAAAATTAAACTGTTAATAAGACAGGGAGGCTCTGTATTGTGCGTTCGCACATTAAGTTCCAAAAGCACGCATTCAAAATTTTTACTTAATTACAAAAGTTCAGATATTGTCCAACAAACCACTATATAAAAAGTAAAGTGCCTCATTGGAAAGCCGATGAGACATGCCTTTAGTACGACCACTAGAAAAAGTCGATGTCTGTGTTTTTAAAACAGTTTTTAACAAATTCAAACGCATTGACAAAAGAGCATGTACTGAAAATTGACTTGTCCTCCATTAGAAAAGATATGAAACCTGTCTGCAATGCGACTGAGTACAAAGTCGCCATAAAAGAGCGATAGGGTGAAAGTTAAAAACTACGTTTCTATTTCTGAATATAATTATTATCAAAGAGATTAAAAAAATCAGAGATCAGCTAAAACCTCTGAAACTTGTTTTTGCAAGTCCAGAGGATCTAAGTGAGATCTATCATTATCCAGTATTTGTCACGTGACTACAAAAATAACGGAAAATAAGGCAAACAGAAAAAAATAAAAAAAATGAGCGTAGATTGCATTTTGGCCGTCAAAATTATTGAAAAGTTTAAGGAAAACAAAAGCAGTTCTCAAATCGACAATCTTTCAGTGGAAATGGGACCTTCCATTATTTTGGTATAGTCAGAAATAAACGAGCAAAAACTCAAAAATAAACTAAAATACAGAAATCACGAAAATAGTTTTTGAAAATTCGTAGTATCAAATCCAAAATTCATTTGTGAAAAACAAAAATCTTTTCAGTTGCAAACTTTGACAGAAAGAACACTAAAAATTGAACAGAAATAACACTAAAAATTCAGACAGAAATAACACTAAAAACTGGCAAAGCTTATAAATCTCCTGATCATTCTGAAATATATATATTTTTTCATAAGTCAAAACCAATATGAGCTTTCAAGTAAACGAATAAATAAATTATCCTGCAACTTCTTGGAAAATCAATTGCGCTCGTTAAAAGTGAGAATAAGTGAGAAGACAATAAAGACTTTTAAAAAAATTAAAGTCAGCTTTTTACTTTTTTAAACAAAAATTGCGTTGAAACCCTCAGATTTATGACAACAATTTGACAACAACAGACAACAATTTGACAACAATTTGACAACAACAGATTTGACAACAAAACGACAAAAACAGGCAAAAATCAAAAATTCTACTAACTTTTGCAATAGAACTTTGTCGCCGCCCTTGAAACCATATACAATTCACTAAATGTGGTCAACGTTGAATATCTCTCATAAATTAAATTTTTGAAGCTATCCAGGTTTTTATTTGGACTTGTCTTGAAAATGAGAATTAGACAAGGCAGCAAACAATTGATCCGAAAATGGGAATTTATGCACAAAAACCACAAAATTTCAATGAAAACGCTCTAGTATCAAAGCCAAAAGCCGATATTTAAAAACAAAGTCGCCATGATGTTTTTACTTCAATTTATGTGAAAAATGACTTTTCCTCACTTGTAATCTGGAAAAATTTGAAAGAAATAAAATAAAGTGTGAAAAACTTCAAAGAGTCATTGACTATTTTTTAATTAAAAATTTTCAAAGTCAAAAATACTGAAGAGAAAAACTCAGTATTGTATAGGTTTATCCCATAATTAAGCCAATTGAATCTTTCATTAGTGAGACTAAGTCATCAGATTGCAAAGAGATCAACAAACGGAGGCAACGCACAAGTGTACAATTGAAGTTCATCAATTACTTCGTCAAAGCTATAAAGACCATGATTTTCTTTCTGAAAACAACATAAATAATCATTTGACCTCATTTTTAAGTACATGAGATCTGTTAAAAAATGAGGCTTAATTTGAAACTCTCATTAGTGGATCCAAAAAATATCTTGAAGGAAAAAAAACGGATAATTAATATTGGATTAATTTTTAATGAATCCATGATGAGATCCAAAATAGCATTGAATTGCGTCCAATTAAAACACCGAACTGTTCTAAACAAAAGCGAATTAGATCAATCGTTATTTAAAATACTTCTTTACATCAAAAATTAATTATTCCTTTTGTATGATTATCGAGAGAAATTTGCAAAAAGCCGGCAAAGTTTTTTTTTCAAGAAGACAATTATGGGAAATTGAAGTACAACTAGCTCTCTTGTAGAGTTTAAGCACATTTTCTAGCGCAGTAATTTTTGGTCTCTAATTCCTTTAAACTGAAACAAAGTGCGCTCAATGGGGATATTTGTTGCTGTTTTTGATAAAAAAAATCGGAGCTTTTATTTTTTTCTAGCGCAAAAATTCTCTCAAAAAACTGGAATCAAATAGTTCAGCAACACTGCTCTACATTTAAAGGTTAAACTGATAACACTACAAATAACAATTTTAATTTATTTTTAGCAAAATTGAGATGAAAAATAGCGAAAATTACCCAAATTGTGAACAAAACTGTCGAATGATCAAAAAAGTTTAATTCTCGATAACTCTATGTAGAAAAGAAAAATCAGAAAAATCTTTTTAGTTCCATATTCTACGCTGAATGACGTTTCTAGTGGATTTACTCACAACTCTGTACCATGAATATATCGTTCAGCCAAAATTGACTCAGCAAAAAAACCAGTTGAGTACATAGCCCCTCCCCCTCAAGAGGGTTGGAACAAAAAATTTGAACAAACTTGAGCAGCTGAGGTTGATTATGCTGTGAGGGTTTGCTTTCTGAGAGCAACACTACTTTGCAGTTGCTGAATGTTGTTAACTAATTTGCAAAGCTTTACAACTGATATAAGTTCATTGTTGTTTTTTTGAGAAATTTCATCGAGTTTCAATCGCTGAAACAACAAAAACGACTGACACAGCCAAAATGAATAACCGTAGGACTAAAAGAAAAATATCCTTAGGGGCCGTTACAAGGTAATCAAATTTTAAAAAAAATAAATTTTTATGTTTCAACCATAATTTGTAGAATAAAACTGCATTTGTCGGCAATAACAACAACTCTCTTGAGATGAAAATGCTTGTGTCTTTTCTTTTTTAAGAGCTGTTGCCACTTTCGTAGATTTTCGTTAGTTATAATTTATATTTTGTAATTTATAAAGTTATAATATATATTTTGTATTTATAATTATTTCATTACAGTCTGTGATCACAATCGGCAAATTCATCTCAAAAAGGACCTTTTCGCCAATGCAAAAACTCTGGCAACTTTTCCAACATCTGTTTGATTTTTGCCGTCTTTTTCCCATTTGTTAAATAATTTGTGTTTAAAATGTATAGTTTTGTGTCTACCATGAATAATTCACGATTGTGTTGTTATCATTTGAAAACTGAAGTATTGTGCGGGTGGCCTGGAACTGCGATGAGTTATAATTTGAGCGAAATTCACTACTTTCAAAGGAAATCATTTATTTTTGATTTAAGAAAAAATTTAACATTGGAAAATTTTAGTATGAACTGCGGCAAGTTCTTAATTTCCACCACAATCTTCAGATTAATCGCATTTGCTGGAAAGGGTCATCACAGTTTTTTGAGTGCTGATTCTTATATTTTCTACTGATGAATCGCCTGATGTTCTCGGCTGAATATATTTTTTTCTCGATTTTTTCCACATAGATTAAGTACTGACATCTTCAGAGTCCAAAAAACGAACACTTTTGCTATGAGAAATAATAACGTGCATGTTGCTTTACAAAAGCACTGCTGGTTTGCCTGTTTTAGATCTGAACGCAGCTCAGTGCTACAATTTGACATACTACGTGAAGCCAATTTATCCACCCACTGGTTATGACTCCGACGTCCACACCACTCTGGCCTGCACCCTGCCCCCGCCACTTTGGGCGTTAGTTATATTCATGATGTATATAGATTCTGTAACGCTGCTAAAAGTCACAGAAGACGTCTCACGTTTATCGAGAATTACCTAACGGTTCGAGCGCATATCATTGATCGAAAACACACAAAAATTCAATTTGATATTTCTTTCAAAATTTAAGATTTCAAAAGATATTTTCCTCTCAAGATCAGCACGACTGTAGTTTAGCGATAGGAGAAGCTATTGGTTAAAAAACATGCCAAAATTGGTTGGTAATCAATTAATCAAGCTGAGTGTGAGTACAAACGTTTTATTAGTAAACAGATTTTTAGGTTTTTGTACGAAAAAACATTTGAGAAAAGGGAAAGCTTTCGATACAAATGGCGGATTCGTATTTGTTGTTTTAAACCTTGCAAACCGTTAAAATCATTTTTGAGAAGATAACACATCAGATCATATAAAATAATTACTGACACAGAAAAGAAAAACTGATATTTTATTCTTTGTTATCTGTGCAGTAAATTGTTTTTTTTTGTTTGTAAGAAATTATGTAAATACATGCACTTTTTCTAAGTTTTTTTAAGCATTGACATGTTGAGCAATGGTGTAATGATATATTTAGGAAATACATATTGGGGGATAGTTTTTGAAAAACTTTCTGCTTAACTTCTAAACCAATACGTTGACACCAATTATTTCTCTCTCAAAGAATTTATTTTTGGATAAAAATTTAGTGGAGTGAATATTGGTTCTCCAACTATTTTTTCATGAGATATTTGTTAGAACAATTCTACTTTTGAGTAAATTGGAGAAAGATCAAAAAAGTCGCTGAACGTTGTGGTATTCTGACAGCTATTATTTTGTTTTTTATCCACTAACATGTAACATGACTTTTAAAAGTCTAGTCCTTCTTGCTCTAAGAATACGAATTGTCGTGATGCAGGCAAGCTGCCATTATCTGGGCAATACATGATTCGCTTCTTCTCGTTCTGTGACCTTTAAAACTTTGATCAGAAGAAAATGATGCACAATTTTGGACTTTCGTATTAATTTACGAGCTCTCTGTAAGTTTTCGTTGACTGAGCCGACCCATAAATTTGGACTATCAGGTGTCGAACTCTGTTTAAATGACAAAATAGATCACAACCTGTACTGTGTTTCAGAGAGGTTGTAGACTCTTACCCAGTGTCCACGGTAATATTCGCTCTTACAAACCGATTCAATTGCCATTCTCAGAACTGAAGTACATTTTGGGTCTTATAAATTTGTTCAAATTTGTTGAATCTCTGCGTATTGTTTTTATATCCAATAGCCGCAATTTTGAAAGGCCATCAAGTGTGAAATAAAAAAAGAATAAAAAATAGAGAGAAAGGGTGTGTCAAGAAAGACAGAGCAAACCCCAGTCGAGACCTGATGGTTATCTTGCAAGATGTTGCAAGAATCTTGCGAGAAATAGTTATCTTGCAGGACCTTGCGAAATTAACAGCTATGATGCAAGATTTTGACGATGCACACAATGTGTACATTCAAATACTGCGACCTTCTAAGAGTTTCCAGTCTAAGACTAGGTCAATAGGATGTAGGAATTTTTTTGCGCTAAAAGTGGTTATCTTGCAAGATCTTGCAAAAAAATCATTCAAGACGATGAATCGTCTTGCAAGATCTTGCAAGATGACCATTTGATTTCGACTTGGGAGCTCCATATTTTTTATCGAGCTTAATATTTTACAAGACGTCTTTTGAAACTTCTGATGGCGCAAGATCATTTAGCGCAAAATTTGTATCTTGTAAGATCTGATTTGTCGTTTGAGATTAATCTGGTAGAGTTTATTATAAGACCTGACTAAATTTGTTATCGAATAAGATTTGACATTACGCAGTGTTTTACAAAATATTATTGAGGAATTGATTGCACTCTCTGATAAGTACTGACAAGGTACCTTAGTCGGAAATTTGCAAGAAGCATTTAGTAAAATACTCGTTTTTAAAATGTTAGAATCATAAATTGAGAGCGGGCATTACTCTATTAATTCAACTTAACCCCAGACTGATGTGGAGCTTCGGGTGAAATTCTACTATCGCTCAAATGCAGCCGGTGATCCAGCTATATACGTTGGATGCCATGATACCGGTGATTTCCTGGACTGCGTTGTGAGACCTGAACCGGGCAACCCTTATGGGGACTTTTATGACATGTGTGTCTATGAAAACTTCGTCAATGAGGATATCACTAACATGCAAGTATTTCACAAGTTATCTGAAACTGTATTGGTTTACAGTGCAATATCAGTTCTCCTGTGATTTTTTTCATAACACCGCCTTTGCCGGTCCCAAGCCCGAAATGAAGCAGGAGGGGAAAAACATAAAAAGTTATACTTTAAAACTTCAGTCAAGTTCTGTTTACTTCACTTAAGAAATTTTCCGACAGTTTGCTAACTACTTCAGCTCGACTAACTGCCGAGTTTGGACAACTACAGGCGCGTAATAGTACACTTTGCTGACCAATGAAAAACATTTTATTTGGTAAAAAATAACCTATGAAAAGACCCTTTTTTAACACATGAAAATAATTTTGTCAGATACAGTGGCTCAAGAACAGACTCTGTTTTTGTCCACGAAAGGAAATTTTCTCGACTATAAAAGTCTATGATAATGCCATGACTCGACCCATCATAACAGTGAGTTCGACCATTTTCATCTATAGAAAGACCGAGTAATCCTCCATAATAATAGTTTGTATTGACCAGTTTGTAGGTATGTAAGACCGTGTAAAGTGTAGATTTCAGCTAGGAAACCGGGTTGAGTAGTTCCGTACTTTGCCTTCACGTACCCAATTCCAAATCTAATTTATTTCTGACCCAGAGTATCTCCAAGTCTATCTAATAGATCGGTACTTTTTCGCTGCAAATTTAAGTCTATGAATCACATTACGCTACGCTCTAAATAGACTCGCCAAGCTGATTCTAAAGGTTCAAAACAATTTAAGGATAAATTTCAAGTGACGGAAAAGAGTCATACCATCTGCTTCAGAGCTCAATGATAATGACCGAAATTAGTCATGTCAATTGCTTCGAAGTTCAGTACAAAAAATGATCGAAAAAAGTCATGCCATCTGCTTCGTAGTTCAATAAAAAAAATGACCGAAAATAGTCATGCCATCTGCTTCGTAGTTCAATAAAAAAAATGACCGAAAATAGTCATACAATGTGCTTCGCAGTTCAATAAAAAATGATCGAAAACACTCATACCATCTGCTTCGGAGTTCAATAAAAAATGACCGAAATTAGTCATACAATGTGCTTCGCAGTACAAAAAAAATGACCGAAAATAGTCACACCATCTGCTTCGGAGTTCAGTAAAAAAATGACCGAAAATAGATATACCATCTGCTTCGGAGTTCAAAAAAAAATGACCGAAAATAGTCATACAATGTGCTTCGCAGTTCAATAAAAAATGATCGAAAACACTCATACCATCTGCTTCGGAGTTCAATGAAAAATGGCCGAAATTAGTCATACAATGTGCTTCGCAGTTCAATAAAAATGACCGAAAATAGTCACACCATCTGCTTCGGAGTTCAGTAAAAAAATGACCGAAAATAGATATACCATCTGCTTCGGAGTTCAAAAAAAATGACCGAAAATAGTCATACAATGTGCTTCGCAGTTCAATAAAAAATGATCGAAAACACTCATACCATCTGCTTCGGAGTTCAATAAAAAATGACCGAAATTAGTCATACAATGTGCTTCGCAGTTCAATAAAAAATGACCGAAAATAGTCACACCATCTGCTTCGGAGTTCAGTAAAAAAATGACCGAAGTTAGTCATAAAATGTGCTTCGCAGTTCAATAAAAAATGACCGAAAATAGTCATAACATCTGCTTCGGAGTTCAAAAAAAATGACCGGAATTAGTCATACAATGTGCTTCGCAGTTCAACAAAAAAATGACCGAAAATAGTCATACCGTCTGCTTCGGAGTTCAATAAAAATGATAGAAAATAGTCATTACATCTGCTTCGGAGTTCAATAAAAAAGGACCGAAAATAGTCATACCATGTGCCTCGCAGTGGAATAAAAAATGACCGAAAATAGTAATACCATCTGCTTCGGAGTTCAATAAAAATGACCAAAATTAGTCATACAATATGCTTCGCAGTTCAATAAAAAATGACCGAAAATAAACATGCGATCTGCTTCGGAGTTCAATATAAACTGGCCAAAAAATCATACCATCTGCTGCGGAGTTCAATAAAAAAATTAACGAAAATAGTCATACCATCTCCTTCGGATTTCGATAAAAAAAAATTACCGAAAATAATCTTACCATGTGCTTCGCAGTTCAATAAAAAATGACCGAAAATAGTCATACCATCTGCTTCGGAGTTCAATAAAAATTGACGGAAATTAGTCATACAATGTGCTTCGCAGTTCAATAAAAAATGATCGAAAACACTCATACCAACTGCTTCGGAGTTAAATAAAAAATGACCGAAATTAGTCATACAATGTGCTTCGCAGTTCAATAAAAAAATAACCGAAAATATTCACACCATCTGCTTCGAAGTTCAGTAAAAAAATGACCGAAATTAGTCATAAAATGTGCTTCGCAGTTCAATAAAAAATGACCGAAAATAGTCATAACATCTGCTTCGGAGTTCAAAAAAATGACCGGAATTAGTCATACAATGTGCTTCGCAGTTCAACAAAAAAATGACCGAAAATAGTCATACCGTCTGCTTCGGAGTTCAATAAAAATGATAGAAAATAGTCATAACATCTGCTTGAGAGTTCAATAAAAAAGGACCGAAAATAGTCATACCATGTGCCTCGCAGTGGAATCAAAAATGACCGAAAATAGTCATACCATCTGCTTCGGAGTTCAATAAAAATTGATCGAAATTAGTCATACAATGTGCTTAGCAGTTCAACAAAAAATGATCGAAAACATTTATACCATCTGCTTCGGAGTTCAATAAAAATGACCAAAATTAGTCTTACAATGTGCTTCGCAGTTCAATAAAAAATGACCGAAAATAGTCATGCGATCTGCTTCGGAGTTCAATATAAACTGACCAAAAAATCATACCATCTGCTGCGGATTTCAATAAAAAATTAACGAAAATAGTCATATCATCTGCTTCGGATTTCGATAAAAAAAATTACCGAAAATAATCTTACCATGTGCTTCGCAGTTCAATAAAGAATGACCGAAAATAGTCATACCATCTGCTTCGGAGTTCAATAAAAATTGACCGAAATTAGTCATGCAATGTGCTTCTCATTTCAATAAAAAATAATCGAAAACACTCATGCCATCTGCTTCGGATTTCAATAAAAAATGACCGAAATTAGCCATACAATGTGTTTCGCAGTTCATCAAAGATGACCGAAAGTAGTCATACCATCTACTTCGGAGTTCAATTAAAATTGACCAAAATTAGTCATACAGTGTGCTTCGCAGTTCAATAAAAAATGACCGAAAATAATCTTACCATGTGCTTCGCAGTTCAATAAAGAATGACCGAAAATAGTCATACCATCTGCTTCGGAGTTCAATAAAAATTGACCGAAATTAGTCATGCAATGTGCTTCTCATTTCAATAAAAAATGATCGAAAACACTCATGCCATCTGCTTCGGATTTCAATAAAAAATGACCGAAATTAGCCATACAATGTGTTTCGCAGTTCATCAAAGATGACCGAAAGTAGTCATACCATCTACTTCGGAGTTCAATAAAAATTGACCAAAATTAGTCATACAGTGTGCTTCGCAGTTCAATAAAAAATGACCGAAAATAGTCATACCATGTGCGTCGCAGCTCAATAAAAAAGGGCCGAAAATAGTCACACCATCGACTTCGGAGTTCAACAAAAATGATCGAAAATATGCTTACCATCTGCTTCGGAGTTCAATAAAAATGACCGAAAATAGTCATACCATCTGCACTGGAATTCAGAAAAACCCTGATTGAAAAGCCCCGTCGCATATTGTTCTCTGAGAGTGGGGAGAAGACTTTCCACGCAAAGTTCTGATCGTAGAGTCACTGCCTGAAAAAGCAGCTAGAATATAAAGAGAGGCAACAATGCAAAGGATCAAAAGCCAAAAATTTTTTGCTGTATAAATAGTAAGAGCTTATATCAAGATACACAACAATTTCTGGAAAAACTGCAATAATAGTGTATCTAAGAAAACATAATTTGTTGTTTAACTTTGTATTTTCTAGGTAATGGGCGTTTGAATATATTTCAGTAAAGTTTCAAATGCTAAGCGGAATAATTATCTCTACAATGGACAAAAATCAGGAATGACAAAGATTTAACGCGACAATAAAAAAAATGTGCATAAAAATTCATCGTCTTGCAAGATTTTGTAATATTCCTGTAAAAAAACAATCGTTTTTACAATAATCTTGCAAAATAACCGTCCATTTTCTAAGACATTTGCTTAAATTTGACTTTCCAAACTTTATTAAAATTCTCTTGACGTAACGATGCAGAAATCTGCGAAAACTGTCAAAACCAATGATAATCGTGGAAATAAAAAGTGGAGATCATTTCATTGAGCACCATTTTTTATATAATTTTTTTAGTAACTTGATAAATAACTGCCCCTGTATACAAACGTGAAAACAGAAAAAATATTTCAAAAAATTTTTCCAGCTTTTCAAGTACACCTAGAGACTGCGAAATATCAAAAAACACCTTTAAAAAAGCAGGAGATGCTTCTTAAATCACTCAAATCAACAACCTAAAGTTCTTTAAAATATCAAGTCTTAATATAAAGCATCTAATTATTTTCTAAGTAGTGTGATCAAATGAAGTGGGAAATAAGACATACGACTAAAACAGAAGCAATAAGGCAAACTTTTTTCTTTTTGTTCGTCCTGTTTTTACTGGCTGCCCACCTTCCTAGTTCATTCGCTGATTGTTAGCAGTAAATTTTGTAAAAAAATTACTGGTCGTCAGTGCTCATGTATTCTGTTTCCTTCAGGTTGAGCGCACATTGAATGCACAGGAGATCAATCAAACAAATTATTGATTTGAAAAATTTTTTAAACTGTCGAATCTATTTTTCACAGGACTTTTATTGAAGAATAAAATCAACTCAAATTTTTGGTTTTTGTGCGATTCGTCGAATATCTATCTATCTTTCTCGATTAAATATTATCTGAAAAGTTTTAAATCAACAAACCAAAATGGAGATCTAAAGAAGTTTCCGATGACCTTTCAAAAACGTGTTTATAATTGATGAAGCTTCAATTGAAATCTATTAATGTTATGACAAGTTTCTTCTGTAATTTATCAAAAAAATTGAATTCCAGTGTGAACAGTAGAATTGTTTGTGTTCGTTTCAGCCTAAATTCTAGTAATTTGGTCGTTTTTGAAAATCATATTTAAACTCATTTCAAATAAAATTCAAACCCCGTTCTCAAAATTTCCATAACGTTGCCCTCATTATTACGCAAGTTTGAGTACAATGATGAAAATTACCTTGCCAAAGGTTTTTATTGCCAGAAAACCAACACTCTGAGACTTTTTTCGACAATAGTGATAAAAGAAATAATTAGCCTAGAGTTCATTTGTAGAATTTGTTGATCGCTTAATGAAGAAACAACTGATAAATCAAATGCTCTCCAGAGCCATCTAATCAACAAATGATTTTGCTCATCATTGACACTATTAGAAGCAATGGTGGATAACAGTGGCAAATTTGTTTGAATTTACTGAATTGATTGAAAAAATACCTTTCACATTGTATTGAGCATATATTTTTTAAATAGCATAGGGGCGATTAGTTTGCCGTTTGAAAAAGTTTTTTCGGCAGAACATTTGGAATCACAATTTTTCGTTCATATTGGTTTGCGACTTTCAAACACATATATAAAAAATTTCAATATGAGTATCAAACAGCTGAATTATCATTATTACAATTTATTTTTTTTGTCACTCTATGTTTTATTCAATCGTTCTGTTTCACTGTCGTACAAAAAAATAGTGTATCCACGAATGCTCTGCGTTCATCCAGCAATTTTGAAGGTGGACGACTCAATGAAGAAGTAAATTTCAGGGGTGGAGCTGTTCAGGTCTTTGAGGGCAGAGTGAATGGATTCAAGACTTTTTACGAATATGAGGTGCGTGGAAGTATCATGAGGAGATGCCACCCAAGGACATGGAAACTTTTTGGAGCTGATGAAGCCGGTAAGTAGACAAGTAGCTGCGTCTGATAGCTATTAAAATAAAAAATTTTATACAAAAATTACACAAACAAACACATATTTATGTACGCTTATGTATA